>NC_084540.1:13954924-14284924 GCF_024500275.1 Phycodurus eques
TGACTATTCTTGTGTCAGAATTTCAGTTTGAAAGCATAAGCGTATAGTATGTCTACAACTATATATCTGCCACATCTTTAATAGCACATGCAGTACCGCTATGCAAAGTGAACGCCCCACCAGTGTGCTATAAAACTTGGAGTCATGCCCTCGCAGTAGAGACCTTCCCATCAGGACACCTTGAGCATACCGACCATGTTGTGTGTAGTTCTGCTGGTGCTGCTGGCTGCCGGGTCCAGTGAGTGTCACTGAGGCACACGTGACCTTTGACTGCTCACATTCGACATCTAACATGCGTACCTCCACAGGTGTCAAGGGTGAACAGTTGACCCAGCCGGCGTCTTTGACCCTGCGGTCTGGAGAAGAGTTGAACATCGATTGTCAGGTGTCTTATTCTTTGAGTAGCTACTACACTGCGTGGGTCAGGAAAACAGCTGGGAAAGGACTGGAATGGATCGGGAGCAGATACACTGGGGGCTATTACCGCAAGGACTCACTGAGCAACAAGTTCAGTATCAATCTCAACCCCTCCAGCAAAATTGCAACTCTAAATGGCCAGAATATGCAGCCTGAAGACACTGCAGTGTATTACTGTGCCAGAGACACACACCAACACAAAGCATCAGCGGACTTGAACAAAAACAAATAAACAAAAAAAAAAAAACACCTAACACTTCAAATGTGCTGAATGAACCATACAACATAAAGCAACATGATAGGAATGTTCTAATCCAGTGACAATTACTCTCTATTACTGTTCACTGCACTACATTATTTTCCTGAGCGACAGCATTGAAATTAATAATCATATGCGTTAATTTTTTATGTACATGCAATCCTCTTTGAAAATATAATGCTACTTTTTGACCTGGTGTTTGATAGATTACTTCGTTATTGTAGCAACACTTTTGTCTGTTTCGGATACTTTTACACTGTTGAAAGACCAGGTTATTTCATTTTAAATTGTTTAAATGTCGTCGCATTTCTACCAATGAGCAGCACGAGTGAGTATGCAAAACGAGCCAAATCTTCACTGTCCATGCTAAAAAGCTTATTCTGCTTTTGCCACAGACTCATTTGGTGTTTTTTTTTTTTTTTTTGTTGGATTGGATGATTAAAGATAGGAATAGATACATTGCTTCCTCCTACTCCTTTTCGAACATGTAATGCTCTGATATGTGCAAGCAGGCAACTTACTACCATTGTGTTATTTCTATTTTTTTAACTACATTGTTTTTTATGTTTTGTTTTGCATTTGCTGATATTCTCAATTGTTTTTTTTCTAAATTGTACTGTATTATTCTTTCAAAGTATTGTACTTTTAGTTTATAATATAATTTTATTTTATATCATTCTTTTTTTATTATTATTAGAATGACATTCACACAAAGCCAACACTGTTAGATGGGGGCAGCAAACGCCACAAGATCCGCCCAGCATCTCGCTCACAATTTGAGATAAGAGTAAATTGAGTTGTGAGCTAAGTCACAAAACAAATTAAACTCATATGTCGAGGGAGCACGTTATGCCCCTTTGGTTGTGGCACAGCGGTCGAGTGGTTAGCACATCTGGCTCAAAGTTCTGAGGGGTTTCCTCTGGGAACTTCAGCTTCATCCTACATTCCAGAAACATGTTAGGTCGGGGTCGCATTTATTAAAAAAAAAAAAAAAAGAAAATTCCTAATCTATTATTCTTCTATTACTATATTAAATAAAGAATAGACTATTTCCATATTGAAAACGACGACATGTGACATCAGCACGGACCACTCCTTCTCGACTGATGATGCAAATGTTCAGCCTGCGTGGTGTACTTCAGTCCGTTCGACTTGTCTCGTGCTTTGTGTGGACCACAGATCACAACTGCAGCATCGGCAAGATGAACTCACTCTGTCTTCTGACACTTTCAGTCCTTCTGGCCTGTGAGTCCTTTGTTGCGTTACACGATTGACAAAATGTTCCTTAGCTTCTCTCGCGACTGTTCCTCTGCTCTCTTTTTGCCTTGTTAGCCTGTGCCGGTCAGAGTATGGAGTCCATTCCTTCTAGTGTGGTCGTGAAGCAAGCGGGTCAGACGCTCAGTCTTTCTTGCAGAGGTTCCGGGTTCACGTTTACCTGCTGCACTATGCACTGGATCCGGAAAGCTCCTGGAAAAGGCCTTGAATGGCTAGGACGGGGATATTCATCGGCCAGTAGCAACGACTATGCCAGCAGCTTGAGAGGACGTGTTGCCATTAGCAGAGATGATGCTAACAGCATGGTTCATCTGACACTGTCCAACCTCCAGCCCGAAGACTCTGCTGTCTATTACTGTGCAAAATCCCACACATGTTGAAACACACAGCAGGGCTCTACAAAAACAAGGGAGGTAGTGAGGTGTACACACTAGGAGTAGAAAACACAAAGAATGATGAATAAAAATCATCAGCACATAGTACAACTGTCAGCCAGTCACTCCTTTATAAGGGCATTGAGGTAAAAGCATGTAAAGTTGTGTTTTTTTAGACAAATATTTATATTTTAAGCTGACCTTGAAAGTTTCAATATCAGAAAATAATATATCAAAATATACAATAGAAAAATAAATTGGGCAATATGTTAACATTATTTTATTTATAACTGTGCACAGTTAAATATTATTTTGTATTTCCAATATAATTGTATTGTCATATTTTCCTTCACAAAACCCATTAGCATCAGGATGAACCTCTAGTTTTGTCAGTCACATAATATTTATGACACTTCAACTGTACTTTGTAGTACGTATGAAATTCCATCCATCCATTTTCTGAGCCGCTTCTCCTCACGAGGGTCGCGGGCGTGCTGGAGCCTATCCCAGCTGTCATCGGGCAGGAGGCAGGGTACACCCTGAACTGGTTGACATATGAAAATGCTTCTTGAAATAACATTAAAATAAACATCAATTGGAAATGTGATAGTTAATATTTGATCAATGTTTTTTTTTTTTTTTTAATTACAAAGACAGTACATAAAACAATATTCTTCTCTAATTATAGAGTGTGAGGTGTTGGTTTTGGTCAGTAACTTCAATCACACCTGCTTGAGTGCAGACCTCCACCGAGGTTGAACTGTTACCAAAAATAAAAATCATGGAACACCATGCTCTTGTTTGCTCGTATGGTCACATTGTGGTGAGTTTAAGAGCATCCCACTGGTACTTTAACCTTCCATTTCCCTCTATGCAAAACACTTCCCACCAGTGAGGTATAAAACCTGCTGTAAGTGCAGTACCCATCAGAAGGCCTTCGTGATTCCTACTTCAAACGAATACGAATATGGCGGACAGAATGCTAACGTTCTTGATGGTTGCTCTTTTTGCTTTGACGGCCGCTGAAGGCTGGAGCATCGACCAGTCTGAACCAGCGACGAAAAGACCCGGAGAATCCCACACACTGACATGCAAAACATCTGGATTAGATTTTTCTCGCTTTCGGTGGAGCTGGATCAGAAAGGTGCCTGGTAAAGGCTTGGAATGGCTCGCTTATATCAGCACTTCGAGTATCCCAATATATTACTCACCTTCAGTGCAGGGTAGATTCACCATCTCCAGACAGGACTCCAGCAGCCAGCTCTCTCTCAACATGGGCAGTCTGAAGGCTGAGGACACAGCTGTGTATTACTGTGCCAGAAGCACACTGATATACACCAACAGAAAAGAGCCACGAAAACAATTCCGTTAGGTACAGGACATTTTTTTCTGCCTGACTTACATCAGCACTTAAAAGCAAAAACAACATTTCCCAGATCAAATAACTACTACAACAAGAATAAGGAAAATAATAATAAAGTGTGATGATTTTTTTTAAACATGAATAAAAAAAATTGTGTTATAGCATTAGAAGTGTTGTCTTAGTTTATTTTACATTTACAAATATAAGGAAAAGTTCACTACCACAAAATAAATCAAATAAAACAAAGAAAACAAAATGATCCAATGATCTTCATGTCAGTGAGAGTGAACTTACATAGTTGTTCCATTGCTGTCAACTTGTGATTGCCACCTGATTGTCCCCTCTAGGGACGTGGAATGTCACCTCTCTGGCAGGGAAGGAGCCCGAGCTGGTGTGTGAGGTCGAGAAGTTCCGACTAGATAGTCGGACTCGCCTCCACACACAGCTTGGGCTCTGGTACCAGTCCTCTCGAGAGGGATTGGAGTCTCTTCCACTCTGGAGTTGCCCACGGTGAGAGGCGCCGAGCAGGTGTGGGTATACTTATTGCCCCCCCCAGCTCGGCGCCTGTACATTGGGGTTCACCCCGGTGGACGAGAGGGTAGCCTCCCTCCGCCTTCGGGTGGGGGGACGGGTCCTCACTGTTGTTTGTGCCTATGCACCAAACAGCAGTTCAGAATACCCACCCTTTTTGGACTGCTTGGAGGGGGTGCTGGAGAGCGCTCCCGCTGGGGACTCCATTGTTCTGTTGGGGGACTTCCATGCTCACGTGGGCAATGACAGCGAGACCTGGAAGGGCATGATTGGGAGGAACGGCCCCCCCGATTAGAACCCGAGCGGTGTTCTGTTATTGGACTTCTGTGCTCGTCACGGATTGTCCATAACGAACACCATGTTTAAGCATAAGGGTGTCCACACGTGCACTTGAAACCAGGACACCGTAGGTCGCAGCTCAATGATCGACTTTGTGGTCGTGTCATCGGACTTGCGGCCGCATGTCTTGGACACTCGGGTGAAGAGAGGGGCGGACCTGTCAACTGATCACCACCTGGTGGTGAGTTGGCTCCGATGGTGGGGGAAGATACCGATCCGACGTGGCAGGCCCAAACGTATTGTGAGGGTCTGCTGGGAACGTCTGGCAGAATCCCCTGCCAGAAGGAGTTTCAACTCCCACCTCCGACAGAACTTTGCTCATGTTCCGGGGGAGGCAGGGGACATCGAGTCCGAGTGGACTATGTTCAACGCCTCCATTGCTGAGGCGGCCGACCGGAGCTGTGGCCGTAAGGTGGTCGGTGCCTGTCGTGGCGGCAATCCCCGAACCCGTTGGTGGACACCAACGGTGAGGGATGCCGTCAGGCTGAAGAAGGAGTCCTATTGGGCCTTTTTGGCCTGTGGGACTCCTGAGGCAGCTGATGGGTACCGGCTGGCCAAGGGGAATGCAGCTCTGGTGGTCGCTGAAGCAAAAACTCTGGTATGGGAGGAGTTCGGAGAGCCCATGGAGAAAGACTTCCGGACGGCTTCGAGGAAATTCTGGTCCACCATCCGACGTCTCAGGAGAGGAAAGCAGTGCACCACCAACACTGTGTATAGTGGGGATGGGGCGCTGCTGACCTCGACTCGGGAGGTTGTGAGTCGGTGGGGAGAATACTTCGAAGACCTCTTCAATTCCACCGACACGCCTTCCCATGAGGAAGCAGAGTGTGGGTTCTCTGAGGCAGGCTCTCCTATCTCTGGGTTTGAGGTCACCGAGGTAGTTAAAAAGCTCCTCGGTGGCAGGGCCCCGGGGGTGGATGAGATTCGCCCGGAGTTCCTAAAGGCTATGGATGTTGTGGGGCTGTCCTGGTTGACACGCCTCTGCAACATCGCGTGGACATCGGGGACAGTGCCTCTGGATTGGCAGACTGGGGTGGTGGTCCCCCTTTTTAAGAAGGGGGACCGGAGGGTGTGTTCCAACTACAGGGGGATCACACTGCTGAGCCTCCCTGGTAAGGTCTATTCAGGGGTGCTGGAGAGGAGGGTCCGTCGGGAAGTCGAATCTCAGATTCAGGAGGAGCAGTGTGGTTTTCGTCCTGGCCGTGGAACAGTGGACCAGCTCCACACCCTTGGCAGGGTCCTCGAGGGTGCATGGGAATTCGCCCAACCAGTCTACATGTGTTTTGTGGACTTGGAGAAGGCGTTCGACAGTGTCCCTCGGGGAGTCCTGTGGAGGGTGCTTCGGGAGTATGGGGTACCGAACCCCCTGATATGGGCTGTTCGGTCCCTGTACGACCGGAGTCAGAGTTTGGTCCGCATATCCGGCAGCAAGTCGGACTCGTTCCCGGTGAGGGTTGGACTCCGCCAAGGCTGCCCTTTGTCGGCGATTCTGTTCATAACTTTTATGGACAGAATTTCTCGGCGCAGCAGAGGCGTAGAGGGGTTCCGGTTTGGTGGCCTCAGTATTGCATCTCTGCTTTTTCCAGATGATGTGGTTCTGTTGGCTTCATCAAGCCGTGAGCTCCAACTCTCACTGGGGCAGTTCGCAGCAGAGTGTGAAGCGGCTGGTATGAGAATCAGCACCTCCAAATCTGATACCATGGTCCTCAGTCGGAAAAGGGTGGCATACCCTCTCCAGGTCGGGGATGAGATCCTGCCCCAAGTGGAGGAGTTCAAGTATCTTGGGATCTTGTTCACGAGTGAGGGAAGAATGGAACGGGAGATCGACAGGCAGATCGGTGCACCGTCTGCAGTGATGCGGACTTTGTATCGGTCCGTTGTGGTAAAGAAGGAGCTAAGCCGAAAGGCGAAGCTCTCAATTTACCGGTCGACCTTCATTCCTACCCTCACCTATGGTCATGAGCTGTGGGTCGTGACCGAAAGAACAAGATCCAAGCGGCCGAAATGAGTTTCCTCCGCAGGTTGTCCGGGCTCTCCCTTAGAGATAGAGTGAGAAGCTCGGTCATCCGGGAGGATCTCAGAGCAGAGCCGCTGCTCCTCCGCATCGAGAGGAGCCAGATGAGGTGGCTGGGGCATCTGATTCGGATGCCTCCCGGACGCCTCCCTGGTGAGGTGTTCTGGGCACGTCCCACCGGGAGGAGGCCTCTTGGACGACCCAGGACACGCTGGAGAGACTACGTCCTTCGGTTGGCCTGGAAACGCCTCGGGATCCCCCTGGAAGAGCTGGATTAAGTGGCTGGGGAGAGGGAAGTCTGGCATCCCTGCTTAAGCTACTGACCCCGCGACCCGACCCGGATAAGCGGTAGGAAAATGGATGGATGGATTTATATAACAATAAATGGATCATAATTCATACATGGCGCCAGGGTCGCCGACTGGTTAGCACATCAGCCCCACAGTTCTAGGGACCGGGACTCAATCCCCGCCTGTGTGGAGTTTGCATGTTCTCCCCGTGCCTGCGCGGGTTTTCTCCGGGTACTCCGGTTTCCTCCCACATTCCAAAAACATGCATGGGAGGTTGATTGAAGACTCTAAATTGTCAGTAGGTATTAATGTGAGTGTGAATGGTTGTTCGTTTCTAGGACCCCTGAGATTGGCTGGCGACCAGTTCAGGCTGTACCCCGCCTCTCGCTCGAAGATTGCTGGTATAGGCTCCAACACGCCCGTGACCCTCGTGAGGATAAGCAGTGTAGAAAATGGATGGATCTTCCGGTTGCACCTCTGGGACACCACCTGCTCATGTGAAACAGGAACCATAAAAAACATCTTTCACCCTAAATCCACTGTAAACTCATGACACAAAGGAACACTTCACAAAACTGTGCACTTTCCTTACATGAGGTTTTGTTTTTACATTCTATCCTCAAATTAATGTCGAATAAACAACAAAGCAAACCGTCCATTTGCCACAAGAGCATGACATTTTTTTTCACAGAAAATCTGGGTTGAATTCCAAATTTTACTACTCGTCATGCATCAGACTTGCACTTCATTTGATTATAGCTCTTGTCATTTTTTGTCAATACATATTTGCTGTTTCTGCTCGAATTGATGTGAATGAAACAATCATATTTTCAAGAATTAAAATGACAGACAAAAAAAAAAAAAAAAAAAAAAAAAAAAAAAAAAAAAAAAAAAAAGATACAATTTGCTGTTAAAATAAATTAGTTCATCGTCAATCGAAGAAAAGACTAATGCGGCCAACTACAGGGATACCCTGGACGCAAACCTTCTCCAGAGTGCTCATGACCTCAGACAGACTAAGCCCCCCCCCCCTATTCATAAAACACTGATGTAAATTAATGATTTTTTTTTTTTTAGACAATGATTCATATTTTAAGTTGAACCTGAAAGCTTCATAATGAGACAGAAAATAATAAATAGGTTAATTAACAAAAAGATAGAGGTACAGTGGGAGATATGTTAACATCATTTGATTTATATGTGTGTAATTTAATGTTACTTCGTAATTTCTGAAGTAATTCTATTCTTCAAATTTCCCATTACAATAACAAACCTGATTAAGGATCATAATGATAATCCAGTTTTGTTGGTCATGTAATTATTAGGAAACAAACTGGACTTAAGTACAAATGCGGTGAGTTTAAGAGCATCCCAGTGGTACTTCAACCTTGCACTTCCCTCTATGCAAAACACACTTCCCACCAGTGAGGTATAAAACCTGCTGCCATGCCCGCAAGCAAGTGCAGTACCCATCAGAAGGCCTTCGTGATTCCTGCTTCAAACGAATACGAAGATGGCGGACAGAATGCTAACATTCTTGATGGTTGCTCTTTTTGCTTTGACGGCCGCTGAAGGCTGGAGCATCGACCAGTCTGAACCAGCGACTAAAAGACCCGGAGAATCCCACACACTGACATGCAAAACATCTGGATTAGATTTTTCTAGCTATCCATGGAGCTGGATCAGAAAGGTGCCTGGTAAAGGCTTGGAATGGCTCGCTTATATCAGCACTTCGAGTATCCCAATATATTACTCACCTGCAGTTCAGGGTAGATTCACCATCTCCAGACAGGACTCCAGCAGCCAGCTCTCTCTCAACATGGGCAGTCTGAAGGCTGAGGACACAGCTGTGTATTACTGTGCCAGAAGCACACTGATAGACACCAACAGAAAAGAGCCACGAAAACAATTCCGTTAGTTCCCACCAACAGGACATTTCTTTTCTGCCATACTTTCTGTACATCGGTGCTTAAATACAAAAAACATTTCCTACTTCAAATAAATAACTAATAAAAAAAACAAATAACTAATAATATATTGTTATTATTAATATATATAAAGTTATAGTATTATAAATGTCTTACACATTATTTTGCATTTACAAATAGTACAAGGAAAAGTTAAAAAAAAAAAAAGAAAAAAAAAAAAAAAAAGACCCAAGCCTGCCTTCAGGCCAATACGTCATGAACGGAGGATAGGACCCAAAAATGCACGACTCCAAAACAAATGGACAATTTAAAAAAAAAAAAAAAAAAAAAAAAGAGAGGTTTAATATACGGGCAGAGGTCGGTACACAGGCAGGTAAGAAAGGCAACAGTACCCAAAAACATGAGCCAAAAAGGTGAGGTCGATAATCGAACAGGGTCTAGTCTTACTGTGAGTCTTTGACGTGGAAACTAGGAATGCTGGAACGCGACGACAAGGTACAACGAAATGGCGACGAGAAAGAATGAGACACGAGGTTAAATGCAAGGGGTAATTAGGGTGAACGAGGCACAGGTGGTGAAGATGCTCTCAGGAGCATGTATGAAACAGGGGGAAGACAAAAACCAGAACACACACCCATGACAGTACCCCCCCCCCCCCCCCTTAACGGCCGGCCCCAGACGGCCCCGGGATGCACAACGTGGAAGTCCCGAATGAGAGAGTCATCCACGATAAACGCAGACGGCACCCATTAACATTCCTCAGGCCCGTAGCCCTCCCAGTCCACCAGATATTGAAACCCCCCTCCCCCTTAGACGAGACGACAACAGCCGCTTCACAGAGAAGACAGGGCCCCCATCCACAAACCGGGGGGGAGGAGGGGGCCTGGAAGGCGGGACCAGAGGGGACTCCCGGGCTGGCTTGAGTAGGCTGACGTGAAAAGCAGGGTGGACCCACATCGACCTTGGGAGCCTAAGCTTCACGGTGACAGGGTTGATGATCTTTGTGATGGGGAAGGGCCCAACGAACCTGGGAGCGAGCTTCTTGGACTCCACCCGGAGTGGAATATGTTTGTTCGAGAGCCAAACTCGCTGACCCACTTTGGAGTTCGGGGCCGTTGTCCTCCGACGGCCAGCAGCGGTTTTGTAGGACCGTCCCTGGCGCAGCAGCATCTGGCGGGCTCGCTCCCAGGTCCTCCTGCAGCGTCTCACCAAGGTCAATGCCGCTGGAACTGTGGACTCTGGGGCTATGGCAGGAAACAGAGATGGTTAGTAACCATGCACAACGTGAAAAGGCGATAGACCAGTGGACGCAGAGGGGAGGGAATCAGAATCATCTTTATTTGCCAAGTATGTCCAAAACGCACAAGGAATTTGTCTCCGGTAGAGAGAATTGTGAGAGAATTCGACCCAAACCAGTTTCTGAGACCAGGATCGCGGCTCCTGTGAAGGGAGACATCGGAGCCCAGTCTCCAGATCATGGTTCAGCCTCTCGGTTTGGCTGTTGGTTTCAGGGTGAAACCCAGATGACAGACTGACGGTAGCACCTATGAGATCGCAAAACTCCTTCCAAAATTGCGAAATGAATTGGGGACCCCTATCAGACACCACATTCTTGGGGAAACCATGGAACTTGAATACCTGGTGTATCATTAACTGCAGTATCTTTAGCTGAGGGGAGTTTCGGGAGTGCAATGAAGTGAGCCATTTTAGAGAACCTGTCAACAACTGTGAGAATTGTGGTATTTCCTTTCAAGGCCGGTAATCCTGTCACAAAGTCTACGGAGATGTCTGACCTAAGACGTTGTGGTATTGGCAGAGGTCGCAACTCCCCAGAAGGACGTTTACGAGAGGACTTGTTAGCAGGACATACTTGGGAACATCTCTTCTAACATTGGGCCACCAAAAGCGCTGTTCGACCACAGATTGAGTCTTGGCAATGCCTGGGTGACATACAGTCCAGTTAGTGTGAGCCCAGTGGATGACTCTTCACCTTAAGGTCGGAACCACATAAAGCCTGTTTTCAGGGCAATTTTCTGGGCTAAGAGTGTTCTCCAGAGCCTCATTTACCACAGTTTCAATGTTCCAAACAAAAGCAGAAACAAAACATGACTTGGGCAAAATGGTTTTAGGGTCGGACAAAGAACTCTCTGCTCAGAAAATGTGTGATAAAGCATCTGGCTTACCATTTTTAGAACCAGGTCAGAAGGATAACGAATGAATCTAGAGAAAAACAGAGCCCATCTAGCCTGCCTCACATTTAATGTCTGAGCAGATTTAAGATATTCCATGTTCTTGTGATCTGTCCATACTAAAAATGGAGTATGTGCCCCCTCTAGCCAGTGCCTCCACTCCACCAAAGCCACCTTGACTGCCAGCAGTTCACGGTCACCAAGGTCATAATTTATCTCGGCTGGGGTCAGTTTTTTGGAGAGAAAAGCACAATTATGTAATTTACCATCCTTGAGATTTCTGGGAGAGCACTGCTCCTATTCCCACCACAAACCGCTGTTTGAGATCTGGCAAAGTAAGGATGGGAGCGGAGGTAAAGCTCGATTTAAGTTTCTGAAAAGCTGCCTGACAAAGCGGGTTCCATACAAAAGGTCTGTGTGGCGAGGTAAGATCATGCAAAGGAGAGGCTATAGAGCTGAAATTTCTAATTAACTTTCTGTAGAAATTAGCGAACCCCAAGAACCTTTGTACGTCTTTGCGTGACGTGGGAGTTGGCCAATTAGTCATGGCATCAACTTTGCAAGGGTCCATCTTGATTTCATCTGGAGCCAGCACTATCCCCAGAAAAGAAACGGACGCCTTGTGAAACTCACATTTCTCAGCCTTGACATATAGTTCATTCTGCATTAACTGCTGCAACACAGAGCGGACATGAATGATGCGAGTCTCCTCATCCGGGGAGAATATCAAAACAATATCTAAATATACAAAAACATACACATTCAACATGTCACGCAGGACATCATTGACAAAGTTCTGGAACACAGCTGGAGCGTTAGTTAGTCCAAAAGGCATCACTAAATACTCGTAATGTCCCGTTGGTGTGTTGAATGCTGTTTTCCATTCATCCCCCTCCCTTATTCTAACTAAATGATATGCAGTCTAGTTTGGTGAAAATCTTTGCTCCCTCCAGGAACTCAAAGGCATTGGAGATGAGAGGAAGAGGATACCTGTTTTTCACCGTTATGTCGTTGCGACCCCGGTAATCGATACAGGGTCGCAGAGTCTTGTCCTTGTCCACAACGAAAAATCCGGCTCCCGCAGGGGATGAAGATGGGCGAATAATCCCGGCTGCCAGGGATTCAGCCACATACTCCTTCATAGCCTTGTATTCCGGCCCTGAAAGAGAGAATAACTTCCCTCGTGGGGGTGTGGTTCCAGGCAGCAAGTCAACAGCACAGTCATAAGGTCTGTGGGGTGGAAGGGATTTGGCCTTGGACTTGGAAAAAACATCTTTAATATCCTGGTAACAGGTGGGCACTTGAAATAAATCAGGATCCCCAGATGGGGTCTGTGGATTGTCATTAGAAACATCATATGGCGGCTTGAAACAGTTCTGGGCGCAATTGCTGCCCCATGACATAACCTGCCCAGAGGACCAGTCAATGTGGGGGTTATGTAATTTCAACCATGGGTTCCCTAAAATAAGGTCATGATTCATGGCGTCAAAAACATGAAAACTAATGCGTTCCGAGTGAGAATCAGGAAATGTCAATGTGAGTGTTTGGGTGCGGTGAGTGATCTTGCACATAAAACTGCCGTCTGCAGCATAGGTGTTGCGGTGGCGTTTTATTTGAAAGGTTCTAAGGTGCATACGTCTAACGAGGAGGGAGTTCAGTAAGTTTGCGTCAGAACCAGAGTCAATTAATACAGGTGTATGAATTTCTTGATCAGGAGATCATAGTGTCACTTTAGGAAGAACCCGTGTAGGGTCTTCCTTAATGAAATTCAGACTCACCTCTCCCGTGCAACTTTGACGTGATAGTTGCTCACGGAATGACCCAACTGCCCGCAGTAGAAGCACCGCCCTTCCCTCAGCCGGCGTTGACGTTCCTCAGGGGAGAGACGGAACCTGCCCATTTGCATGGGGGGACTAAATGATTCTTGATGGCGGGGGATAGTCCTTGAAAAAAGGCATGTAGTAGCGCCCTAGTATTCCACGTGGCGGTATCAGGTGTTGTGGCAACTGGTTCCTTCTTTTGAATCATTTTCATAAGAAGTTCAAACTGCGAGGCCACCTGTCTCATCATATTGTCCTGATGCTTTGACAGTCCCTCTTGATGAAGGTGGAGGGCAGCAAGCTGCTCATCCTGCTTCGAGAGGCGTTGACCCTGCACTTGAAGGGCTTTGCGCACCGGGTCTGAGTCTGCTGGGTCCATGTTATGGCCAGTTCGTTCTGTCATGAACGGAACGGAGGATAGGACCCAAAAATGCACGACTCCAAAACAAATGGACAGTTTAAAAAAAGAGGTTTAATATACGGGCAGAGGTCGGTACACAGGCAGGCAATCCAAAAAAGGCAACAGTATCCAAAAACATGAGGCAAAAAGGCGAGGTCAATAATCGGAACAGGGTCTAGTCTTACTGTGAGTCTTTGACGTGGAAGCAAGGAATGCTGGAACGCGACGACAAGGTACAACGAACTGGCGACGAGAAAGAATGTGACAAGGTTAAATGCAAGGGGTAATTAGGGTGAACAAGGCACAGGTGGTGAAGATGCTCTCAGGAGAAGGTGTGTATTAAACAGGGGGAAGACAAAAACCGGAACACACTCCCACGACACAATAAGAGTGAACATGGTTGTTGTAGCTTTCTTTGTATTCCTCTTAGTCTATTTGACTTCCACTTCATTTGCATTTGTAGCTCTTTTTTTGTGTGTAAATACTATGTTTTGTTACTACTGCAAGAATTATTTTTTTTAATCACACATCCATATTATAAAGAATTCAAATGACAGTGACATTAAAAAAAAAAACAAAAAACTTCTCTACCATTTGCTCGTTTTTTTTATAGGCATATCATATTTGATCAATTTAAATACAATTATGTATTAGAAAAATAAATGGATCATAATCCATACATAAGTCATGCATACATGAATAATGATCAATTTGATCAAATATTCATTCAATCAAACAACAAAAAGTTGTTGTTTGCAGATATTCTAAAGCTTTTTGTCTTTCAAAACTACCAGTCACATGCTTGAGCTGGGATGTTTTTGACAGGGCGTGTGTCATTGTGTATACAATATACTATGGGGTACTTGGCACAGTGTCACACACCATAGCAAAAACCCATGCTCATTCCAATACACTGCTTATTTACAAATTGCAAGCACAAGGAGTAACTTTTTTTATACTTGAAACAACAATATTCTCTCATATCCGGTTAACTGTTGTCATACTGTACACAAATAGCATAATTTACACAGAGGCCCATAATAAGATGATCATCAGCTTGTAAGCTCTTAAATTGAAACAATTTATACACATACATGCATGTTGTAAAAGTGTACATCTATACAGTGCTGCAATTACCTAGATGTTTTATCTTAAAAATGCTCGAAAAATGCTTTTTAGAATTTTGACAATTTGTTTAAACCTTGTACAGTGGAACCTTCTAAGAAAAACAATCCTTTACATGACGCTGGCTGACCTCCAAGTTGTACTAACCCCCCCTCAAATGTACATAGCAAATAGAGTGAAGTAGTGAAGAAGTAGTAAAAAAAATAAGTAAATAAGTTGTATTAACTGTTCAATGTTTTATGTGACATTTTAACCTAAACATATCTTACGGTTGCACCTCTGGGACACCACCTGCTCATGTGAAACAGAAACCATAAAAACATCTTTCATCCGAAATGTGCTGTAAGCTCATGAAATAAAAGGACACTTCTCAAGTCCTATAAAATAAAGTGAAATTGTGCAATTTCCTTATATGTGCAGTGTTTTTCTTTTTTAAAATATATTATATTTAAATTATATTATTATTATAAACTAAAGTCACAGAATGAAAACGCAAAAGAACACAATATCAACATTAATATTTTTATGCTTTTATTTGACCGCTAATGCTTAACACTGCTCTTTTGCATTTGTACTGCGAAAGAGTTGAGACACGTTGTGACATTGACAATGGCTGAACGTTTTGGTGAGGTTTTTTTAAAATTATTATTATTTTTAATTGTGATAAGTAATTCTGAATCTAAACTAAGCATTATGTTGAGAGAGAGGGGGGGGGGGGGGGGGGGGGGGAAACGGGATAAAGCAAATTATCAATCATATTTACCATTTGGATACAGCACAGCACCTCTATTTAGATTGTGCAACAACCAGAAGCGACTGGTACACACACACACACGCTTGATATTTTTCGCATAAATATTTTCAAGCTTAGAATATGAATACAATATTCACAATAATGGTTGACAATGTAAAAGAGAGATTTAAAATATTTTCTATTATTGTGATTGTAATTAACATCCATCCATCCATCCATCCATTTTCTGAGCCGCTTCTCCTCACGAGGGTCGCGGGCGTGCTGGAGCCTATCCCAGCTGTCATCGTGCAGGAGGCGGGGTACACCCTGAACTGGTTGCCAGCCAATCACATGGCACATATAAGCAAACAACCATCTGCACTCACATTCACACCTACGGGCAATTTAGAGTCTCCAATTAATGCATGTTTTTTGGATGTGGGAGGAAACCCACGCAGGCACGGGGAGAACACGCAAACTCCACACAGGTGGGGCCGGGGATTGAACCCGGGTCTTCAGAACCGTGAGGCTGATGCTCTAACCAGTCGTCCACCGTGCCGCCTAATTAACAGTGGTATAGAACTTAATTGAATTATGATGACAGGCATTTAATTGTTCCAATGCTGTGATAAAACATTTTGGTTGGTTGTATGAGAATAATGCAATAGATTTTATTTCAAGGCACTTTTACTAAGCATGCCATTTCACGAGATAACATTTAAAACATTAAAAACAAAGCTGTAATAAAATGGTAATATTTTTAGTCACTATCACAGTGAGCAAGCTTGTAGTTTAGATTATACTACAAGCACCTGTTTTCAAATATCCAAAAATCCTCTGCACTCTTAAGCCCATGCCATTTTCCCAAAGCGACATAAAAACATTATACAACCTGGCATACCAGTGTTGAGGAACATTTAAAGCACACAGAATACGTTCAAAAATAATATATTTTACACATTATGTTGGGAAATTACTTGGTCAAACATTGTTTTGTAATACATCGTCATTCACGAGAGCCAAAAGGACGCAAAAAATGCAACGCAGCACATACTGTATATGGTAATGCACATGGCCAGCAGGTGGTTTGCAATGTGCAATGAAGCATCCATAACTGATCCATTACTCGAACCAATGGCTGAAGTGTTATGATGCTTCGTGAAGCTTCATCTCACCATCACTAGGGACAGGCAAACAGAAAGCGCCAAGGCAGAATTCGTAGTCAGGGACAGAAGGTTGAGTTGATCAGGAAACCAACGAGGCAAGAAGGTCAGAGAATCTCACACGAGCACGAAAGAACAATCTGGCAAAGAGGGTGTGAGCAGGGGGTTAAATAGTGGCTAATTGCTAATTAGAAGCAGCTGTGGACCCAGGTGAGCAAAGTGGTTAATAAGGTGGGCGTGGCCGACTGGCAGAGTGCAGCAGTGCAGAGGTGAATGGAAAATCACTGAGAGCACAGGTGCTGTGCTCAATGGAGCCCAAAGGAGCTGAATTGTGACACCAATAGATTCTGTTTCTGAATTTTACCCACATTGGAAAGAATATATTTGAGCATATTTTCTCCTTACTCTGCCATGACACATACAGTATCTGAACTGTGCCAGGTGGGAGCAAAATAATCTTAATTGTGTGTTTGTGTGTGATTTGATCCATGTACAGTGTTCCCCTGCTATTCCCAGGGATAGGGCCCAAACCCTTTCATAAATTGCAATAATCCACAAGTAGTTGACATCCACTCATAAAGATTTGTAATTGCATACCACAATGCCTATGTGACTGAATGAAACTCCTCTCCTCACTTCCACATTGTTCAAGATGGCACCAAAGCAATATTTTTATATTTGACATGGCTTTGTTGTCAACACATCCATCCATCCATTTTCTGAGCCGCTTATCCTCACAAGGGTCGCGGGAGTGCTAGAGCCAATCCCAGCTATCATCGGGCAGGAACACCCTGAACTGGTTGCCAGCCAATCAAAAAATTTCAATTTTGGGGTCAAAATGAGTCAACAATTCAGTTTTGACACTCTGAATTATGCCACAAAGCAAGGAGATATCAGTTTGGGTTCACAATTCTTGGTTAACGACCCATTCATTCAGTCACTTTTCCCCATACTAAACCTGGGGAACAATTATTGAATAATGACTTGTTCAAGGGTGTGTTAACAGCGGGGTGCAAGTGGCAGAAAAAAAACATTTTCTCTCACTGTTGGATTACACACACTCCAGAGGACAGGAAATCAACATCTCAAGGGAGGTGACTGAGAAATAGTTATTTGAGGAACTAGTTTCCCTGTATCATTTTTTTTTTTTTTTTTAATTTAATGGTATTTGCATTGTAAACAGATTACATTATCTCGCTGTGTAGCTACTACGACTACTGGGGAAAAGGAACCCAAGTCACAGTTACATCTGGTAAGTAATAATTATGTTTTGTGTCTGAAAAAGTGGCTCGTGAAAAGTTTTTGTATTACATTGCACTTGCATTCAGTCAATGTGATACGTTTGCCTACTGGGGAAAAGGAACCCAAGTCACAGTTACATCTGGTAAGTAATAATTGTTTTCTGACTGGAAAATTATTTAGAAAACACTGACTAAATAGGATTTTGTGTTAGAATGTCATTGTGTTGTTGCAATTCTGTCCCTTTGATGGAGAAAAGGAACACGTGTCGCAGTAAAACATGGTAAGTACTAATTGGAAATTTTAGAAGTTGTTTTTTTCTGCCATTTTATTAACATTTTAAGTATTACTGACAGGTGAGTAATATCAAGCCTATCAATTGCTTATCAATTATTAATAGTATGACTGTTTATTTGCACAGATTTCTCATACAACAGATATAAGCTTTAGGGGCATTTTTATCTATTAATTTCCAAATTGCTGTGCTGTAATTGAAGCTAGTAAAATGTGTTAGTTTTCCAAATGAATTAATTAAGTGTGAGGTTAGACTGGTTTACTGTTAAAAAGTGTACTTGAGTTGTGTGGAAATACAATGGTGAGTGTTTAGTCGGGACTCAAAAATGGTCTCATAATAATTTTTTTCTAACAAATTGTTTTTATTGTATTGTGAGTAAAATGTCAGTTAATAGATGTTTTCCAACCTCTGTTCAGTCTTATACAAAATATTTGTATTTGTTGGTATATTTTGTTATTTGTCTTGTGAATGAAATTTAAAAATGCTAAAGCAATGAATGAAATTTGACGCTAAAAATGATCGGAGTGTAATTTACTCTGTAATATTATGGTTTTGATTTCATTGATGTATAAAATATAACCGTGTCAACAAATCGTTCTCCCCTTTGCCACAACCATTTCACTTCAGTAACACTTTTTGGCAAATTTAACAACACAATTTCTTTTCTTTTGCTAGGTACACCGATCAGACCGACCGTCTTTCCTCTGATGCAATGTGGATCTGGAGCCACGCTTAGTCTTGGCTGTCTCGCCACTGGGTTCACACCAGCTCCACTGACCTTCACCTGGAGCAAAGATGGGACTGCCTTGACTGACTTTATTCAGTATCCTTCAGTCGAGAAGAACAACCTCTATACTGGAGTCAGTGAAATCCAAGTGAGGAGAGCGGACTGGAATAATAGGGCAAAATTCCGATGTGTTGCCAAACATTCAACCGAAGATGTTGAAGCTGTGTTCGCCAATAAAGAAGGTAATACTTTAAAAAAAATTATAATAATAATTTTAACAGAGATTCTTATACAGAGTATTTAGAGTTGGTTATGAATAGATGTCTCATAACATCATGTCTTGATATGTATGATAAATGTGTATGGCATTTGTAAAAGTTTATACAAATACTACTCATCACTTGTCGTGCAAAATAAGTTCAGTAAAGATTAATTGCCATGGCAATTTTAGTACTGCTGTTCTTTTTATTACGATTATTACATTGGTGAGAAAGAAAATACAAAAAATAATCATCACAACATTAAAATTGAATGCTGTGATGATAATTATTTCAAAACATAATTTTACATTGCAAATAAAGCTACAAAAGCAAAGGTTGTTATGGTTATTTATGTTGATTCATTAGAACAAGTCAGCTGATAACTGCCATAAAATATTTAATGAGAATACATATATTTGTCTTGACCTACTGATTAAGGAGGAAAAAAAAAAATATATAAATTGCACGTTAGATGACACCTAACAGAAATTGTCACTCAATTAAAAAGCATTTCCAGATTGTTTTTCAAATAGATTCTATCAGTGTCGCTTCTAGCAAACAAAACAGTGAGGTGGAATGGAATGGCGGAATTCTCCTTGTGCAGCTGCTGACTCTGGCACATCTGTCAGAAAAAAATAATCATTGCAATATGTTCTTGCTTTTTGCATCTCACTTGATCGGCATCAGAGTGTGAATAACTTTAATTTGGGTTTCATCTGTGCTTGCTTGCCTCAGTGGAAATGCTTTACTGTATATGCAAAAGCACACATGGATTGTAGTAGATACATTTCAGTGGAGATCTTAGTTTTTGATTCACATGCACGTTTATATGTTAATGAATAATTTCCCCACTGCAGGAGTAGTAAAGCATTCGTAAAACAGCCAAATAAGAATTATTGCTCACTATCATGTCTGCTTGTGCATATACTGTATGTGGAGTCTTGTCTCAGCTCACTATCATGTCTGCTTGTGCATATACTGTATGTGGAGTCTTGTCTCAGCTCACTATCATGTCTGCTTGTGCATATATGTGTAGTCTTGTCTCGCGCAAACATATATTTGTCAATATGTTTGTTTTTCAGACTACATGTTGCCAACTCTTAAAGTGTTGGCCTCTTCTGATGGGCAAGATGAGGCCTCCTTGGCCTGCTTTGCCAAAGATTTTTCCCCAAATGTTTATGAGTTCAAATGGCTGAAAAACGGAGTGGAGATCTCCGACAGAATAGACGAAATCAAGACTCATTCTGAGGCCAGACGTGGTCCAAGGGGAATAACACTTTACAGCGCAGCGAGCTTGCTCATGCTCAAGTCCAATCAGTGGTCACCTGACACAACCATAATGTGCGAGTTTAAAGGGAGAGGTTCACATGGAGCTATTTTTGTGAACTCATCTGTGACCCACAAATCTGCATCTGATTCATCCTGTGAGTGCATTTCTGCTTTTTCTTTAAAATGGAGCACCTTCAATGTAGCGGGCTTAAAAAAAATTAATATATTTGTGAATTCAACAGGTGACGGATTCTCTGAAACAGATGTAAGCATAAAGATCACGGGCCCCACAATGGAGGAGATATTTTTGGACAAAAAAGGAACTGTAAGATGTGAAGTGGAAGTCAGCAAGCTATCTGTGCAGAGTATTTCATGGGAAAACGGGGATGGGAAGGATATGGCTGGTACCTTAATATCGCTCCCATCAGCCAAAACAGGCACATTTCACACTCTGCTTGACATCACGTATGATGAATGGAGAAAGGGGATAAAGCGCAACTGTGTTGTGCTGCGTCAAGGTACTGGGGGCAAAGTAAAGAAATCCTACGAAAGAAATATTGGTAAGAAATGTATAATTCTCAACCAAAGGTTTGTGTGTGCCCTTTATCACACTATGAGTTTTCACGTTGTTTTGTCATTCTTGCAGGTAAACCACCACAGCGTCCTTCACTTTTTATGATGGCTCCAGTGGAACATAGTAAAACAGACACGGTTACCCTGACTTGCTTTGCAAAAGACTTCTACCCTCATGAGGTTTTAGTGTCTTGGCTTGTCGATGATGAGCCCGTAAACTCCACCTACATTCATAGTACCGCCATACCTCTAGAAAACCAAGGTTCATATTCAGTCTACAGCCAGTTAATCCTCAGCCTTGAGCAGTGGCAAAGATATGACGTGGTCTATACCTGTATCCTTTACCACGAATCTCTGGCCAGCACCACTGGTGTCATTGCCAGGTCCGTTACATACACATCTGCCAATGCAAACCCGGCCAATTTCGGCATGAACGAACCTGAATTGTGCAAGACTCAGTAGATGTCTTCTGTGTCACTCTGTCTTCTCCTGTTTTGCTCTTTAATGTTTGCTGCTTGTTCATCAACATTGTGTGTCTTTAAATGCAGAATTAAAAAATTCTAATAAAAAAATTACTTTGCAACTGTTGTATGTCGCAGGCTGTCCATGTTGTCTTTATTTTTAGCATATATTTATTGTTGAATGTAACTTGGAGTATTGCTAATGTAACACACATATAGAGAACAGGTGGTACATTAACAATATTTGTGTCACTTGTCTTTTTGCACGTCTTTGTCCTCTCCTGGGTCTTGCGCCCAAACTAAAGAGAGATTATCTTTTAAGGTTTAACACTGTCGGATGGTCTATTTTGTCTAATATACTGTCTACAGTATATATAATTAAAAAATCATAATAATTGAAAGTCCACATGCCACACAAATAATAGAGTCTTTCAAAAGCAGTTCAGTGTCCCCAGTCTTTAGCATTATTTTAAGTGACAAAATCTGCATTTTATGGAAGGCTATGCCTTTTAACAAACAACTGTCGCAGCTGATTTTGTGAAAGTAAAAAAGATTTACGAGGTAATGAAACATGTTGTCAAGGAACAACTGACTGATGGTTGTTCACTGAGCTATTGTTTAAAACAGTACATATATTTTATTTCAAGCTTTAACTGAAGTACTAATATACATCCACTAGACTTCCTGGTGGAGACAAATCACCAATGGAACAATGCTGTTGATGCAGAGCAAGATAACATGGGAAATACAGCACTCACCTTCATTATTCTCTTCCTCATCACGTTGCTTTTCAGCATTGGAACAACTGTTTTCAAGGTAATATGATACCGTAACACTGGAATAATAATAATAATAATAACAATAACAAAATAACAATTCTCTCTCTCTCTCTCTCTCTCTCTCTCTCTCTCTCTCTCTCTCTCTCTCTCTCTCTCTCTCTCTCTCTCTCTCTCTCTCTCTCTCTCTCTCTATCTATCTATCTATCTATCTATCTATCCGGCACGGTTGACAACTGGTTAGCACATCTACCTCGCAGTTCTGTGGACCAGGGTTCAAATCCCTGTCCTGCCTGTGTGGAGTTTACATGTTCTCCCCGTGTTTGCGTGGGTTTTCTCCGGGAACTCCATTTTCCTCCCACATCCCAAAAACATGCTTGGTAGGTTAACTGAAGACTATAAATTGCCCGTAGGTGAGCATGTGAGTGCGAATGGTTGTTTGTTTATACGTGTCCTACATTTGGCTGGCGACCAATTCAGGGTGTACCCCGCCTCTCGCCCCAAGATAGCTGGGATAGGCTCCAGCACGCCCGCGACCCTAGTGAGGAGAAGCGGTACAGAAAATGGATGGATGAATATTTACATACACATTGAATCAGCGTCCACGAATCGTGATGTATATCAAATAGTTGCTAAAAAAAAATCAGTGCTAAAACAAATTATTATACCCCTAATATATATATATATATATATATATATATATATAAACAACTGAGATAATGCTTTTGCACAAGTATGCACACCCTCTTACTGAGGATGTTGCTGTGTTGAAAATGAACCAGTCGCTTTCAAATTCATGTTAAGTTGCTTTGATTAACCCCAAATAACATTCTGCTTTTCGAGTGGAATTTCCCTGACATTTTTATAGTAAGTTAGTTAATGTTGGAAAAAGTGTTGAAAATGATTTATCTTGGTCTCCTTTTTGTTATTTAATTATTATTATTATTATTATTATTATTATTATGAGGATAGATATTAATTTTCTTCATTTTCTTTTCAGGTCAAATGATAAAACAAACCAGCTATTATATATATATGTCTGTAAAAATTGTCTCCTAAATGCACACTGTATGTCCCATGTAAGTAATGGGTTTTTATTCACCAGAGATTTACATTATTATTATTTTTAAATAAATATCAAAATGATGTCAACTGGAATGTTCCTCATGCACGTTGTTCTCTTAATGGCTGTTTGTAAAATGTTCACATCATATCAGCACCTGCATTCAACAGACTGTTAAAAAGTCTTGTGATTTGAATAACATGTGAAGTATTTAAATGTGTTTGTCACAACTGTGTCCGTGTCGCCAGCCCTCCTCACACCTGCTGTCTGTCACTCACAGTTCCTCCTAGCTGTGTTTCACTTCTGTATTTGGTGCTTTTTTCAGTATGCTTGTGTGTGTGTGCATTTTTTTTTTTAATGCTTTCACCTGCTGCTTGTGCTGATGACTCTGCTCACTCAAGCCAATCCTATTTCCACCTGACTGTTAGACACCAGACACTGTCAAAGTAAAATTCTGCCAACTGGCCTAAAACCCAAGACATTTAC
The DNA here is from genome assembly GCF_024500275.1 of Phycodurus eques. NCBI lineage: Eukaryota > Metazoa > Chordata > Actinopteri > Syngnathiformes > Syngnathidae > Phycodurus > Phycodurus eques. The sequence goes on from NC_084540.1 coordinate 13,978,294, forward strand.
AGTTGAGGCAACAACCTGAAGGTATGTATGACTAATTTGCTATTATTGTGGAAATGCACAAATTCCACATGGACTGAGAAGTAAATATTAAAAAACAAACATATGTTGTATTTTCAGTTGCAGCAGAGAGTTCTGTGTCTCCAGACATGACATTGTATCCAGCGTGGGAGGATAAACTTGGTGTCTCAGCTTTCAAACTTTTGTGCATCATAAGTGGCTTCTCTCCTGCCACGCTGGGTTTTGAGTGGCTACAGGACAACCAAAAGGTAGATGCCGTGTGGACCTCCACCAGGAAACTTCAGAGTGTGGTGAAAGAAGACAAAACTTTCACTCTAATCAGTGAGATTGAGCCAAACGTGAGTGACTGGACAAAGGGCTCAAATTTTACATGCAGGTCCATTCACAACAACGTAGAAGTGAAAAAGTCCACAAGCATTTGTGAAAGTACGTATGTGTGTATCACTGTAGTCTCTCATCAATACATTTATAAATACATTTTATCATGAATGCAGTACGGTAATGTTGTAGCAATGAACATGCTATGTCATCTGGCAGCACAGGCAGACGGCCCTCCTTCCATTTATATGGAGCTCCCCAGCTTCAAGGCCGTCATGATGGGAACATCTGAAGTGACAGCAAAATGTTTGGTACGCACTGAATTTGATGCCGTTGTTACATGGCTGGTGGAGAGCCAAGCAGACGCTTATAACCAAGTGAGCCAGTACACCAACACATCTCACATCATTAGTCATCTGACGGTATCTGCAAATCTGTGGAAACAAATGAAGAGTGTGAAATGTAAAGTGGCGCATCGCTGCTTCTCAGACATTGAGGAGACCATACACGTGTCAGGTAGGAGGCATTAGCAAAATCAATATGGTTTTGAGAGTCGAGGACCTGCCGGACTGAAGCCTCCCTTGTTATCCTGTCATCCAGGGTCTACAGTCAACGCTCCAACAGTGGAGATCAGGCGATCTTTTGCCGATTTGCAGAAGAAAGAAAGATCTGTGTTTGTATGCGATGTCGCACAACTCGATACCGTCGACCTCTACGTCACCCTTCAGGCCAATGGTGTAGATATTTTGGACAAACACTTTGTTGAACTGCCTAAAGGCCCGGGCCCACATTCCATCAGTCCACACTTCAGTTTGCCAAAGTCATACATGAAGAATGACACACGTTTCACCTGCAAAGTGACCCAAGGCTTCTCTAGCATCTTCCACTCAAGTCCTATTGACAGCATTTTTGGTGAGAGGCTCATTCTTTAGCGCTGCTTTCATGTTGAAATGTTATACCTTATCAATCTGTCATCTTTGATCAGTGGAGCCATCAGTGGAGCTCTTTCTGGCCCCCAGTGAGGAGTCAGGACCTCAGAGACTCCTTTGTTCCGGATGGGGCTTTAACCCTCAAATTACATGGCTCATCGGGTCTCAGCAAAGACCTCCATCAATGACCAACATCAGCATGAGTGCGGATGGACGTGTGGCTGTGGCCAGTCAATTAGATGTAGACCAAGAAGAGTGGCAAACTGGCAAGCTATTCACTTGTAAAGTGTCTGACAGGTGGCTGAATAAAAATGTCAGAAAAAACATCAACTTCTGCTCAGGTAAAGTATCACATAAGATTTGTATCCATCCATCCATCCTACACAGAAAAAAATAATAATGTATGTAAAAATATTAATCGCTATTCAATGACTTTTTACAGTAACCACATCATCATCTCAAATACTTGGAGTGTATATTCAAGGACCGCCACTCACAGAGTCACAGCAGAGGGATCAAGTGACCGTCACTTGTCTTTTGGTCGGCGCTCATCTTGATGATTTCTCCATCTCCTGGAAAGTAGATGGGAAGAATTATTCCCAGAATTCACACACGGAGAAGCCGATCAGTCACAGCAATGGGACAGAGTCCTTGCAGAGCTTCCTCAATGTGTTAGCGAGCGACTGGGATGCATATAAACAAGTTTCGTGTGAGGGAAAACACAGGTGTTCCAACCAGGGCTATGAGGGGCACATAAGCAAAAGCAGAGGTATTATAGTATTGTTTTATGCATTTGCAGTCTTAACAGCATAATTTAATAGCCATCATAATATCAACATTGACTATATCTGTGTTTGTGTTCCCCCAGACTTGTATCCACCAACAGTGCGCATAATACCGCCAACCGTCTCTGAGCTGTCAACCTCCGATGACCTCGCGCTTACTTGCCTGGTTTCTGGATTTTTCCCAGATAATAAAATAGTATACTGGGAGAAAGATGGCCAAAGACTGCCATCAGTTTCCTATATCAACAGCCCTTCATGGAAATACAGCAGTAGCAGCACTTTTTCAATGAGCAGCAGACTGAGCGTGTCCAAAAGTGAGGACCGGGGTTCCAGCTATTCTTGTTCTGTCAAACATGAGTCATCTGAAACACCTGTTAGAAGCACAATTGAGGATGTGTTTGGTGAGTTTAGATATAACCCTTTATCAAATCTGATAACATTGTACATTTGTACCTTGACTTATGAGTGAAGCTCCAACGTTTTCCAAGTTGTTTTTTTTTTTAGTTGCCAGCAGTCTCTTGATCAATTTTGTGCTTATGAGTCACAATTTGAAAAACAAGCAAGATTGTGATACGCCGCCACTTGAGTGAAGTGAAAACATTGATTTCTAGAAGTTGTTGCTGCAGTTCAGTTCAGTTCTATACAATCAGAGCCAGCAGCGGTGAATTTAGTGACCAAGTGCTAGTTGCGGTAGTGGTGGCGCTAGCAATCCAGCATGAGTACTTATGCGCGATGGCTCACGCAAGCCAAGTCAAGTTGTCGAACACGCTAGCTACTTCAGTAACTAGCTTCTAGCGGCTTTGGAGATAGCAGCGATTCTGTAAAAAAGTATAGTAGCGATGGAAGAAAGAGTGAATTCTTTACTCATTTTCTTAAACAGTAGTCAACAGTAAACGGCACTACAGTGGAAAGTAACCGGTAAATTACCAGAAATACAGAAACAGATTAGAGAGCACAAATAAGCACGAATAGTGCAACACGCACACTGTTGCTGACTTTCTGCTTTTCTCAACATATAGTAATTAGACTTTATGAACCAGTTTATTTATTTATGCGCTCTTTTATTATTGTTTTATACAATACAGTAAAAACATGTCACAAAAAATAATGGTGTTTTGGGGGGGGTGGAAGGGTGAATGGCATTTTAATTCATTTCAAAAGGGAAAATTTGCTGCATGAGTAATTTAAGTTATGGGCTTGGTCAGAGAGTCACGGTACCACTTTACTATCATTCCCCCCCCCCCCACCCCCTCATTTTACAGTATTGAATCAATATGTTCTTTTTCGTTCTCTCATGACAATGACTGTCTCCATCCCCCAGCCACAGTGACTCCGAGCCAGCCTTCAGCCATCTTGCTCCGGGGTTCAGGTGAACTTGTGTGCCTGGTGTTTGGCTTCAGTCCTGCGTCCATTAACGTCTCCTGGTTTCTTGATGACGCCAATGAGCTGTCGTACTTCAACACCAGTCAACCAAGCAGAGGCCCCGATGGAAAGTTCAGCATCCAGAGCCACCTTCGCATGTCCCAAATCGACCTGTTACCTGGGGCAGTCCATACCTGCAGGGTGACGCATACAACCCTCACGCTGACCTTGAACGTAACAAATCCAGGTACTAATTAGATGATTCATTACTGTCCTGCACATTAATCACAGCACACGTTGTAATTTTTGTTATAAAGCAATGCAATAACGAAATTTTTTTTCAATTATTTCAGTGATTTTGCCAGATTGCAATGTATTGGATGACATTGCTCATGCAGTTGTTAATCAAGATATCAATGTGGAAAGCTGGTATATGTCTGCCACATTCCTTGTGCTTTTTCTCATCTCCATCATTTATGGCGTCTTGGCCACCTTGGTTAAGGTGAGACACAGCAGGTGTCCTTTTTTTATACTAATATTATTAAATATTCAACAAATACTGACTTTCTTCCCATCCTTCTTTCCTCCTTTAGACTAAATAATTGTGACAACAGAACAGATGCTATTGACTTCTTCTAAAGTGGATCATTTGCTGAACGCTGACCAATTAAATATATGTGTTCTATTACTGTATCAATTGTTGTTCTTAAAAAGATTTGCCATACTGAGGTTTGTCTCGCTGATTTACACCTACAAAAAAAGTAGAAATTGCATTTCCCTTAGACATTCTGGGTGAATGCTGAGAGATGATGCCACCGAGCCAAAATGCCATCCATCCATCCATCCATCCATTTTCTGAACCGCTTCTCCTCACGAGGGTCGTGGGCGTGCTGGAGCCTATCCCAGCTAGCATCGGGCAGGAGGCGGGGTACACCCCAAACTGGTTGCCAGCCAATCGCAGGCCAAAATGCCAAAGAGACAAATTAATCCGGGACTACACTGACCAGCCACAACATTAAAACAACATGCATAATATACAGTGCAATAGCTAAAGGAAATATTCTGCCTTCATAAATATTGTATAAGATCAATATAAATATAATGAAAAAGAGTGGTAGTTAATAAATCAAAGCATATCATAGCAATTCACAGATATCAAGATGACATCAGAGCAATCTGATTGGACACTTACTAAATGCTTTTAGGCGATACATGACATAAAATACATCAACATGGCTCTTACTGGCCATTATCTGATTTAGGCCATTTAGTAGTGTAGTGCTTCACATAGCTGACTTTGGTGCCTCTGGTGTTGAATCAATTTCCACTTATTTCCCATTCACCAAAGCTGAGACTGACTGATGACCAGTCAAAGGTGCTGTGCGCCTTTCACTTTATGTCTACTGGGTTAGGCATCAGGCCCCACTGTACCCCAGAACACGTACAGCAGTACAAAAAAAATGAATGGATACAAAAAAAGTGAGCTTAATATATTCTTTTGGCTTAAATCAGCCATGGGTGATGACAAAATAATGTTAAAATGTTGTATTTGTTGTTGTTTTTGATATAGTCAATAACGGCAAACTAACAGCAATTTAACAGAAACCGCACCCACAGTTATTCCCATTGACCACTAGAGGAGGCCAAAGCTCGAACTGCAGCATTTTAAAGCTTTATGAGACAGAAAGGACTGGAGAGGCAAAATAGAAAATAACGTCCTCAGGAGTATGGAAACATACAACAGAAAGTAAAAAGATTGCTTTCATCCCTTCTTTCCAACACGCAAGTATGTAAACACAAGTATGTGCACACTCCTACTCTGTATACACTGTCTGTGTTTTGTGTATATGGTGGGTTTAAGGAATTTCTATCAGGGAGGGATGACACTCAGTGCACCCAGGACCACTATTGGCTACCTCTGGAATTATTAGGCTCTTTCTGTGTGTGATTGGCTGGGGACTTGAGAGAGCCAGCCCAAATCGGTGACGCTGTTGCTGGGATGTGGACGTAGCACACGGATGCCAACCTAACTGCCAAGGGGCCGGCAGTTGGGAAGCATGGCATCAGGCCTACCAGGGTGCCTGTGACTGGGTCACTGTCTATGACCACTATATTGTCCCATACTCAGAACAAGGGATTAAAAAAATATATATCTTGATTGTCCATCTTACTGTGTCAAGATAGAAACGGAAAAAAACAAGACACTCACATAATGTTTCTCTATGGAGACTAATGTAAAATGTCCAACTGAGAAAGGTTTCGCAAAGTGTACAGTGACCAACATTAAGGGCTCTTATGTCAACGTGGCATATGCAAGTCAAAGTTTGTTTTGAACCAATATCAATAAGACAGGTGTTTTGGGGGCCCTGGCATATCTGTAATTCTGAAAATAAATACATAAATAATAAAACCGTATGAATCCTGTGGCGAAACACCGAGAAGGTCTTGCGCTGAAAAGGTTTGGAAAACTGTTCGATTATACTGTACAGAGTGTACATAAGCGGTCACCAGTGCCCCTGGGCACCAGGTATCCACAAAGGATGGCATGAGTGGCCCACATTCCTGTTCTAAAATTAGCTAGTGGGACATTGTGATTTTCTAGGGATGTTGTGGAAGTGATCATATAAAAATGTAAACACTTGCTGAGATTTATCGAAATACATTTTTTGCATATATTTATCTTTGACCACAATAATTGTGAGACATCATTATCATGATCAGTGTCTAAGGTAAAAATCATTATTTATGAATAATAAAATAAAAGTAATTTGTGCAAATTTGTTACTTCGGAGATTTATCAGTGTGGTAGCCCATTGCATTAAGCAGTACCCAAAAAGCAGCACTCAGTTCCAAAAAGGTTGATGACCTCTTGTGTACACACACACACATACACACACGCACGCAAACACACACACACTCGGAATTTTAGTGGGGCCGTGCTGTGGTCTTGGGGTGCATGCTGAAATGTATCAAAATGTTATTGATTTGGCAATTCGGCAAACCCATCTCAAATATACTTCAAACGCAATATGTTTTATTTAGTGTTCAATAGCAAAACTTGATTGTTTATTTAATGGTGACAACACCCAAAAAGCTGGGACAGGGACATGTTTACCACACAATTTCCAACAACAACAAAGTGGACGCATCAGAGCACAGTATTTTTTTTCTCTTTTGTGTCCATCCATCCCAGGTGAATTCAGACCCTGGGATGGACGAATTGCTTCTGGACGCTCTTCATATGGTATATGGCTTTCGCTTTGCTTAAAGAGTTGCATCTGTAGATATAGTGATTGATTGTGTTAACTGACAGTAGTTTTCCTCAGTGTACCTGAGGCCACCCGTTGTTATCGTTTAAGCAATTATGTCGGTTTTTAATGCGGCGGCGCCCATGTGAATTGATGTTTCGGCCTTGCCGCTTGTAATTGCATATTGCAATTGTATAAAGGTTGAACGGGATTTGAAAATCATGTTTTCTTTTTAATTGATGTTTTACACATCCCACCTTCATTGAAATGAAAGTTTGTACACAGATTATGCAATGACTCACTGACCACCCGATATCCACCCTCTCTGTTTTGACATTTTTATGTGACACTTGAAATTTGGATCAGATGTTTTAATTTCCTCTTGATTGACGCCAATATACATATTTAAGTATTACGACATTATTATAAGTATAGAACTCTTCAAAAATCAGAAATCTACACACACCTTGCATAGAAAGAGCAATTGACAGTCAACAGAGCCTGGAGTGTTGTGGAGCAACATAGAAAAATTTAATGTTTGGCTTAAGGTAGTTTATTTATTGTTCTTCCAGTGTTTTGGAATCCCAAAATAATAAACCAGATTACACAGTAAATCCAAAGTGTACAAGTTTACTTATTTATTTATTTTGGTGTGGGTTTCCCAACCTTCATTGAGCCAACGCCCATATTTTACAGTAGAAGAAAAAATGTCAAGGCATTTTACCAAATAAAAATGTCATAAAAAGTGGATACAGAGATTATTTGTGCACCTTCAGCCCTCTAGTGGAGGATCATTTAATTGTTCTGAATGTCACTATACGTCGCTGTCACAGAAGAATAGAACTTAATTGTCACTGTCACAGAAACAATGAACATCTGTTGGGCATCTCAGTTTGCAGCGTTGAGGTTAAAAAAAAATATATATTTTTTTGTAAATCAACCCAGTCTGCTCTTGTAGTGGACTGTGCCACCTTTTGAGATTAAAAATATGACATGGGTAAAGACACGCCAGGCTGACTATAGAGTAATATGAACAACATTACCAGAGTTGCACAATGACTTTTTTGTTGGTGTATGAATAATCACTATTATTGACAGACTGGCAGTAGTGGGAAGCCTTAGTGTGGCAAATATGGTTCCATACATTTCAGATTCTGTACTTTTTTTTTTTGGGGGGGGGGGGGGGGGTTGAATCTGTACTATTTTAACCAGTCTTTATTTCCACAAATATTTGTACTTCTACTTGAGTGTGAGTACTTGCAAATTCTGAGTATTGGCAAAACTAGAGGCTCTCCAAATCAAATTTCGGCTCTTGGCACGATGATCCGCTCGCTCCCAATTCTCCCACCCATGGCAGTCATGCGACCGAATGCCGCGCTCGTCTTCATCAACTCGGCGCTACGCTCCAGTGTTCCGCAGTCACCGGCGATCGGTGTCGAGTTCCAGAGGAAGAGGGGCGAGCGAGTGTCTCGTGTGCGGGAGGTTGGGTGGGGAAGTTGTGGGGGTCGTCTCAGGATCCAGCGGCGGCGGCAGAGGAGGAAGGCGGAGAGGGGAGGGCGAATTAAGTGTGGGAGGGCCAGTCTGCGCTTCACGTCAAGGTTGGTGACGACGACGACGATGATAATGAAGAATCCGGCTGATACGGGACATTTAAAGTTCGGGGGGAAGTAGGGGACGAGTCCGGTTTGCCTCGACTCCCCCCCTGCTCGCCCGCCGCCTCGCTCATTAAGCGAGGCTGCAAATGCTCGCTTGGCAACTTGCTCTTTTGTCACAAACATGTCAAAATGCGGCGGCCGTCAGGTGTGCGTCAAGTCAGCCCTCGCTAGCAGCACTTGGGAAGAATTGCTGGTTGTTGTGCGCCCTCCCCCGCCCACCACCACCCCCCGCCCCCGCTCCCGCTCCCTGCCGCACTGGTTCCGTCTGGCTCTCGCTCAGCTGCTGCGTGTCCCGGGATGACCTGTTGATGTCGGTAGAATGGAGACTGGCAGGGGGAGCGATTTCCCCCATCACCAAAATATTTAAATAAGCCACATTTGGGTCCTTGATAAGCGACGTCGCAGCCGAGCTACCTCGCCCGCGTTGACAGTAAGTAGCCCGCCTGTGTGTTTGTGCGTCAAGGAGTGTGGACCGTCGTGGAATTGTTTGCTATTTGTTGGATTGAGTGTGCACGAGCTGGATGGTGCGCCCGAATTATTTCACAGTTAGCATTAGCCGTTAGCCACCTCGACAGGCCCGCTGCGGACGATAAACGTCTCTTTCAAGTCCCACGAGACTGTCGGGACGAATTAAGACTGACGAGCGGGCGGCTTTTTGGCCACAATTCGGAGTGCGGCAATGTGACCGCACGTCAGCAGCCGGGGACAAGCTCACGCTCGCCGGGGTCTCGCTGCCAGCCCTCGCCGCCTTCCCCGCGTCGCCTCCGGTGCCAGCCGACAGTCGAGAGACCCTGGCACCGTGCGGAGTCCTCGTGTGCCCCGATTTACCCAGCATCCCTTTCGGTGAAAACACATCAGTGCAAATGTTAACTGAGGATGTCTCAATAGTAATGAAATACTGTATGCAGGTTTTTGAATGCAGGACTAACCAGACACGTCTGCCCTAAGTTGATGCGGGCGGCATAGCCATGCAGACACGGGCACACGAGAACCAGGAAATGCCTGCAGAAAGTCAGCATTGTGTGCCAGCTGCAGCAATGACTCCACAGTCCAGCAGTCGAAATGGGCTGTGCTTGCTGTCACAACACCAAATGTACTGCTTGGACAAAAGCATGCAAGTCATTCACGAGACATGATGGAAAGGTCTTAAGTGTGCTTCATGTTTGACCCACTTCCCCAGCAAGCCTGGTTTAGCTTTACAGTGATTTTCAGTTCAATGGCATTCTGAGCACTTGGTGTATAACGGAAGGGCGACCTGGGGTGATCCCTCTCTTCTCTCCAAGACTCGGTTGCCCCTCCTTGGTGCATAAAGACGCATCAGTCACATCTCTTTCACTGTCAGAGCAAACTGTGCAAACCCGCTGCCCCCTCCTCTCCAAACCCTGTGTTTGTGTGTCTTCATGTGCAAGCATGTGTGCTCACTGCGGCTCGCCAATCCGTAAACAAGCTGTATTGTCTGTGTGCGAGTCAGTGTGCCTTTTGTGGGTTTGTTTGAGTTGGTGTGTGCGCATCTGTGTTTTAGTATGAGGGAGAGGGAGCTCAAGTGAGACAAAGAGAGCATTTCTCTTTACCCTGGAGCTTGGCGAAGTCCCAAATGAAAGGCTGTGGATATGATGGAACTGCTCTCACCAGGCTTTACTGGTCATTCCCACCACAGATTAATTTTGTTTGGGTTTGACATTAAAAGATGAATATGAGACAAGGGGTCATTTCAGCTCTTATTTCCAGGTATTTACATCAGCATTTGATACACAAATTTGAAGATGGCATTGTTAACAAAACACCACATTTTTATGTAAAAAAAAAAAAAAAGTATTGGATAGATTGAAACTGGATTAAGTGAATAAAACTGAATGTTTAGTTCTAATGTGTTTGCTTCTAATAACAGCAGCCTGTGACTAATTGTCATAACTAAAGTTTTGTATTCTTTTGTGATGCTTTCACTGCAGCTTCTCTGTTTTTTTTTTTTGAGGGGGTCGGGTACTAACTCCAGTCTCTCCTCAAAAAGCTAAAATCCATGCTCTATTGGGTTTAAGTCTGGAAGACTTGGCCAATCTCAAACCTCCCACTTCTTGCCTCTAATGAACTCCGCAGTGTGTTTTGGGTCATTATATTGTTGCTTGAAAAAGGAGCTCGTAATTAGTTTGGTTGCATCTTTCTTTAAATGGGCAGACAGAATATTTCTGTGGATTTTGCTGCTGCCACCATGTGTTACATGATGATTAGTGAGCCAGTCCCAGAAAAAAAGCCATGCAAGTCCATGCCATGACATTAACTAGACTGAGTTTTGCATCATTTTATGTCCTTCACTAAAGCAAATTAAGTGTGTCTACTTCATATTTATTGATTGAATGGGTATGTTCTTTTAATTTTGGCAGAAAATCTGCACTGAAATTTCAACTTCACTTTTAAAATATATTACAAGCATTTCTTTTCACCAAATCCCTGAACATTAATTGAACAATAGTTGGATACATAAGTATTTCCTTGCAGTGCTGTGTGTTATGTAAAAAATGTTCTACCCCACTCAAGCCAATTTTATTTCCCAATAACGATATATATTACAATATAGTATTTTTCCTTAACATTATACAGGAAATGAATAAAAAATAATGTCTTACTATTTCTACATTTATTGGTAAAACACATTGTATATAGAAGACATGATGAATTGAATTGAAAAGAAAAATCAGAAATACAGTAAAACACAAATATCGAGTGAAAAAATACTATTCAAAAATCTGGCAGTGCACAGTTTTCAGGGAAAGCAATAAAGTGCAAAGAATTGAAATAAATAAACACAGTGCTTCAAGTAACGCTCAAGTATGCCTACCATTAAACCAGTAAAAGTGGTAATAAATGAACCGTTTCAGAGGTTGAGTTTGAGGAAAACAAGTTTGTCAGCTTGTTCAGACATGAAACTCATTTTCACAGTACGTTGTTGCTTTTTATTTTTTAAACATTTTGTTTCATGTGTTTCACAGGTTGAGAGATAGAAAGACACGCTGGTGAACTCTTTAATGCTTGAGACATGATATCTTACATGTAACTACTGTATGTACTGTTACAGTACTGTGCAATGTCCTTTTTTTCTTGTCATCCCTCTGTGGTTTTGATGTAACAGTGTTTTACTTTGTAACAATTTGTTGGCCACATGTATTACAGATTACCATTTTTGTGGCGAGTGTCTCACTTTTTAAAACCAAACATGAAATTACGGTTCCCTGTTTTTGGCACCCAACGTCTTTGGGCTCTGTTTCCACTTTTTCTCTGTTAAACTCTCTGCGTGTAGCATATTGTTTACATCCATGCTCCTCTAGGAGTGTCGTAAATGAGTATTTAAGGTACTGTAAAAATGCTACTGCAAACTTTGTAGCATTGATGCAGTTACACTACATTAATCGTTATTCAGTGTTCATAACATGTTTGTTTAGGGCATCTAAAGTTACTCTTGTCAAACACAAATTTATAAACTCGTACGCTCTTACAGCGCATGCACACTGTACAGACTGTTTATTGAACTCAGCTCACAAATGATGAGCATAACATAAGTCGCCTTTTTAGGACGTCATCCCTGTGTCACCACTCTACAGGTCTGACCAATCAACCCACGCTTAATCCAACTGTTTCAACTGCTACATTTTTATAATTCGTGGATTGGATTGAGCGTAAATCGTAAATCACCGGAAAACGAGCAGCTACGGCGCCCGGCGGGATGCCCGTCGCCCGTTACTATCATCGTGGAGCACAATTCATCAAGCTGAAAGGTGGATGAGAATAAAAAGAGGGAGATATTTTGAGCTCGTCTTCCGCTCCCATTGTTTTGAATTGAACCTGTCGAGATGATCATCGCTGGTGACAATGAATGCAAGCTTTGGCATTTCAGCCACCACTCTTGCGTCATAAATTATGAATATAGTTATTGTTGTAAAAACACAACATATGTATACTTCATAGACTGTATTTTTATGGCTCGACAGCGGCTTAGACTTGCTCCCTTAAAACCCGGAAATGCCATGTTGCCACTCAGCTGAGTTGAGTGGTTGGGTCCCAAACACAAAGTGGGCAGTTACTTAAATATGAATTGACAAAACTATGTCACAATGTCAGCGATTTAAAATCCACCCATTTGCAAACCTTATGCCGTTGACTGACTTTTACATTCCATCGACAAACTGCATATATGTCAAACTTAAAACATGTCACAGACTAATTTTTGATCTATGCTGTGCATAAAATAGAAAAAGTGGATTCCAATGAGAGGGGACCTTTGAGATACATATTTAATAAGGTGACAGAACTTCTTTCATTAAATACTATACATATATGTTCACATGATTTTTAGATTCGATCCCACAGAAATGCAATGCCTTGAGTGCTCATATGCAGTGAAAAAAAATATTTATTCACTTAAATTACAATAACCGACTGGCTTTGAAAGGATGCAGTACTGTAAAAGGGGTGTTTGCTTTTCGATGTTTGGTGTACAGTGAATAAAATCATGCTATGTGCTGTTTGTCGAAGCCACACACACACGCGCAGTGAATAACAGCACATGACCTAGTTATCTTAGGACACTGGATTTTATGGCTCATAGAAGACAGAACATAAAACAGGCTTTCATTGAGCTCTGGCAGTGACGGCTCCTGAGAGGCCGACGTGACGTATAGGATTAATGGAATGTAGATTATTCACCAAATCTTGAAGAAATATAGTAATTTCATGGGCCAGTAAGACCGTGTGAAGAATTGTGTGTGCCAGATAGCAAATGTACAGTGAATCCCCATTTTCGTGGGGGGATTACGTTCCAGGCCCACCAGCGATTGGTGAAAAAGAGCTATATATATATCTATCTCTGTAGGGTGGGGAGGGGCTTCCTCCCTTTTCTCTGTGGTCTGCCGGCTAGCCGGGCTGGACCCGCAGGAGTATAGCCTCTTACTTCACACACTCTGCACATTTTTGGTACTCTCACTGTACATACTCTGCACATTGGGCACACTCACATCTCATTCAGGGTCCACTGGGGGACTGGTACTAGGGGGTGGTGGGGGCGGGCCGCGTGCTGGCACATCTGTGGTTGTTTGCAGTCTGTAACTGATAATCAGAAAATGTACTGATGTTGACTCATGCATGAATGGATGAAGCAGTGTCACCTGTGTAAGAGCACGTTAACTCGGAGTGAGCAACTCTTTGCCAAAGCTGCCCAGTTTCCCCATAATCCCCATGATCCAGTTGATAGAGGGAACTCAAAATTCAGTGTTAACGAATCGCGTTGTTTTAATTGACTGCTTTGCACCTCTACAGAGGCTACTGCTCACAGACAAAATATATGCACTCATTAAAAATCAAACACCCATTTTATATGACTGCAGTTTCACTTGTATGCATTAAAAATCATATGCATTTTTGTGTCTTTTCCCAAACAGAGCCTTTGTTGGTGTGCATTTGCGCACCATGGCCCAGACCCTCCAGATGGCGATCCCAAACTTTGGCAACAACGTTTTAGAGTGTCTGAATGAGCAGCGGCTGCAGGGCCTCTACTGTGATGTCTCGGTGGTGGTTAAGGGGCATGCCTTCAAGGTAGGGCTGTGATTTTATTCCTTTTAAAAGTTTCACTTATGGATGAGAATAATTAAAAATAAAGATTAGTAAAAACTAAAAATAGGATCAGTTTAAAACTGTTTGAAGGACAAACATGGAAACAGACTATAAGAACATTGAGAAATTGATTATTGTATTCTTTGAGAGCATACCTTACACACGAATAGAGTGAGTTATGCAAGTTAGGACACAGGCTAGGAAAGTTAGCACTTCGGTATCTCTGCATTACACGTTTACATTTGCTGTTTCTACTACATTCCTGTTTACATGCTCAGATAGCTCAACAAGAACCAATAAGCTCTAGGTATTTTGTTTTATGGGGCATGCGCATTTATGTGAAGTGCTTTTGAGTCTCAGGTCTAAAAAGTCAACTATGCCAGAGTATGTTTGGAACCAGTATGGTTGACGTCTTGAGAAAAGATCATCAAACTGCCAGCGCTGCGCTGACGCCGTTGCTAATGCTTTGCTATTGTGATACTGGACTTTGCCATCTAAAGTTCACTGAATTCACTTTTTACCTCTGAGTTGTAGCACTGCATTAAAGTTAATTTATATTGCCACAACCCAGTTGGGCTTCAACTAAGTGTTAATTAATGGCATGTAAATTCAGTTCAATGAGAAAACTTTTATTTGATGTGCAAGTAAAAATGTTTGGTCATTGAATGAATTAAACTCGTAAATGAAGGTTACCAGCGGCACGGTGCTCGACTGGTTAGAGCGTCTGCTTCACAGTTCTGAGGACCGGGGTTCAATCCCCGGCCATACTTGTGTGGAGTTTGCATGTTCTGCGTGGGTTTTCTCCGGGCACTCCGGTTTCCTCTCACATCCCAAAAACATGCATGGTAGGTTCTAAATTGCCCGTAGGTGTGAATGTGAGTGCGAATGGTTGTTTGTTTGTATGTACCCTGCGATTGGCTGGCAACCAGTTCAGGGTGTACCCCGCCTCCTGCCCGATGATAGCTGGGATAGGCTCCAGCACGCCCGTGACCCTAGTGAGGAGAAGCGGCTCAGAAAATGTAAAAAATGGAAAAGAAGGTTACCACTGCACCAAAAGTTGGGGCATCTAAAAGTTGTTTTTGTGTTTTGTTTAAAATAAAAAAAATTCTAACCAGACTTCTCCTTTTGTTGAAGGCCCACCGTGCCGTGTTGGCTGCAAGCAGTTCTTATTTCCGGGACCTTTTCAGCAACAGCGGCAGTAGTGGAGGCTGTAGCAGCAATGAGGCCAGCCCAACTGTGGTGGAGCTTCCACCAGCTGTGCAGCCGCAGAGCTTTCAGCAGATTTTGGCCTTCTGCTACACAGGCCGTCTCAGCATGACGGTGGGGGACCAGTTCCTCCTAATGTATACTGCTGGCTTCCTGCAGATCCAACAGATCATGGAAAAAGGCACTGAATTCTTCCTCAAGGTAAAAAAAAATGGCATCTACATATTATCCTATACATATGTAGCTTATTTGCACCTCTTCTATTTAGAGATTGTGTAGACTGTCTGGCATGGGTTCTGTATAAGCACGGGAGAAAGAACTGGGAATAGGTTTTCAAAATGTACTTCTATGAGTCATAATTCAGAAAGCGAGTAATACTGGCTCTGGTGCTGCTTAATAAAGCAAATTTCTTTTGATACAATGAAACCCCTGTTTTATCGAAGGGGATGCAGACCCACCAGTAGTAAGTCTGTTATACAGAGAGACAATATTGATTTTCTTGAATACTTTTACCCTTCCCACATGCCTTAAATGCATTTAAACGTATTAAAACACACAAAAGTATTAAACACTTTTAAAAATGTTCCTTCGTGCCAGTTGGCAATCTCTCGCTTGCACACTTCTCCAAATAAGAAGCAAAGCGTGCTTGCTTTAAGCTGTTTGTCACTACCAACTGGGGTTTACTGTAAAAGTGACACATAAAACAAAATGAATAAATAAATAAATCTTGTTTTATCATGGAAATGTTTAACCCAGCCATATAATTTCGTCTAACGAAAGTCTGGTAGCCTAATGCTAACATATAATGCAAAACGCAATAGACAGGCTGACGGAAATTACCATAGATGTTAGGGTATTTATAAACTTCGAAACAACTGCTACTTTAACACTCGAAACAGTAACCCATAAAAAGAGAGCATACAACAATATTCATAGGCATACAGTATATTTGATCTGCTCTGTGGGAACAACGACTAATGCTGAAGATTAGTTGGGAACCTGCCTGTTCTTTTTGCTTCTTAATTAGGCCTCAGCTCTTCCAGTAGACCTGTTGCTGGCATATTGTGGAACAAAGTGGTACCACACTGAATGCGCACAACCCTTAGTTAGGACTTGCCTGTATACTTTAAAACCCTTAAAAAACAATTGCTTATACTGTAAATCCACAATATAGCAGGGGTGTGAACAATGAATCGTGATATAATGGGGGAATACTGTACAGCGTCTTCATTTATGATGACACTGATTTTTTTTTTGTATACGTTCATATTCAGGTTTCCTCCCCCAGTTGTGACTCCCAGGGTCTTAACGCAGAGGAGACGCCACCATCTGAGCCTCAGAGTCCTGTAACACAGACTGGTACCAGTGCAGCCCGGCCCGCCGCCTGTTTGACGCCTCTACCGTTGGTGTCACGGGTGAAGACGGAGCAACCTGCGAGCCAACCGGAAGTTGCTGCTCATTCAGTGGTCTGCACTCCTGTCGCCAAGCGTTTGTGGGAGGGTGGCAGCAGCCGTGATGGAGGAGGAGGCAGCTCTGGTGGAGGAGGGGGCGCTAGAAAGGCAGCGCGTTACTCCCAGGAAGCGGTGCGAGGCAGTGCCATCCAGAGCCCCGGAGCGCTCGGACTGGCCATGGGTATGGGTGCCACGGTGACAAGCCTGGCTGGCATGGTAGCAAGTGGCGGGCTTAGTGGTAGTGCAGGCACCAATGGGAACTCTGCGTCTGGTGTTGGCATGTCAGAGGGCGCCAGTCCAGGCACCATGAGTACCTACGCTAGTGACTCACCCATCAGCTACCACGATGATGAAGAGGAGGAAGAGGGCACAGAGGACAGTGCGGAAGAGCAGTACAGACAAATCTGCAACATGTACACCATGTACAGCATGCTCAACATGGGGGCTGTAGGTAATGGACAATGACATCTGATTAAATTTGCATTTGTCGAATATTTAATGTAATGCTGAGCTGTGTTTAAACGGTGTGTGGTTAGCTTCTAATGTTTCCTCAGCTGCTGGCGAGCGGGTGGAGGCTCTTCCCGACCATACGGAGACACGGGGGCGCATGCGTGGCCGAGACCTCACCTGTCTCCCGGCAGAGCTTATTGCCCAGATAGGCAACCGCTGTCATCTTAAACTGTATGAGGAAGGAGATCCTGCTGAGAAACTAGAGCTGGTCTCAGGTATGCGTGCGTCTAATCGATATGTACACGACTCACAAAAAGTGAGGGCTATTGGGCTTTCGGGTGAAATGCCAAGTTGAACCTAAAATGCACTATACATTTGACAAGGTGAACTTAATTTGAACTCTTCTAAACTTTTGAATGCTCGTCTAAACTGTTCAGACAAGATAGGACATTTAGTCAAATTTATATGGTAAACGGATGCACTCCAAAGATACTAAGGTTGTGAGTGATGCACTCTGCCCAGCAGGGCGACCTCACTCTTTTATCTTTTCAGCGGTTCTGGATTGTCAGTACAAATTGTATTGCAATTTTTACAATGAACTGTTTGTTTTTGAATTCTAAAGTCTGTCATCCGTAACGTCATGCTAACATTAAATCAAGATTTCGCCTACAACATTGACGTGAATGGAGGGTTAATTAAATTCATCACAAAATTACTGAGAGGCAATTAAGCCTTAATTTTGGCATTGAAATGCTAAAAAATGAAACAATGTGACTAAGCTTCTGAGTCAAAGACATTGAGGCTTCATGCATGACAACATACAGTATTTGTATGTGACTGAGAGGGTAGAGACAAAAGATAGATTAGAATAGAACACAACAAGGAAATTGGAGAGGAAAACGATAAAAAGATATTTGCGATTCAAAATGTATAAAACAAAGAAAAATAACAAGATTGCGGAATTATGAGGCACTAAAGAAATCTCACATTGAAATGGGTAGGTGGTCATTTCTATATCGATTCTATGTGTGTGTGTCCAGGTACGTCTGTCTATATTTCCCGAGCCCAGCTGATGAACTGTCATGTGAGTGCAGGGACCAGACACAAGGTGCTGCTGAGGAGGCTGCTGGCTGCCTTCTTTGACAGGTTAGTTCCCTCTGGCCACTTCTTTGTTTTGATACTCTAATCAAAAGAGTGGATACACATCTATATGTGTTTATTTTGGCCTTCTAATCATGTATTTACTCAGGAATACACTGGCCAACAGCTGCGGGACGGGCATCCGCTCATCCACTAACGACCCGAGCCGCAAGCCCCTCGACAACAGAGTGCTGCATGCAGTCAAATGTGAGCAAACCTTTGTGAGATGGAGTTTGCCTGTGCTAAACTGCAGTGGGACTTTCGCGATTAAAAACAATCCGTTATGTGATGCTAGTTGACTTCCAAGTTATTCTAATATCAGTTTTCACATAGGTAGTAATGTAAGATGAATTGTCTTTTACGTCTCGCAGTTGAAATCGGCAGATTTCTCATTCGTATACAACATGTAAATAAGCTTTTCTCTCATTGAATCACTCATCTTCCCCAATTGAAATATGAAAAACAACTTGCCTCTGATTGGTTCATATCACGGGTCCTACTAGCGTCTCGAAACTTGTGGCGGCCAAGCATTCATTCACAATTTAGCATTCATTCACAATTTACCAACTGTTGAATTATTGGCCCACTAATAGGGAACGTGATCTGTAAGGAAGCGTGCATGAAAAGTAAAAGCGAAATTAATTGTGTGAGTATTTTGCTAGTTGAACTTGGCTGTAAAAAGTTTTGCTCTAACCAACCAATCAAATGATGGAAAAATGCTGATGTTATTGTGGGCCAGCTATGGCCCTGTGAGGTGAATTTGAAATCTGATTTGTAAAAGAAATAATCCCATTATTAATATAGTTGAAGCTATGGCCAGCATGACTGATTCTGAAGGCCGTGGGCAGATTAGATTGAGGGGGCAACAAATAGAGGCTGAAATCTAATGGGACACAAAAATCTAACAGCCACATGCACGAAGCAGTGCAGCCAAGAGGAATGCTTCGAAAGGAAAAAAACAAACTGTAGACTGTTGGGAATAAATTAGTTTCATGGAACAAATATTAGAATTTAGTTTGTAAATGTAGTCCGGTGTGGCTGGCATGATGGATGAGTGGTTATAGCACATCCTCCTCACAGTTATGAGGCTGGGGGTTCGAATCCGGGCTCTGGCCTTCCTGTGTTTGTGCGGGGATTTTCCAGGTTGTCCGGCTTCCTCCTACTTCTCAAAAACATTCATCTTAGGTTTATTGACAGCTCTAAATTATCCATATGTGTGAATATGACGCCCAAAGCCAGTCGGGATAGGTTCCAGCTCAGCAGCTACCCTAAATGAGGTTAAGCGGTATACAAAATACAATGGTTGGATATACTGCAGGTCAGTGCTTCTGATATTGTGTTCATGCCAGTAGAAAAGGCCACACTAATGTTGTGTTTCCCCTTCCTCGCGTCAGTTTACTGCCAGAACTTTGCCACCAGCTTCAAAGAGAGCGAGATGAACGCCATCGCCGCCGACATGTGCACCAATGCCCGACGAGTGGTCCGAAAGAGCTGGATCCCCAAGCTCAAGCTGCTGATCGCCGAAAGCGACGCCTACTCCGCCTTCCTCTCCGACGGCGTTAAAGCCGAGGACGACACCCTGGGCGCCGATCCGGCGTTTGATCCCGCCTCTTTGGAAGCCTCGGCCGGCGCCGGCGCGGATTCTGGCGGCTCTTCAGGTGAATCGTTACCGGGTGTGAGCGGGGATGTGGGAGCGTTATTTTGAACGTTGCGTTCGGGGACGTCTGGCGACACGTGCGGCAGTATTTCCCAGTTGTGCTTGCCTCCTCACTCTCACATGTGACTGTCTATACTACACTGCTACGGCTGTAACCAGGACATGGAAACAACCTTTGCTTTACTTTTCAGACTGTAGAACGGAGCTTCTAGAGGGGAGGGAGAGTGTGAGAGGGCACCCGACTGTCCTCTGCCTCTTCTTGTCCTTTTAAGGTGTATAAGCACCTTCATCGATGCATATTCAGTACATTCCCAGTAGTGCTGGTGGTATGAGGTGATAGCGGAGCCTGAGGAAGTAGGGTGCATGGAAAGTGAGTTAGTTATGGAAAACCCTTTGAGCATTTATTCAATAGCCTTGATCTACAGCTTGAAGTCCATGTACTAGTGTTTTCCACTATTAGTGCCACTTTTAGCCTACTAGTATGCAATTAAACCTTACTAGTAAACTACTCTGCTGCACCAGTAGCACTAGGCCCAACTAGTAGGCACGTCACGCACTAGTACCTCATTATAAAAGATATTGAATAAATGCTAAAACGGCTTTCCATTTATTCGATATCGAGCTTTAAGGGACAGTATGCAGTTTTCAAATTGCTAGCAATATTTCAATGCAGCTTCATTACATTCCCTGCCCCTGCGCCCATTACACAAAATGTTTTGGGGAATGTACAATCAATTAAAAATATAAGAGAGGTCATCAACTTACCTGATGACTCGGTGAGAACGTGATGTTACGTAAGTGGTGGTTTTCCAAACTCAGGCATGCAGCCGTCTGCGTATAGGACACACACCAGTGTTACATATCTTTCCCTTGATTTGAAGTAGAGAGCTGTCCAATTTCTTGGTTTTAGCTTTTGTTGCTAACTGGAGTTAAATAATCCGACCGAGAAATTGCAATAGTCTACTCTGTCAGAGGCTGCGGTGCGTTCCCATGAGCCCCTGTGTGTACGGTGGGCATGTGCAAATAACTGACAGTGTATTCGGTCAAGCTTCTTGTCACTACAATCTCTGATTGGCTATTCTTGTCCTGCCATGCCCAGTGGTAAAATAATGATTAAAATTAAATGATAATTTGAATAATATTCTACTATCATGTCATACTGACAGTTTTTGTATGTTTTAAAAAGTGTTTTTTGTTTGAAAATAGCAAATTGTTCCTTTAAGGTCTGTGTACTACGGCACTCTTTGTCCTCCCTATGAAGAGAATTCAGCACACTACTAGAATGACTGTGTCTTACTAGTAAAGTTTTTTTTTCCACTACTAGTGCCGCTTTTGGCCTACTAGTACAACCTTAAAATGAAAATCAAGAATATCAAATAAAAATGCTCAAATGGCTTTCCATAAAGCTGTTTGAGCATTTATTCGTTAACCTTTATTTCCAATTTGAGATCTATGTACTAGTATGACCTTCTTACTCCCTAGTAAAACAATTCAGCAAACTTGTAGAATGAATGTGTCTGACTGGTAACGCTTTTTGCACTACTGCCTTTTGCTACTGTATGACATTTCTATTTCTGCACACTAGTAGGACAACTATGGCATACTAGTAGGACAACCACATGTCATGAGTGCGGCAGAACTGTGCACTAGTTGACATAGGCATGCTACAAGTGCTGCTAGTGAAGTATTAGATATTAACTAGTAGAATTTTACGTCACTACTATTAGTACTAATATTGATGTCAAATAACTGCTTAAACGGCTTCAATAGTCTTGATATCGAATAAATTCCAAGTTTGGCATACTAGTAAGACTACATATTATTGAAGCAAAACTGTTCACTAGTTGACAACAGAGTGCTACTAGTAATATTGACATAAAATTATAATTGTGGTTCACTATTAGTGCAGGTAGTGCACAGTTTTTACCTCACTAGTAACATGTAATTGCCCTACTTGTTTCTTTCTAGTGTGCAAAAATTGTCGGACAGTAGTGGAAGGCACCACTAGGCACTGGCAGTAGTGGAAAAACATTACAAATAATACATTCGTTCTATAAGTGCGGTGATTTGAATTGTCTTACAAGTGAGCGTACTAGTACATGGACTTTAAGATGGATATCAATTATCGAATAAATGCTCAGACAGTTTTCCATAATTAGCGGTATGTATTGAATGTAAGCGGTGGCATTTTTTCCCTACAGTGCAAGAATGCCTACTCGTGTTCCACAGAGAAACAGAAAATGAAAGCGCCAGTAAATGTTTTGAAAAAAAAAAAAAAAAAGATATGAACACTACTTTGTCCTCATTCCACTGCATCATCCACTCATCAATCATCAAGTTTTCTTGGCCCCGCCTCAAATAGTTTAGCCCGACTCTACCTTTGTTGTGTTTTACTGTGCACTGTTATATAAATATATCCCATCTTTGATTTCTATATTTTTAGCAAGCGTGAACGGTGATCAGAGACTTGAGCAGCTTTTTACTAAGATGATTCTAATGAAAATGTTATGGTCAACAGGTTATCAAAGATGGTCGTATTTTTAGAAGAGAAGCTATATTTGTATGCGTGCCCACGCCTGCTGTGACGTGTGAGCAAAGTGAGCGGAGATGGAGATTGTTTTCAATTCTCGACGTTGTGTTGACGCAGGTGGCGACGATTGAGGAGAAGTGGTACTTTTTACAGTAAAAAGAAGTATGATAACGCAACACCCTTAATGGTTTATTATTATTTTTATGGTGCAGTAGGATGGAATGAAAAGATGCTTGATGGAATGTGCATTTCATCTTCTGTTTGAGAGCTCAAAAGCAGTGAGACTGATTCCGCTGGCTTGACTGTTTCGACAATGATGTGCAGGGAAGTTAAGGCCCCCAAAAAACGACTACTGTGCTTTGTATTCAAATCATGTTACGGGTGGGGGAAAACTGGTGACATTTTGTACCTTAGTACAAAAAAAACCCCAGAGGCAATATTTATGAAATATTGGAATGTGCCTTTTCAATGGAAATCAATAAGCAGAATTTCGGTAGGTACGGAGAAGTCTGAAGCAATATTGCTTCAGTTTAACGTTTTGTGTTTGTGCGTATGCGTGTATGAGAAGGAGAATCGGGGTGTTTCGGTAGTTTATACATGTAGCTGGTGGCTTTTATTTTGGAGGTCAGGGTGGATGTTTTAGCACCTTAGGGAGAAGAACCAGTGGTTCGTGCACCTTATTGAGAAGTGTTGTGTCACAATTGAACCCATTTAGGTAGAACTTGTCATTCACACCCCCCCCCCCCCCCACCCCCACATCTGCACGTTCCCATTTTAAGTGTCAAGACTCCGTGTCTACGCACTGATGATTTCAGTGTTCCTGTTACTGAACGACTTTGTTACTGACTCTTGTGTGTGGATCATCAGAGCTCATTCAAGTTGAAAGCGTTGTGGGTGCGTCTTCGGGAAAACCCTCAAAGCTCCGACAGGTGCAGTGTAAATGGGAGTGGCTTGCCGTGCTTCTTTTTTTCCATTCCTGGCCAGCTCAACCTCACTTAAATTAGCATCAAATGATAGCTATAAACCACCCTTATTCCTCCTTTCGAAACCACAAGAATGTGTGTTGTGAGATTTAAAAAAAAAAAAAAAAAAAAAAAAAAAGTGCAAACAGAGATGCAGTACTTTGGGATTAAGCAGTAAATAACTACAAAACCTCATACGAGCACTCCACTTACCTCTGCAGGATCTTTTGAAGACTGTTGTGCTTCCAGGTGTCTTGTTCACCTCCACAGCATCAGCAGTGTTGTGCTGGGACTCAAGTTTCAAATGTTCACTGGCTTACAACTCTTCTGTCATGTTGTTCTTCCAACATTTTTTGTTTAATTTTGACATTTATTTATCTGCTTTTAAATGACCTCAGACAATTTGGCTTCACAAAAGAAAGGTTTGAGAGTATTGATTATAATTGTGTAAGGATGTAGTTGATTGTGTGGAATTGATAGTGGATTACTGTAGTTCCATAAATAGTGGTTTGGGAGCATACGCCACTGCAAATGGGAGGTGAACGGTGGTACTTTTTAAAATATCAAATAATATAGTGAACCCCAGTTGAAGTTCACTGCAAAACTGACACATAAATCAGAAGAATATTAAACAAGAATTAAACATATCGTGGTGCCTTGGGATACAGGTGAAATAGTGAACATTTCTTCAAACAAGAGGCTTCAAGCTGTTTAATGCCACTCCCAGTTAGTTTATAGTCAAATGAAACAAAACAAATAGAATCACACTTTGTGTATTTATAACAAACAGATAGCTTAGCCTTTAGCTTAATGCTAATGCTAACATATAATGGGAAACTCGTATGTAACTCTTTAAGCAACTGATGTTCGAACACAAACAGTGCAGCAACACATTTAAACATTCAATATAACAGTACTCACAGTCATATATTCTTTATCCTCTGCGAGGAGGTGAGACAAGTTCAGACGTTTACACTGTACAGACGTCCATTTGCAGTATATGTGTCTCTTTGTTCTATACTGCCCCCAGTTGGCCAAGGTGGGCAGCACCAAAAAGACCATTCAACTGATGCAAAGTGTGACAGAAATGAATTTGTTGTCATTACTGTATGTTTTTATAAAGTACAATACTACAGAGTGCTATTCTTTTTTTCTATATTAACAAAACAGGGAGCCTGTAACGGATTAATGGTATTTCCATTCATTTCAATGGGGAAAGATGATTTGGGATACGAGTGAGTTGAGTTGAGTCAAGGCACCACTGTATATTTAAACACCAAAATTTTCAACCAAGCCATATCTAAGTTCATCTAATGAAAGTCTGCTAGCTTTTTGCTAACATATAATGTGAAATGCCATAGACAGGCTAATGGAAATGTCATATAACATATTTACAGTTTAACACATAAATAAATGCAAAAATGCAGCAAAAAGATAGCTATGGAAAGTTGAACTACACCCACATAGACTTCAGCTATGACAACTCCCCCAATCAGCTTCATGCCGCTGGCATCGAAACAGGAGTTCAGAACATTCAGAGCCATTCTCCCATCCCATTAAAAAATTGCATTAAAAAAAAGCATTAATTGATCCCTCGATAGATCAAGGGAATGTAGTCATTCCTAATTGAATGTACAGTACACAACTCTAAAGTTTTGACATTGACTAGAGACTTTTTGGGATTAGCTGTCATGTTCTTCTGTACAAACTCGCAAACGAGTTGAGACTGAATCAACAGTGCCACTGCTAACTGCAACCAAGTCGTGCACTCCATCTCATGGCCATTTCTTCCTATTAATCAACAATCAGTTCCATACAATCAGCAGAATTCTGAACAGTGAGACAATACACATCCTTTTGTAGGTTCTCAGCATACCTTCACTGTTAATTGTCTAAATGTCTCTAGTCTAGTCCTAATTACAGAAATGCCCTTCAGTTTTGCACTGAATCACCCCATAACATCATCTTCTCGAACTCCTAAAACCAAGATTATTTGTGACTAGAGACGTGTGACTAATAATGAGGTCCTGACTCAGCATCGTACCGATGGACTGACTGGTCCAGATTCATTTCTAACTGATGACTCATTGACTCGCGCTGCAGTAGTAGCTGTGAATCAGCGCGATTTTCCAAGGAAGGAAGCGTTTGCTTGCTTTTACGTCAGCAGTCTGGGAAGAGTACAGTATTTGGCTGTGGGCTCTCCCAATACAAACTCTCGTTTAGGGCTTTTCAAGGTGAATCTTTATGTGACAGCCTTTTGTCATTACCGTGCATCAACTATAACATTTGAGAACAAGTGTTCTTTGTTCATTTAATTTAAAAAGAAATAAATAAATGTCTCCCCTCCCAAAAATTTGTTTACACTCACACACGCAGACCTACACACTTGAACAGATAAGGTGTGGCATGGCATGGAGATCCTTGGTACATATATAAATATGATATATACATGTATAGACGAATACTGTATATAATGCATAGACACACGTAGAGGTAAGATTGTTTGTTGTACACTCACAGCATGAGTTATATACAATATTTACCCTGAAACGGCGCTGCTTGTTCACAACCCGCGCAGTACTGGCTTGGCCCCTCGTTCCTTGGCCCGTGTTAAAACCCTAGAGCGCGGGTCCACCTCTTCTTTCTGTGTTCCAAGTGCCAATAACTTTGTGAAGCCCTGTAACTGTGACCCAACATTATCGACGGTAATTGCACATTAACAAACTGTAAAAACAAGAGAACATGTCCAAATGGATTCAATGATGATTATCTTAATAAAAGATTTGTAACAATTTCTCTCTTCAAGTCTGTTTTCTTGTAATGTTACTGTGCTGCTGTCTCTGTCCTATTGTTTGCCCTGCATATGTCCTCTAAAACGTTCTACAGGACACACAGCCACGTGACAATAGATGCTTTACTACGAGGTACAGCACTTTTAAAGTTTCAGTTTTCCTGATCTTTTGAGCATGGCTAAAATGGGGCCCGGTGACCCACTTGGGCGTCTGGCATGAGTCTCCCCTCCCACACAATATAAGAACTTGAGCACCGTCGTTTGTATCAGTGCTTATGCAGCGCAATTGTGACACGCAGCTATCACTATACTCTAAAAATGCGTTTTTTTCCTCAGATAGTCCGCTGGCGTGGCCGTTTTAGAGTGCCTCGTTGTGTGTCGTATGTGCACGTCACGCATAGAACGATGGAAGCGAAGGGTAAATTTTTTTATTGCCCCCCCCAGATTTTATTCCCAGACCATATGGCTCAGCCCTACACATACTCGTTATGTGTGTGTCCATGGGCAACTGTGATGACGGAGAAAAAGTGATTTTAACTTACTCATTTTTAAATCCAACTTTATTTAGGTAGAGGTATTACATATAGAATTCCACTCAAGCATCCTTTTTAGAAGATAGCTTGAAGATAGCTGGGATAGGCTCCAGCACGCCCGCGACCCTAGTGAGGATAAACAGTACGGAAAATGAATAAACGAATTATTACTATGAGGATTTAAAAAATATATATATATTATTATTATTATTATTATTTTTTTTTTTTACTAGCGAGTACCGCCCCCTGTAGGTCGTTTTACAGAATGCAGGTAATTCAACTAGGTGATTTGTTCTTCCCTGTCTTGGTGGGCAAAGCTGTTGTCTTCATTTAATGAAAGTAAAGCATGTTCTTTGCACATGTCAAACATTGTTTATGCTTACATGATTCTCCTAATAAGTGCATTTTATTCACATGTAGATGTAAAAATCTTTCCTCTTAAGACATGGTAGATATAGTTTCCAATTGTTAAGATCCATTATTCGTTCTTTTGTGTTTCTACTAGGAAATGTGCCACTTTTTTTATTTATTATTATTTATTTTTTTACTGTGACGTTCCAAGCCTGCTTTCACCAGTAACTTATATCCAGGTACATGGAAAAGGGAACACTACACACTTTTAAAACATTAAACAGATTAATCTTCATGATAGACGGCACAGTGTACGACTGGTTAGCACAGCTGCCTCACAGTCCTGAGGACCCAGGTTCAAATCCGGCCTTGCCCGTGCACGTTCTTGCCGTGCCTGCGTGGGTTTTCTCCCACATCCCCAAAACATGCATGGTAGGTTAATTGAAAACTGTGCCCTGCGACCAGTTCAGGGTGTACCCTGCCTCTTGCCCAGAGTCAGCTGGGAAAATTTAAGGATTTTCATGATGATTGTTGAGTCTATTGTGAATGTATTCAGAGTGAAATTGTGAGACCATCGATAAAAATCACAAATGACATTGTGACACAGAAATGACTGCCAGACAACCCTGTGTGCATTCTCTCAGTTTTTTTTTTATTCATTTATTATTCTTTAGGAAGAGTTCTGTTTGGAATTACAAAATGCACTGGTAGAAATTGTGCTGAGACAGGTTGAGAGTGAAAGAGAGATTAAGAGTGTGAAAGAGACAGCGTTTGGAAAGCGAGAAAAGGAGAGAAAAGAGATTCCACAGGCAGTTAGTATGATCCAATTTGGTACCCCTCGCCCTGCACGAACAATATCGACAAAACACATCATCATCATCATCATTGGATCTGCACTTCCTTTCTTTGTTTACACCCCCCCCCCCCCCCCCCCCATATATTCTGTGGTGTCTTCAACATTCAACTTTGTGTGGTGCCTCAAGCTCATGTCACAGGGGGAAAAAAACAAATAGACCCACCAAAGTCTCTTTTGTGTTTCGATCCCCTATTTTTTTTTTTTTTGGTCCTTTTTTGTAATATTTTTTGTTCTCAAAAATAGAAGAAAAAAAGGTTGCTTTTTAAAAACATCTATTTATATATCTTTTTTTTTAAACATCTATGAATTCATTAGTCTGTTTTTCTTTTATGTCCTGAAGATGACTGTTAACCCACAGTGTGGCATGCAC
Organism: Phycodurus eques; assembly: GCF_024500275.1. NCBI lineage: Eukaryota > Metazoa > Chordata > Actinopteri > Syngnathiformes > Syngnathidae > Phycodurus > Phycodurus eques. Next base: position 14,006,504 of record NC_084540.1, read on the forward strand.
ATAGCACATGCAGTTCTTGAACTATAGATATTTTTTAAACCTTTTTTTTTTTTTTTAAAACATTTCTATTTAAAAAAAAAAAAAGATTGTTTTCTTCTCATTTGCAGCTTTACATTGCTTTTTGAAGACTTAGTGTGGTTAATTAGTGTAGATTTCACTGCAGCATAAACAAAAAAAAAACAAAAAAAGGATGTTGAGTGATCTGAGCTTTGGATGTTCCATCTGTTTTGACATCGCGCATACAATTTTGTATTTTATATTTGAAATTTTTTTTTTTAGGTATGGATCAGTAAAAATATCCACCCAAAGAAAAACGTCCTCACGATAAAGGTGGGATGTCAAATGTTTTGCCGCACAAAGACAGAAAGACAGTAGCACAAACACACACACCCACAACATCTGAGGGGCTTTTCTTGAGACCGAAAAGTTGCAACCAATGAAAAATGTGGAAAAATATCACTCCCTCTAACACACATGCGCACACACAGCCACACACACACCACAAGTATTTGCTACATAACTTATGTGCTATCTCATTCCAGTGTTGTGAAAAAATACTTTTCCGTGACATTCCGCTGAGGTTGGAAAGACACTGATAGGTTTCTTTTTTTTTTTTTTTTTTTCACGTCTTTGCTCATTTTTTCGGGTGCATTCTGTGGTCAATCTGTGATCGGTCTCCAGCTAAAACAGAAAATAACAGCTTCACATAACCCCAAGAATGCTGACAGTGGTGTTTGTGAAATGTGTTAGTCCGAGGCACACGTAGAAACACAGAAAGAAATTAGATATATACACATGAGTGATACAAAGCGTTAGTGTTTTCTTGGACCGCATACAAGTTTTTAGCTACTGACCTTGTGTAATTCACTTGCCTGTGTGGGTTCAAACAGACAAGGCAGCCTGTAGTGGTGTTGTGGCAGATTGAGCTCAAATGTTTTCTTGGTCTATAAGCGTTACAAGTGTGGGCAGAGGGATGCGATCATGAAGGTCATGGGTGGAACTGCCTCAGTGCAGGATGGGAATTTTGAAAATACAGGACAGGCTGGGGTCATAAGCAAACTAAGCAGCTGCTTGGGGCCCAAAAAGCGTGAGGATACAGTACATATATATTTTTTAACACATTAAATAGACAGGGTGTCCAAAAAGTCACTATACACATACACGTTTTTCTATTTTGTTACAGGTATCACTGGGACAGATGGGAAGCCGTCAGCATTTAACAGCTTAGGCTTTGCGCTTTTTCTAAGCATATCATTCCTTGCCCATGGCTCGTCAATTGACATTGGAGCAAAAGTGCTTCCGCAGTTCAGCACCTGTTTGCTTGAGAGCGTGATGAAGCCTAACATACTGACTTCAGGTTGTCAAGCATCATCATCTTCTGTGTGAAACTTTCGAACGACCTGAAGTCTACGCGGGTAATGTTTTTATCACTCGCCGAATCATCTGCTGACGGGTTTGTTGATGTCGAATTGCAGCCCCTTTCCCCGGTTTTGGGAGAACGCCTGCTCTAAGAGTTTGGTGTTTGCATCGGTAGTGGTAATAGCAAACTTTCTGCTGCGTTGTTTCTCAAGAACAGATCCTGTTTCAGGAATTTTGCAATGTGTAAATTGTACTGTGTGTGCTTTGAGCTTCTCAAACTGGTGCTGAACTGCAGTCGTGGAGAGAAAAACTTCTTGCCAGGTGGGAGTTTTGCAACGCTGCTCCAGTGTCAAATGGCGAGCCACGGGCAAGGACATGCTTACAAAAAAACTGCAAGGCCTAAGTCATCAAACGTCGATGGCCTGAAATTATATGGAAGAGAAGAAGTGAATAGTGACTTTTGGCACACCCTCTATAAACCTGGTGGAATGGGGGGCCAAAATCAAATGCTGCTTAAGGCCCCATGAAGCCTTGGTTTGACACCGTTCTCCATCCAAATTGTCAAAATACACTGGAACCTCCAACGTCGAACACCCTTAAGGCTGCAACCAAAATATTCTGGATATGTTCTGCAAGTGTATTTTTCCACTGAAGGTTGTCAGTGATGGCAAAGAGGAAAATTAGGATCACAGAATCTAGATGCATGACGTTGGAAAGCAGCACACATGTTCCCGTCGTAGGTGCTAATTGTAAAAAAAGAACAGGGTTTTGCCTTGTCGGCTTGGTCTTGTATTCAAAGTAGCTACGCAGTTGGCTGGTCCCCATCCAGGCTGCTCAGTACCGAATGCGGTTCTCCATCCCTTCTCTAATAAAATTTGGCCAACAGCCACATGCTGAGAGGTAAGTACATGAGACCTCTGGCATCGTTGTTGTTAGCGTGTCTTTTTCGGACTGATGCTGTTTCTCGCAGTACTATTTCGAAGTGGAAAATCAACCAACCGATCCTGTAGCAAATGTAACTGTGCTGAGTTGGTACTGTGCAGTGAAAAAAAAACAAGTGTTGGCAATAATATTAAAATGCTAATGCTCATAAGCATCATACTATAAATAAATAAAAAAAGATGGACTGTATATGGTTCATGTTTATATAATTTGATCAATAGTGGTAAAGACATACCCCATTAAAGTTCAGGTTGAAAATCAAATTTACTGATATAAGTGTTTGAATTAAAGGCAGTTGTTATCATTCAAAAGGTTATAATTGTTTTTAAGAAAAAAAAATCTGAAGTAATAATTTTCAAACTTTGAATGACAAAATGTCTATACTGTTATGTGTACCAAATGAAGTTTCATGATTTGCAACATTTCTAAAGATGCTAATTACATTTTTGGATCTATAGGATATTTCTCCTATTGCCCATGAAAACTAACACAAATGCATCTTTGTGTCTTCAGAGTTCCTTTTTTTGGTTCTTTTACAAATGATTTGTCTTTGTCACTCAAGCTGTCTTTCCCGTTAATGGCACTGGAGAGAGCCTCATTATGTTGTTGCAATACAGCAGAGGGATCTGTGAGCTTAAGTGCCAAGATGAGGCAGCTATCTTGCATTAGAATAGTAGACAGCAAAATAAATGGTTTGATTTCTGAGATACGACTGAATATGTGTGAATGAATTGGAACTGCTGCAGGATTTTACCATGATTACAATTGTATAAAGACAAGAGTGTAATGGGTTTAATGAGAAGTTATAGGATCATTTATACATTTTGATCCGCAGAATTTGGAGGGCAACACGTGTAATGTAAATTGTGCAAGTCATACGATTTTTATGAAGCTGCGTGTCTTTACCGTTATGCACTTTTGTCTTCACCGTTTTGCAAGAAGTGTATTTCAGAGGGACACCAATATTTGCTCTTTCAATAAGGATTGCCTTTACTATGAATGCCTAAAGTTTAAAATAATCAACAACTTCTTGAAAATTGGACTTTAAGTGTAGCTGTTTCAGCATTTTTTTTCTTTTTTTTTAGTATTATTATTATTATTTTTTTTTTACATTTTTTTTTTACAAGTGTCTTTACGGTTATTGATCAAATTATATGGTAAATGATGCATGTGCAAAGTGAAATGTGGCTACGCAAGACAACTTCTTGCATCCCTGTAATCTAATTGATCTCAACTGAAATATGTATATATGTATTTTATTTTTTAAATTGAATTAATTTGAAGTCACAGTATAAATTCCGGTCAACTTTGAAGGTTCCAGTGTAGCCTTAAACTTAAAAATTACTTTTTGGGCACCTTATCTCGACAAGAAAATCAATCTCCCATGATGCAATGGGGCAGAGTTGCACCCCAGGGTTTGAAAAGTGGCTCACTGGACAGATTCCTAAAATGGGACAATCCATCTTATGATCCACATGATTATTACATTGCATGTACGCGTTCCCTTGTTATGGTCAAAGAAAACAAGTTTCTCTCCACTCTCCACCTTTCTGTCCATCTGTTTCTGACCGGAGTATCTGGAAGAGCTCAGAAATGTTTCCAATAAAGACGAATGCTGCCACATCCACTTTACCCTGCTTGCCAGTTTATCATTTTAAGATTATCACCGTTGTTAAAAAAGTTCAGAAGACAAAAAGTGCATTTCCATCTGCGTGAGTGGCAAGCATTTGGCACACAACATTGAGACACGCAAGCAATAATTCTTTTTTTTTTTTTTTTCTTCTTACTTACAATGACACATGACCTCTCTATGACCTTTAGACGGAATATGAGGTTATAAAGAGAGGAATGTCAAAAAGGGGAAGAAAGAGAGAAACAGAAAGGTAATCCCCCCCACCCCCCAAAAAAGGGCAGAAACCTACAGCCTACAACAGGAAGAAAAATATCCCTCCCCTTACATACAGTAGATTCTCATTGTTCCTAGTATTTCCTTTTAATCATTCATGCAAGATCACACAGGGTTACACACGTCTTAAAAAAGCTGTGTGGTTGTACAACAGAAGATTCACGCTTGAGTGTTTTGAAGAAGAAGCGGAAGAAGCAGAAGCTGCAGTAAGAGAAGAAGAAATGCTGCAGAAAACTGGTTTGGTGGTTAAACCCATCATCACTCTGTTTTTCTTCAACACGGCGGAGGACGGTGTGAGTAGTCTGTTCCCGGGTGGAGGGTGATCTCCAGGAATAAGGGTAAACATCCTCGGGTTCCATCCAACCCGAGTCGACATCCCCCCTCACCCCCAACTATCCCACCCACTTACAGTATCCCTCTCGCCTCATACAGGCGGAGGGCTCGGCGTCAGTTTTGTTCTTATTTAAAGACACAGATGATAAAACTCATCAATATTCAACAAGTGGCTTTGGAATTGACTTCCTTTCCAGCTAATACAATTCAAGTTAGCTTTAGGAAGTAAAAAAAAAAAAAACCTAAATCTTATTTTTATCTCTGACTGTAAAGTGTCTTTTTTTTTCTTTTGTTTTTTTTTCTTTTTTTTTTGAGTCGCAACTCTTGACATCTTGTAAGTGGCTGTAGCTCTTGACCAGAGGCAGAATTTAAGATCACCCCTCCTACTTGCATCCTTCAAAGTTGTAGTTTGACGTTTGCTAAGTGATGAATGCAACACCAATGCACGTTTGGTACCCCTTCCTGTATTGTATTTCCTCCCCCTCCCCGCTCGTGCCTAAGCATCCGTGTTTCATTCCTTCATCCTGACGCCTGGTCAAGTCCAACGTTCCCGCAACATTTTAAGGACTGGCAAAGAGAAGGGCTGATGTCACGTAAGTCTGCATCCTTACGTCCCTCTCCGATCCCCAGAGGCTAGCACCAGTCGTCCTGCTCCTTCTCACAATAGTGTTCGTGCAGGCCCTTGCGGGGTCCTCTAGGGTGTCCCCCTGGGGGTGGTACCTTGTGAGGCCCACTGTGTTGGGGTCCATGGAGATGTGTGGAAGGTGACGAAGCGCGGTAACCGTTGGGTAGGCGACGTTGGACGGGAGGTTGCACTTGACCCTGAAGGGGCCCGGTCAGGGGAGTGCTTGAAGGGGGCACGTGGTGGACGGTCCGAGGTGAGGTACGGTTTGGCTGTGGGTATGGCGGCAAGGGGTGAGGGTGGGGGTTGTTTACAGGGTGCGGCTGGGGTGGAGGGAGGGGGTGTAGGTTGCGTGGCTGTGGTTGGGGAGGAGGTGGCAGTGGGTGGCTGGCCAAGGGGTGCGGGTGCGGGTGGGGGTTGCTGCCTGGCTCGTGGGCGGGTGGTTCATGGTGGGGTATGTAGTTTTGGTTGTAAAAGCAGCCGTCCCCTTCTATGGATCCTCCATCTGTGTCCGCCCAGCGAAGTGGGGGGTGATGACCCTGGCGGGGCACGCCATGGTGGGTCGGCGGAACGCCAGCAAGAGGAACCTGACCTTGGGGGGCATCAGGAGATAATCGTCGGGGTGCCGGGGCTGGTGCCCGCCCCTGCGGCCCCGCAGGTTGCGAGGGCACGGCCTTACGGACTACAGGGGAGTACGTAACGTGGGGGCGGGGCGTCGCGGGTGTCTGAGGCAACTGTCGTCGGCCTCGGCGCGGCGTGCTAGTCCCGGAGGTTGATGGAACAGGACTTCCACTGACTGAACTACTGCCCTACACGAAAAGTGAAATAAGGCAAATAAAAAGTACGAACCACAAATTCAACGACAGAACATAGAGTCAAAGACGGAAGATGACGAGAGCCACAACGAGGAAAGGATATATTACAAAGTACGAGAAGACAAGCACAATAAAAGCACAATTGATGTAAGTGTAGAGAAAGGTAAAGTATCAGTGCAAGGGATGGAGGTGAAAAAGACATGCCATGCAGAGGAGAGAAAACAAGAAGAGGAGGAAAAAGGGTTGATTTCTGGAACATCCATTGTAGCACAGAATAAATATGACATCTATACATGCAAGTATTGCATATACGTATTATATCTTGTGCAACTTTGCATAACATGAACTCTATAGATCACGTGTTACCCATTCTACACTTCCAGTTACATCATCCACAAACATGTAAAAAATAAAATTTGAACAAGTCATAGCAAGGCTCATTAAATGATATGATAATGTCCTTCCTTCTGCCAACCAGTAAGTGCCACAAATTTCCATTTCCAATATCTATATATAAATTCTATATGGCACATAAAAGAAAAAGGTTTCTCTCTTTCTTTGCTTCCTGACTGGTTGTAAACATACATATGATGCATAGGGTTGAAGTGCATACATCAGTAATGTTTTTTTTTTTTTTTTTTTTAAATGATTTTTTTTTAAAACGTAAATGATGTTGGAATGGAGGAAAGGGGAGTGAAGGGAGAGGAAATTGGATCCAGCATTCAGGTAAACAAATATACAGTACCATATGTATGCATATTTGGTGAGTTGTTCACATACAATCATAGGTGACTAATTCATATTTGTGTAACATCCACTCACCATTAGCCACAACATTCAGTGCGCCTGCACAATCTCATGATCCAATACAAGGACTGCAACGAACATTTTGCCTTTACAAAGACAATAATGCTCATTTTTGATTGATGCTGTCAGAGATGTACTTTTTTTAACAATATTTTTTATTATTATTGTTGTACTTTGCAGTAGAGCTGCCATTCCCCACCCCACAAAAAAAAATCTGATTTCCGATTTTATATCTGATATATCCAATTTTCATATACCCCGGTGTGTGTATAAGTGTATAATTCATTTGGATAAGCTGTAGGACGGATTGCATGTAGTAGCACAACCGCTGCTACCACCATTGTAGTGGATCAGTATGGATAATTGACTGCTTTTGCAACGTATAATATATTGGACAATGTTCAGTGCGATCGACGCTGTGATTGCCTTCCATCTGGCTCCTTTCTTGGCATACGTGAAACAATGTGAAAATAATTCTGCTCAAGTTGTCTGTTTCCTAGCGAGAGTTTTCCTTTTCCGTATCGTGCAGAGAACAACATTTGCTGCTGTACGTCTCAGTTTCAAATGCTGAAATGATATCTAAATTGAGCATTATTGTTATTGCAAACGCAGATTTTTGTTTTTGCGGCGCTTGTATTGGTTCCTATTAGCCAATGAATAGATATGCCAATATAAGTAAATGACACATTTCATTATCAAATATTTACTTGGATTTGCATATTTCTGTGTCTGCACGCACCAACTGAGATTGTGAGCAGATTACAAAGCATCACCATTACCGTGCTTTGTATGAGGAATTCCAAAGTGTGATCATCAAATTAGCCAGAGGCCCACCTGTCTGTGTGTCATGCAGTCACGACCCTCGCTGGGGGATCGTGACCAGCGCGGGTCCCTTTCTCGCTCCCTCTCCCTGTCGGGCTCTCTGTCACGAGAAGGCTTGCGGCCGTACTCTCCACCTCGCTCCGCAGCGTAGCGTTCTTTATCCACGGAACTGTGATGGTGGTGATGATGGTGATGGTGCTTGCGGTCTTTGGACCTGCCACGATCTCTGTCCCGATCCCTGTCCTTGGACATCAGGTCAACTGACTGGGTGTCTGTGCCAAGACCTGGTGGGAGATAATTAGTATAGCATCAAATTCATTTATACAGTAGGTTAAAGATTTGTTTTTCCCCAATAAGAGTGTTTTATGTTGTATTTAAGAGGATGCATTTATTTGAACAAATGATTGCATGACGACAGAATAACCTGAACAGCTTGCTAAACTGAATCACATCTCTACAGTATGTGAAGGTCCACCATGTGTTCATAAAATGCTAACATTAGCCAAAAATGTCCGACCTGTCATTTATTTAAAAAAAAAAAAAAGTCTGGGCGCTTGACCAATATGCATTTCTAACAGCATAAGATCTACTTAATACAATGAATACGAAGTTCAATTGAAAATCTCTGATATTTTGGTGGGAAATGGGAACGTTTCAGTGATACTAATTGACTGATTAATTGTCTAGATAGCAGGATACCCTTATCAAAACATGACATTTGTGAACACGTTGGTGTTTGCGCGTGTCCGTGAGGCCTCCAACCTGTGTCAGCCTCCGTGTAGCGACACAGTGACCTCTCGGAGGCACGATGACTGCGCTCTTTTCTCCTGTGCCCGTGCCGGGAAGCCCGACCTTCCTCAGATATTACACGCTCCATGTTGTAAGCATCTGGGCCTCCTTTGTCTCGGCTGCCGCGCCCTGACCTGCTGTGACCTAACGATGAGGCCGAGCGCTTCATGGGGCTGTTGTCACTGATGGTCTACGGGAGAAACAAGGAGGGACACATGCTGGGAGATTCATATTTTGTTGAAGTGTTGACTCTTGTAGTGTTTTTAAAAAAAATAAAATAAATTTTAATGGTTGACACAGTGCACGTGTATATGTATGCATGTATTTGATTGTAATCTGTTTTTAAACTTAATACACAACCGACTCCAACTTTCCCCTTGCATCATTTTAAATATTCCAGGAAAGCTACTTCATAATACTGTGAAAAGCAGTGACGGTAGGAATGCGACAAATATCAAGAATAGAGAGAACATCAGAGATGATGGCAAACAGCCATGCTTTTCATGCTTCTTTAAGTTGTAAAGAAAAACAAAGGCGTAGAAGGGTCAGTTTGTCTTGCACCATTCCTCTATCCTCATTTCCCATAACCCCGCCGAACATGGCACATTCCAGGCGGCAGGAAGCTCCGGTGTTCCTGCTCTGTATATCGTGCTTTGCCCCAGCCATGCAGGCACGTAGTGGCTTGCCTACGTACTTGACACGTGGCTCAAAACAGCAGGACAGAGCCAATGGTGCCTACGTTGCCTACAAAGTTGGTATGTAAAGTACACTAAATGGACAAAAATATTAGGAGACCTGGTGAGGACACTTACAGGAAGTGGAATCTAAATAAAATATAGGCTGGGCTGTGTTGGGAATCACTCCCAATCCAATATGTAGTGTGCCTTTAATAGTCACCATTTTATGGTGTTGTTCGAATGTGTAGTGATCATTCTGCCCAATGTTACTGTAGAAGCTTCCAATCTTCTGGGAATACTTTCTATCATTTGTTGGAGTGTGTATGTGGGAATTTTCTCCATTTGTCTAGAATAGATGAACATTTATGAGGTGAATGCGCTGACAAATTGTTATAATTCGGCCTAAAAGGTGTTTGATGTAGTGTTCTTCAACACCAAAGTCACCCAACCACGTCTCTCTGGACTTACTGGTGTCATAGTGGAACAGAAAGGGGGGGCTTCCTCAAATTGTTGTCACAACGTTGGTAGCATAGAATTGTCCAAATTGATGAATTAGTTGATGAAGTAACTGTTGTCCATTTAGTGTATATATGTAAACCACCATATACTCTGCTCTCCAAGGAGTAGTGGCACCGACAATCCCAACATATCCACTCAGGTCATTCCTCTTTACGTCTCTCCTCATCGCACACACAACATGCTCCCATGAACGCACACCCGCTTACAGTCAATACAAGTTTGCATGCAAGTCTGCAGGTATGAATGGAGACATAAAATGAACAAAACATTCATGACGAGCACACTGGCATGGAGGCATACACAAAGAGAGAACAAACAGCAGCAGAAACAGACGGATAGATGCCATCAGTTAGCAAGTGGCACTGTTGTTAATGACAAGAGGCAACGTGCTACAAATCGAAACCCAGCCAAGTAGCTCGAGAGGCTAGGATCACTTGTGAAGGTGACACCAGATAAGCTCATGCTGAGGAAGATTCAATTAGGGAAATTTGGACAAACTCTTGGCTTCATAAAAGGAGACAGACACAAAAGAGTCATAGCTATGTAGAAAACGATTGTAGTGTATACTAGTCTTCAGTGTTGTCCCTGAACGAGTTCAAGGAACGAAAGTTCCTGAACTAGTTAATATTTTGAGCGAACGTGAACTCAACTTAGTTCACTTTTGCCTGATGAACGTTATTGAGAACGCCGTCATTCTGGCGTCAAAGAACGGTGTTCGAACGACAGTATGTGTTCTTTTGTAATGTTAGTACATCATTGTAAAAATGTATTACTAGGAAAATTATGATTGTATCAGAATGCTTCAGTTAAAACACAATATGATCACAATGTAATAATATGGGATTGATTTTGTTTTGTAATATAAGAACAGATGAGACAAAATATTTTGTCAATATACTCAGCCAGAGCTGCAAGGAATGGAAAGTTATCCTTTCACCATCGTTGCTGTCATACATTGAATACCTGAGAATTTTGGAATATCTAATGAAAACTGTAGGCTATCTCGTGTAGTAGTCACACAAAAAACAGAATGGATGTTTGTCCAAGTTTCTGCCATTAAAAATGAGGAACGTTCTTACGAGCAATAACCCTGTGCTAACCATCGCAGTGAGTGCTAACAAAAACACATATTGATCGTCAGCATTTGGATTTATCCCTCAAAATCAGTATGATTCTTGCAATAATGTAGAGAGAAAACCATTTTTATTCCAAAGAAATGAATTGAGACAAAACTAAAATTAGCATCATGTAGCGCGGTAGCAAAACCACACACGTTACTTATATAGGCTTTCATTCCATCTACGTAAACACTATCTGGAGGAGCACTAACAAAAACCGATCAGGTCTTTTATACCCATTACTCCTGGATAATGTTTAAAAAAAAAAATCTGTACAGTTCTTGCATTGATGTATGGGAATATCCATTGAAAAGATGAAGAAGAGTCAAAAATGGCCTCTGGTTTGCAGAGCCCTGACCTGAACCTTGGAATTCAGTTACCAAAGAAATAGCGTGTCTTATTGTGCCAGATAATAGCTGGATAATCGAGATAATAATCCATGAAAGTTTAAAGATGAACGCTTAAAAAAAAAAAGGTAGCTATTAGGGCATGGATGTTAATTATGTGACTCAATGCCCAATGTCTCATTAAGCAGTGCAGTTCAGTTCAGCTCGCTAGGGTACGGTTTTAAACCGTGAACCCTGATCTTGTGTTACAGCATAGGTGAGATGGTGATAGGTGCGAAATCGTGTGAGATCATAGCATAACAGTGCGACCGTGGAAAGTACCAAAGGAGAACAATGGAGAAAATAACATGTTGTATTCTATGTTCTTGTCATGTGTTTGTTTATTATTATTACGTTAGAATAAAAACAAAATGTTTGTTTCAGAATGCCGCAGTCTGTTCTTGTTTAAGTCTCTATCAACCAATTAAACCAGTGATTCTCAACTGGGAACCGCATTTTCCTATTGTTGCAAAGTCGCAGCCCACTTTTATAGAAGTTCAGAACAATACAGATGTTTTTGTTTAAAAATAGCCTCCAAAAACACATGTACAGTATAATTATATTTTAAAATTCCAGTTCAAATAAGTTTGCTGTACCGCCAAAACCATATTGCTCGCATGACATCCGCCAGCCACAGGCTGAGCTGAATTGTATTTGTTTACAGCATAAACTTGTGACTAAATTGCAAAGAAGTAACATTTTTTTTTGTTGCTTTCCTACTATGTTGCATGTGGGAACTTGGGAATCCTTTGTACTGTTCCCAAAAAATCTGAATACAAATACATACAATTTTAATTAGCTGTCCCCAACCCACTGAAAATAGGTCCACAACCCACTTTTAGGCCCCGTCCCGCCAGTTGAGAATCTCTGAATTAAAAGACTACGGTGTGTCTAGTTAAAAACATTTGATACCGTACCACTGCAGTTGGTAATGCAATAGCGGGTACCCTTCACAACGCAAAGGCAAACACCTTCCTACCATTCTGGACTGAACCAAATTGCACTTCTTGGTGGTAACGCATCTGAAAACCGAGTCAGACTGACAGAGAGGAGATGAGAAGAGTGGGAAAAACAAGACAGGGAAGACAGGGTACATACACTGAGGTGACTGCCACGCTGCTTCCCCTTCCTCCGCTTCTGTGTGAGCACAGAGAAAACACACAAAACATACACACACACAGCCACAAATGAAGCAGAACCAGAACAACAAAGTAACACAGGGGACGAGAGACCGATAATTAAGATGAATTGATTCACAATGGAGGAGAAAAAAAGATAGAGGGGGGGTGGAATGTGGAAGGTGCAGCTCAAAAAGACACACAAAAAGGTTTAAGTATACACTGATGCAGCAGTGAAGGTGGAGGAGAAACACTTACCACACATGTTGGCAGGTAAAAGACATCAAAACAGTGCTTTACAGACAGATACAGAGAAAAAGGCCAATCGACAACACCATGATCACATAAGCAATGATAAAATACGAGATATGCACACACGCACACACGCACGCACGCACGCACACACACACACACACACACACACGCACACACACACACACAACACGCAGAGTTTGCTAGTTGGGACGAGGGAAAATTCCCCCAAAATCATCAAAGGTACAATTAACATTCAGCAGGAAGAGAGAAAAATAAAACAAAGTTTAGCAAAGCCGTAGCAACAACAAAAACAACAACAACACCACCAAGTAAGTAAATCGAAATCAGGGTCTGACTTTATGCGTATGTGCACATCGTGCCTCTCTGACATGTTTTGTGCATTGACAACCAGAGCACTCACCAGTGTGAAACAGCACAAAATGGATGAGGGTGTTGGACGAAAAGAAGGACAATCACGTGCAAGTGAAGATATGAGGACGCCAAAAGGAGAAAAAGAGAGATAAAGGTCGAACTTTGCCTTGCTATGGTTCTTTAAAGTCAGAAATAAAAATCCCAGTGAAAATATTCACTTTGAGTCTTGTTTCATCGTTTAAGTCTCGTGCCAAATGTATTATGGGAGGGGGGTGGGGGGCAGTATCTGCCATGAACCACAGCAATGAATCATTGAGCAAAGAGCTGTATGATCAGACAAAATCAAATGATGAGAAGGAGATAAAATGAGGAGGGAAACAGAGGGAGAAGGTTGGAGAGGTGACAATGCTGCTCACTTGGTTGTCGCCTGGTAGGCGGGGCATGGAAGCGGCCCTGCCGTGGCCGTCCATTGGTGGAAAGTGCTCAGTATCCGAGTAACCATCCTGCCCCATCTCTCTCATCTCTACCGTCTGCAAACAGAGCAGGAGAGCAGGAGATGTTGTGACTGGCTCCCAAGACATCGGGGAGGTACAGGTGGTGGTGGTTGTTATCCAGAGAGGCAGATAACCAAGGGTCTTACACAGAAATGTAATCAATGAGACGATCAGATGAGTATTATGACGATCTTTCCCTTTTCTCTTTGTTTGTCATTCTTCTAGTTTTAAGTATACTTTGTTCCTTGCGCAATCTAGAAAGCCCAATCCTGTATTCTACCTTTATAAAAATCCTTTCAGTTAAACAACTTTTACATATTGTTTTATTAACCATGACAGAAGCTTAAAGAAATATGGTAATTTAGGGCAGCTACGGCCACCTAACATTGGGTGGTGGTAAAATAAATGTTTTAAGCACTCTTAACTTTTGTTAATTATAAATAATTAAATTTTATATTTGTTTCCATTAATGCATGTATTCTCACCAAAATAAATGGGAACATCCTTGGAAGAATACCTACCGACCAGAAAAAGATCCATGTTGCTGTATCAAAAACTGCAGACAGGAAGTTGCACCAAAACAAATGAATGGATAAGCCTACATTGATGACAACATGACCTCACAAGCAGAACGAGCCAAAACCTGTAAAAGTGAATTACACTCCTTAAACAAACAAAATAATTACTTTCCGGAAATAGAAGAGGACACGACTGGTGGACCATTACTCAAAGCGAAGAAAGCAAAATACACACATCAATCTATGCTTTGTATAAAAGGTGTTCTAAAGTGGAGACATGGAATCATTGTTTCTCTGGTGCTCATGACTGATGGAGAGAACGATGAAGTTTAACAGCAGCAGAGTTTGGGACAAATGCACCCATTCCTGCTCAAGAATAAAACTGTTCTTTGGGATTTCTTGTGGAAGTGGTGGCAAAACAAATGGCGATTGGACACGAGAGAGTTATAACATGAACCGACATTTAGCACGTATTTATGTACTGTATGTGCGTGACTTTGTGAGTGTGTGTGCGCTTTCTACCTGGGAGGTGGTCATGCTTCCCAGGCCATCTTCAGGGCTCCAGCTTCCGACCTTTTGAGACATCTCCTGAGCACGCGCTGTGACCCATGAGTGGCTCTCCGGGACCCCGGCTTCCACAGGGCTGTCACACAAATACACACTGTAAAACGCAAAACACACGTCTTTCTTCACACACTGTCAGAAGCCAGACTCACAGGCTGCTCATTGTCTCTGTTGTCTCAGGTGGAGGGAGGGCATTGTTGAGGCCCGGACCCCCGTCCTGGGTGGGGGAAGGCGGTTCCACGCGCTGAAACAGTAATGGCGTTCGATTCTGTGTAAGATATACGACATGGCCATCGCCAGCTATCAGACAGACCGACAGGGAAATGGGGCATGGAAAGGAGCAAAGCAGGACCTGAGGGGTGGGGGCTGCTGGAATCCAACCATGCCTTTATGGACAAAATGTCTAGACCCTTTACTGGCATGACACAAGTAATAGGCAGCCTACATTTTGTCAAGTTCAGGTGATGCATTATTTACCAAGGCAGAGCGGCAGGAACAAGTCAAAATAATAAGGAATGGTTGAATTGGAGGAATTGAAGGTGGCCATGGAGGTAAAGGAAAAAAGTGCCCTGGGAAGCAGAGCCAAGGACACTTATATAAAAGACAAATAAATCTGATGGAACACTTCATAGGGAGGGTGGAGGTACAGTATGTTGTTGTATGTATTGCAGTTCTGTATCCAACATTAAAAAAAATGAACTAGTTAAAGGAGCACATTTGGAGGATGTTATTTAAACATATGGCTTGAAAAGTGGTCTAAAGTCAGAAAGTTGTTTCTTGCTCATGAAGTTACAGGAAAGTTGTAATCCTCAGTGATACAGTTGACCTTTATGACCAACAATGTCCGAAGAAATTGTGTGTGAATTCAGAGATTGTGCCTCTGAGCCAAAAATAACAAAAGTAGAGGACAGTGAACACATTTTAAGCAGCAGATGGCAGCACTGTTATTTCTGTAACATGGAAGCGCTTCTAAAAATGAACAAATAATATCGCAATGAGGATCAATTTCACATTTTCAGTTTTATTCAATTTTACTTTAATTCCAAATCAGCACATACTGTAGACCCAACCTGCGTGCGTACAAACATGAGCACAGCTTCGTGATCATCTTCTGACAGGTCGGATGCTGGCTAAGTCGGGCCCTCCTACAGACATGCATTACCTGCTCATCCCGGAGTGCCTGCGAGCGCTTGATCTTGCTCTGGCGGTAGTACTCCATGATCATCATGGCAGCGTAGATTTTGCCAACTGTCAGGTCTGTCGCTGCTGAGAGAATGACAAGTTACCCTGCAAGATTAGACCCTTTTGGTATGGACCCTGAGCGCCAGGAATGGTAGAGAAGGGTGAGGCGTGCACACCAACAAACACACAAAGTATTTTCACACACATCACATACACATACATGGACATTGAGCGAAAAAAGTCTTTTCACAGGCAGATCTTTTTTTTCTTCTTCTTTTTTTCCCCAACATTACATACAGCCTTGTGATGTGTTTTACAAAATAGTAAAAGAAACACTTAATGAAGTTCAGACCGAGCCATCTTTGGACTCTGCTGCATGTGTGATGTTTGTTATGTTTTGGGATTACAGTGGTACCTCGAAATACGAGTTTAATTGGTTCCGTGACACTCATATCTCATTTCAACTCTCCATTAAAATGAATAGAAATGCCATTAATCCATTCCAGCATCCACCAAAAACACCAGTAAAATTTTAAATGTTTTTTTAAAATAAGTAAAATAGAAATGTATAAAATCTTACTTTATAAAAACATAATAATAATTAAATATAATGCAGAAAGAATTCACCAGCTTGTACATCATGACAAATTCACCGGGGTTCCTTCTGGTGTGTGCCACCAGTGAGCAGTATAATACAGTTTTACAGACACAAATAAGAGACCCAGGAAGCTGCTGTAATATTAGTGATTTATCGCAGAGGATAAAGAGTTTATGCCTGAAACTGAATATTGTTATATTATCTTTCTACATGTGTTGATGCACCGTTGCTGTTTGAAAATGCATTTTTAAAGCTTTATAACACTGCCACATAGAAGCTATGTGATAGCCCGGCATTTCACATTACGTGTTAGCATCCAGCTAGTGACTTTAAGGCAAAGTTACCGTATTTTCACGACCATGAGGCGCACTTAAAAGTTTTAAATTTTCTCCAAAATGGACGGGGCGCTTTATGATGACCTTATGTGTGCACCGAGTTCCAAAATCTGTAAATGTTGTTGTGTGACTTTGATGAGAGCTCCGCTTGACTGACTGGGAGCATTTCCTGCCGACAGGCTGCTTATATAGAGGAAAGGCGGACCTGACTCCGGACAGCATGCGGACGTTAAAGGGGGAAGGGTACGCATGAAAGAGGACGCTGAAGGCAAGCCCCCAGTAGGTATATAGTGCCGGAATGTGCATCATACAAAACAACATCGGTTTGGCTAAGGACCCCCGAAAATGGCACCTACGAAGAGACACGCTTACGAAGCACAGTTTAAACTGCAAGTTATCAGTTACGCGAAGGAACATGGGAATCGAGCAGCCGTGAGAGAATTCAAGATAAAAAAATCCATGGTTCGCAAGTGGAGGAAGCAGGAAAAGGAGTTTCTCCAAGTCAAGAAGACGAAGCTGAGTTTCCGCGGAAACGAGACAAGGTTGGAAGACCAACTCGAGCAATCGATTAATGAGCAAAGAACAGCCGGGAGAAGCGTCTCTACAGTCACCATTCGACAGAGTGCAATAACTCAGAGCTTGCCATCATTCCGTGAGGCTTGACGAAGGAACTCCAACCGTTGGACATCGGTGTAAACAGGGCGTTCAAAGTGAAGTTGCGAGCGCCGTGGGAGCGATGGATGACAGATGGTGAACACAGCTTTACTAAGACTAGGAGGCAGCGCCGAGCAGGTTACGCCACAATTTGTGAATGGATTGTGAATGCTTGGGCTAACGTGACTCCTTGCACTGTTGTTCGAGCTTTCGTAAAAGCCGGCATCACTTCTGAGGAGCAGACAATGACGAGAGGGAACCTGGCGTGTTTGATGGAGAACTTGCCCAGCTGTTCATTTCGGATACAGAAGATGAGGCCTTTGATAGATTTGTGGATGAGGATGGATCAAAAAATAACGTGAGTACATTGTTAAATCCTTCAATAAAGTACAACCGAACTCAGTTTTGCTCCCGCTGCCTTTTTAAAAACATTGTTTTAGCATGCATGCATGCTACCGTATGTTTTAAGCTAGCGTATGTTTTACCATGCCTGCGCCCAATAATATGGTTCGCCTTATTTATGTGTTAAATACAGAAATAGACTGAGACTACGCCTTTTAATACGGTGCGCCTTATGGTCGTGCAAATAAAGTATTCTGTTGTATTAACTACACAGTTTTTAAGTCTTTGTCTCATATTTAGTTTGACAGTAAACACCCACTGGGGATTAAACAGCTTGAAGCCTCTTTTAAGATCAGATATCGTTATAGCCATCGTACAGGTACAATAACAATTTGGCAGAGCAAGCCTTCTTTGAAGAATTGTTAATTATCTGCCAAACTTTGACTTGTACTGAAGTGAGTTGAGCTGAGTTCAGCCATCATACAGTGCTTGTATTTTATGTATGGAATCAGGCAAGTCAAAGCAAAGAATCAGCCAGACAACGGCTTATAGTGTATCATGAAAAACTCAAGGCACCACTGTAAACACTCAAGGCACCACTGTAAATTGATAAAAAGCATGCATTAAATGAACCACAAGATTACTATTTTTAGCTTCACATTTTTATTATTTTAAGAGAACCATACAGTTCAATTCTCGATGTATTTTCAACTCTGACTGGCCCTGTAGTGAAAAGACATCTATAGAGAGTTGCTCTATAGAAAGTCACCCTCTGATTTTAGGTTGCGGTGTGTTGGTATCTAGTTAGGTGTTTGCACTTTATGTCACTATTGTGTGCCAGCTGTATCAGAGGGTGTAGCAGTGAAAAGAGACTGGCAGAAAGAAGCGATCCTTAGGTGGTGTGGAAGAGAAACAACGTTGGAGAAGTGGGTGAGCGCGGGGTGGCTGCGGCCAGGCCACGTCGCGCGCCCTTTTTCACTGTAACTTACACTTGTGTGGCGTAACCAGCAAGTCTAGATGCTTCTGGGAGAGATTGGGCCAGATGGCCATCATCTCTTTCCTCAGTTCTGCATCCATCTGGTGCTTGTCAATGCCACCTGACACATAGAAACATGCACGCACAATAAATACAGATATACAGACATATACGGACAAGGGCACACATTCACACACATTCATGTCCATGTTTTGGGAAAAGAGAAAACACAGATACAGAAAAAAATATGCTGTTAATAGGCAGCTGTCATGTTAACTATGTAAAATTTTACTTTTTCTACAAAATCTAAAATATCAACTTCAGAAACAAACTAGAAACGCATCAGAAGTGGGGGGGGGGGGGGGGGGGGGGGTGTCTCCAAGTACTCACTTTACGGGGCAGATCTATGATCTCCTCCCAAGCCAACTCTACATCATCCTCCCATGGAGGTGTGCTTGCAGTTCTAAATAAACCTACTCTGCGCCCTTCAACCTAACCGACTTTAGAAAATCAGTTTCATTTTGGGCCATGTCAAAGACAGTCAGTGTGCATCTCGCTCGCCGCATTTAAAGGCAATGTGAGTTTCCGCTTTGATTGGACAGGATTGAAGTCGACTGTGACGTCACCGCAGCAGATGTGCTGGGGTGTGCTGGTCCACAAAATTACCAACACCGGGTCTAACCCATCTCCGCGCAGCTACGCCATGTGCTGCGACAGATTAATGCCAGTCATGAAAATAGAGCCCTCACATGCAGTAATAAATGTCTGTTAAATCTACAGTTTAACGTCCGACAATAGAAAGTGGGAACGACAAAGAAACCTAAAGAAGCCATTAGTGCTAAATACTAATAGAATTTGTCCGGTTTACAATGAAATATATCCTGTTTGATTATAATTACGAGGATTAAATATGCTGTAGTAGAATCAGTATGATTTTGAAGCTATTGTTTTAACAGTAAAATGACTGCTGACAGTTGGTCCAAAGAAAGTACAAGTGATTGTGCACCTTCAGAAATCTTGGCGATCTTGATGTCCAGCGCAGTGCGTATCAAAGCCATGAGGGTGGAGTTAAAGTGGACCGTGTTGTCGTCAGCCACGGGCAGATCCATGCGGAGCAGTCTCTGTGGGGAGGGTCAGTCAGGTTAAGGAACAAAAAGGGTTTGAAAATGCTTGTGGAACCTCCAAGTGACAAGGGGGAGGGGACTGGGGAGAGGCGAAAAGGTGGGGTAAAGGAGCTGTGGAGAGCATCTGTAGTGACTTTGACTCAAATAAGGGAAAGTTCAAATAAGAATTGATTTGAGATCTGACACAAAAATGATGCAAGGATCCACAATTTTGTAATGTGATATAACATACTCTAACTTGTGAAGACCATATTAGTTTTGTCTGTTGATTCACAATAGTTTTGTTTTTTAGGCTCTCTCAGGTTGGGTCAACCAGTAATCTTGAATTGTAAACGTATCATTTGGAGGACAGGTGACTTCTGTTACTCACAGCTCCTAAGGTGCAGATTGGAGGTTCACAACAGAGACCTGTTCGGAACCAATAAACCAAAACCAAGCGTGAGACATCTTTTGGGGAGGGAAGTGCACTTTGGTTTTTGCTTATTGGTTCGTTCATTTAGAGGCCTTGTTGGCTTATAACGGTAAGAGACAGATAGAAAGACAAACACCAACTCACACGAGTCACTTTGTGTGTGTTTGGTAACAGGAAGACGGCAACCACCCAGACATGCGGCAAACCATGCAACATCTTCCCCTTCATCGGTCTATCATGAGTATTTGATTTTTTTTTTTAAATGTCAACTTCCCGCTAAGCAAACTTTCCCACCCCCATGCAAGCATGCAATGCACACACGATATGCCTCACAGGACAAGCAGCTGCACAGCCGTACACAGAAAGCATCCCATGTGGGACAACATTAAAATGAGTTTGTGCATTGTTTTAATAGTAGCAACTATTGAAGAGAACTCGAAGATGCGTTGAGGCTGTCGCTAAGCTGAGATAATAGAACAAGTCGCTCTATTGCTAAAACTTTGGTGTCCTATGTGTGGTTAAATGAGCACAGACTTTGAGGGTTAATAGGTGAGAGAGAGCAGCATTCTGCGGAAAAGGGGAGGAAAAAAACATGACAAGAATACTGCCAAAAAGCAAAGTTGTGTCATGATTGTTAAAGGTCATGAGGGGAAAATGATACAACACACAAAAGAGGGGTGCTGAAGCTAAAAGAAATGATGGAGATGAAAAAAAGGTTGAGAGTTAGTGCATGTATCTAGAAAAAGTTAGTTAAAAAAAAAAAAGTAAAGGCAAAAAGCAGAAGAAACACCACCAGTTGACCGTGTCGGTCAGAAAGCGGTCCTGCCTGAAGACCCTGCTGTCTCCTGTCAAGACTGAGAAAATAAGCTCAGCTATACTGTATGTGTCATTGTTCTGGGTGGAACTGGACCAGCTGGGAGGTTTAAGAGATTCCATTTCGCTCATGCTTCGGTGACGAAATGAAAATAAATGTCTAGTTATAACTTGCAGTGCATGCAAGGCATATTAGCTTTATTGAGCAGGGAAAGTTTAGGGTCTAAGGTTTAGTTCAGGGAGGAGGCTTTAAGTAGATAATTTGCCAGGCAGAACCAAAAGGAGAACAAAGGGGACTCACAACAAACATGACTGCGTGCAAACCTGGTTCAAAAAGTGCCGTGGATAGATTGCTTACAATAAATTACATCAAATCCAATGTTCCAAGATGTTGATTATTTAGATTTTACATACTTTTTAAATGTCATATTATAATGGCTTTTGACATCATTGCAGTTGAGTTTTAATGCACTATTTGCAATATTGTCTTATTTTGGCCAATTACAATGCTATTGCTGCAAATGTAAATGTCACTGAGAGTGATTTATATTCCACATTTAAAAGCCTAGCAGCCAATGGAAACGGAATTTAAATGTTTGATGACGCTGTTGAGCCCAGGTCGTGATGGATGACAGTGTTAAATAAAGCAATGTATGCTGGTAATGAAGTAATCTCCTCTTTCTACTGGACAATGATAAAGCTAATCAGTGTTAGAATGTGGTAATAATCAGGTTACCTTTGCGTTATTGTGTCTTTCTATTCTGACAGCAAATGTGTTTGTGTTATTTGGAGAGGCGCGTTCATGGAAATGGCGGTGGTGCTGATGGGCCATGCAGAGGGCAGGTGAGGGTTGATTGCTGGGGTGTGGGGGGTTATGCAGAGATGTGGAGGAGCAGGAGGAGGAGGGGAGGGGGCTGGAAACAGAATAGAACTGCATTGACGACAGAACCAAAGGACAAAGAGAAGATTGGACTTGCAGATAGAAAAAAAAGGCAGCTTGGGGGCTCGGCGCTGCTACATGAAGGGTGACAGAAAAAGAACTGCTTCTGTATGGCAACCAAAGGCTCTCGGAGGAAAACACATCACTGACACAAGCCCTTCTGCTCTCTCTACCATAGCAAAGAACACATACTGTCTCTGTGTGGGTGCATGTGACCTCATTCTTTGCATTTGTGTGGATATGTATGAGTGCGTTTGCCCCATCCACAGGAAGGAACAAGTCAGAGGACACAAGTCTGGCGGACCTTCCAAGCACTGCTGCACATGCATGCTTCTTTGTGTAAGTGGGATGTGTGTCTGGGCTTGATGTAATTATAGTTTTTTAATACGCTATATGAACAAAAGTATTAGGGCTCCAAGTCGATACACTAAAGGATCTGTAATGGACGGAAATATACTCATCAAAAATGCACTGATGTCACTGATGTTCGCTTACAAGCTTTGTTCAAGTTCATCCCAAGGGTGTCAAGGTCAGGGTCAACAAGCTTGTCCACACCAAACTCAACCAACAAGGCTGGAATAGAAAAGTGTCTTCCCCAAACTGTTCCCACAATGTTGGAAGCATAGAATTGTCTTTGTAAGTTGAAGAATACAATTTAAGGAGTCTTCTCCTTGGGGCGGTGGGTTATCGCAATACTTTTGTTCACATAGTGTATGTGCCCTATTGTACAATATATGAAAAAATTGCAGGTTGTTGTACAGTAAGTGAGCTTGGTGTCTAAGGTACATGGTGCAAACGAGCTGAGAAGGTCCCTCCTTTTGTTCCTTCTTGTGGATAAGCATCCTTATCTCATCCCACCTCACCCTATTTGTCGCCCTACCTCCACCCAAAATTTCCACACTGCCACACAACAACCACAACAATGACCAGCCCACCCCCACTTTCCACGAAACAGAAAAAAATATATAAATGTAACCAAACAAACAACACCATTAAAAATTATCCCGTGTTGACGTCTTACTAGCACTCTCTAAATCCCCACCCTTGCCCACACCCTTTCATCCCCCATTGGAGAGTGAGGGCGGGGTCCTCTCTAACCTTGTAGGCCACCCGTGCAGGACACCTCTTCCCGAGGCCTAGTGGAGGACACATGTGCCTCAGCATGTCATACATTTGCCTGCAACTGATCCTGCCACTGCACCATCAGCCAGTGCCACCAACCCGTTATCCAAGAGACAGAAGAGATGGATGAAAACAAAGAGACAGAGGGATGGGTGTTTAGAAATGTAGATAAAGTTAGAAATGGTGTGAAGGAGAGTGTGAGAGGAAAACCAAAAGAAAAAAAGAAAAAACAAGGTTATTGGGCGGATTTGAAGACTCTGTGGCCTTGATTAGGCTTCTCTCTGAGTTATTCAAGTCACTTACAGATTATTGAGAATGTCAAAAAAAGACATTCAATCATCTCCATAGTATACAAAGACATGTATGTGATGTATTATAGTTAGAGTTTAGCAGGATTTCGGAATTGCAACCGTTGTGAGAAACCACATTGTTTCACTTGAACAAACTTTTTCTAACACTTAACCAATTTTAATCTGAAGGATATTCGAGATTTGAGAACATATTCAGCACATGCCTGCCGTGGTTTAGTATTTTCCATATATCCCTTCCCGGATGGGGGTTTTGTCTGTGGGTTTAACTGAAGCATATCCCAGTTTACTTGGGGTCAAAGCGAGGTCCCAGGGACTGACTGGGACTCGAGCCCGCGCCAGATTTATGAAATTCAGCTGATGTAATTTAACGATACACTGCCACAATGGCCCCCGACAATTTAAGGCCATTAATATGTTTTAAAATGAAAATTGATAGAAAAGAATTGTGTTGTTATGGCCACTCATTCATACAACAATGCTATTTGGACAAAAAGTATAAAACGTGTCTGAAAGTAATTTTTTTTTTTTTTTTTTTTTTTTAAACACCAGCATTATCATTCCTGCCTAAACATTGGGGGATGCATCTTAATCAAATGGACATGATCAACTATGTCACATTCATTCATGAATGGTATACATGTGGTATGTAAATGGTGTACAAATGTGTTTTCGTTTCATTTGGTGTATTTGGGGAAATTGGGGATCGTCTTTAAAAATCCAAAGAAGCAAAAGAAAAAAAAGATTGTATTTTAATTTAATTTTAAACTTGGCCTTGGATGCATGGCGGCATCAATACGAGTGTTATGTTATCTTGGACCTCGACATTGCTTTCAACAAAAAACAGCGGGGGAAATGTTGAGTGTAATAACCCTGTCCCTTCATTCTGGCAATCATCATTGACTCAGGTGTCACCGATCTCTGCAGAGATCGGCTTAGTCCCGAGCATCGCTCCAACAACATTCCCAACTTTTTGGTCCACAGTGGGATTTGAACCTCTAACTGTACAATCCGAAGCCAAGTCCTGAGCTACAGCGTGTTGTTGAAGTAACAATATAAAATACTTAGTAGTAATTATATTATATTATATATTATAGTATTTTTGAATGATTTGAATGATGAGCATGTGTGTATGTGTGTTTGCACAGAAGAGCAGGGAGATCAGAGGTTGACAGCAGGCACCAAGCTGCTCCTGCTCATACGGGGAGGGAGGGGATGAGGAGGAAGGGGTGTCAATGCAGTTTCTGTCTTTCCCCAAACCCCCCCAAAACCAAGAACAATGCAACACTACAGTGGGCCACCGTAGCTTGCGATATTATAGCAACAACCAACAAAATAAAACATTGTGATAAAAAATTAAAAAAAGATCAATTTTATATTAATTTAAATAATAAAGCATCCTCTTGTTTTGTTTTATATTTCACTTTGAGCATTTCACATGCGTCTCTGGGTGTCTGCATTGTCCCGCACATTCTCTTGGCATTTCAGAATGCAAGTTGATAATGGTGGAGAAGTAGATATAAAAACTGAAATGAAAAGGAACCCCCACCGCCCCCCCCCTCGCCCAAATAAAAACAATAAAGCAGCATTCATTCCATTCCTGGATGCTGTGGCTAGCAAGTGTGCTTGAGAAGTTTTGTTTGAATGGAAGTCCAACCTTGCAGGCCACCCTATGGGGGCATTTCTTGCCTAAGCCGAGAGGCGGGTCGATAACTCGTAATAAACTGTACATGTCCTTATAATGAATGCGCCCGCTGCAAGAAGAATACAGGGGAGTTAGGAGACGCTCACACACAGGAAAACACACAAACAAACATTTATAAAGAAGAGAAAACATTGGGAGGAAGAGCACAAGATTCACACAGTATTTGAACATACTTTGCAATATGTTTACTGTAAAAAATACTGTGCTATGAATTGAAATAACTTACGCAAGAATACATTTAATAATACCTTCACACAAAACAGATATAAACACCAAACAGTACTGCATGCTACACACTATCAAATGTGTTCCTTAGCACTGCCAAAATACAATTTCTGAGTTTAAAACTACTTTTACCGTGATCTGGATGAATGGACGCTTTAATTAAGCTATTGCTAAACGACTCCAACAGCGCACATGGCAAACCGCTTAATAGCTGCTTGTGGTGTGCATAACGCCTCCCTCTTAAATACGGGTTCAAACGTCAACCATTTGTTTGTGTGTTGCCTCTGCCTACTGTGTCCATCTGGTGGTGAGGTCGAGAAAAGCTTGTTAGCGCCGGTTAGTCAAGCACAATGATAACAGTAAAGTAATAGATTTATTTTTCTTAATGTGAAGATAGATTTACTTTGGAAACCCAGAATGTGACAGAACCCACTCTACTTTTATGCAGTGGTGGCATTAGAGGAAGGCTGGGCAATGTTTCACCAGATACAGCAGAGTAAGCTGTTTGTTATTTTCTCCGCAAAATGTATTTTATATTTAATACAGAGAAACAATTTATGTTAGTTATATGTCTCTGTCTGACAGACTGTCTCTGGTCCCTTAATTGCACCTTTGGGATAAATACAGTTCTGAATCTAAATTACAATTCTTATTGTGTTATTGGAGTAATGTCCTTTGTATGCGCCATCATCCAGTCTTTAGACAGCGAAAGAGTGGCCATGCTTGCCCTATACATTTTTTTTTTCATTTGCCAAAGGGTCAGCTACGCTTGAGACCTGTTATCCTGCCTGTCAACAAGCGGCCATAAAAACATATGATATGACCAGGAAAAAGAAACCGCGCAAATCTGTGGTTCTGTGTTGCTGTGCCTGCTGGAGAGCTTGATTTCAGTTTTATAAATTGAAGTTGGATGACCTGAAAAAAATGGATGCTACTTAGTGTGGCATATTTTTTATGCCTACACATAACTACATGTTTGAGCCACAAAAATACAATGCTTAAAGCCTCTGCTGGAATAACCGGGTTGTCACGGGGCTTTACCACGCCGTGACAACGAGGCGCTCTAAAGCGGCCCTGTCCATCCGCTGGCTGTCAAGGCGGACTTAAAAAAAAAACAAAAAAAAACGTCCCCCCTCCTCGCTGTTCCGCCTTTCTCTGCGTGACGTGCGCACACCCACGGGCAAAAACAAAGCGTTCTCAAGCGGCCACGCCAGTCGACTATCTGAAGGGAAGATGCATTATCGGGGTAGAGACATAGCTAGCTAGCTAACTGCACAATTAGCTGGGTAACCACTGATACGAACAAAGACGCTCAAGTTTTTATCTAGTGGGCGAGGGGTGATTCATTCCCGACTCCAAAGTGCGTCACGTGGTGCCACGAAAACTGAAATGGTGAAAACCTGCTTAAAGCTATACCTCCACAACTGAGTACTACATCGTTTTCAGTCTTTGCACATGGTTTCACCAATTATCTTCTAACTTGTATAACATATTTAAAAACAAATCTTTGAATTCACTTAACAGAGTTTTTAAGTGGTCGGGGCCTTGCTGTTTTTGTTGATCGTCCAACATCCATGCCTTTATAATCTTACCCTTCTAGTATGTTTCTATATGCAGTCTACAGGACAACATGAGTAACAAGCACACACATATTAGAATACAGATGCCATGAAACTTAGCATGTCCACAGTTGATGCTCATACTGTAGAGTAAGACAAAGGAGTCTTTGTAAACAAGTGTGGACTTTGCCACAGTAAGTTTTTGGCTGTATTCAGATGCCAGGGGGAGGATTTGGGATTGGAGTTGAGGACATTTTAAGGACAACTTGCATGTAAAGGAGAGGAGGACCGTGAGCAGGAGGGAGTGGTTGCCAGAGTGAGATAACCAGATGTCCATTTGGGTTATTCTCACGTCCATTGCAACCCCTTTGGCAGAAAACTAGAAAACAGTGGCAGCCCTCGCATAGCAATTGCTGACTAATTACAATCAGTTGGCAGTTGACCTTTGAGTGCAGCTACTTCAAGTATTTTAGACTAACTATTATTCTGTATCAATAGCATCCTTGCGCTGACCAAGAGTAATACGCCCTTTTTTAAATGTGCAACATTAGCTATTGTGTAAAGGATATAATTCAGCATGTTTTTTTATTTTTATTTGATGGACAACAACTGTGCAGAGTAGAGCAAGTATACCCCAATCTGACCATTGACAATAGCTCCAAATCACTTGGATTACTAGAATTCCTGCTATGACAGAAAATAATCACAGCAAGTTTGACGATTAGGGAGCGACCTGGAGAATCATTTGGTGGGAAACCACTACAACCTGTGGATAGAGCTCAGTGTTGTACAAAATACACTTTCTTGCATTTCACACAAGTGAAAACCACGCTGTTACAGAATTCCTGAGAATAGTAGTGCTTTCATTACTACCCCATTGTTACAATAAGCAAGCGAGAGAAGAAAAACAAGATTTTTGGTATCTAAGAGTAAGCTCTCAACATTTTTGCAGAAGGAAAATGTCTATGAGATACTACATTTTTAGATATACTGTAACTTGAAGGTAGCTGCATTATCCTTTGCAAGTGTGCATCTTTATGTGCTTGGATGTACTGTACATGGTGGTGCATGCGAGCGCCCACTTACCAGGCAGCAGGATCATACTCGGCCCATATTCTGACATACTCATCCAAGTGGTGAGGTCCAAGTATGGAAGAATCTCTGGTCAAGTACTCAAAGTTGTCCATGATGACAGCCACAAACAGATTCAGCATCTGCATGAACACACACATACTCAAGCAAGGGAAATCCAACAGGCAGCATAACAGATGTTTTTAATCGGTGCCAGCGTGAGAGGTTCATCCACCAAAAATGAACAGAAGAAGATGAAGGAGACAAAGTAGAGGTAAGCCACTTGGCTGCCACACTCCGGCTCTGTATTCCCTGACAGCTCGTCGCACTGTTTGCCCCCCAGACACGCCAGCATGATCTCGTGCCACGCCTCCCCAGTTGCACTCCTGAAATATACACATAAATGAATTCAAACACATTCAAAACGAAACTACGTGAAGCTTGTCTCAAGTTCAACAATCGCACCTGAAGAGCAGCATGAGAGCCTGAACGAAGGTCCTGAAGTTGTTGTGTTGGTCGATGGCACCCTCTCCGTCTTCTTCAATAGCAATATTGCCAAAAAGCTGCAAACAGGATCGCACTGAGAACGCTACGGTATGTGTATACAACCAGTATCTGGTATTGTAAGTAAAGGGACTGCTTGTCCTTTCGGGTTTTGGAGCATTTGGGCAAATGATCACAAAAAACTGCAAAATATGACTAAAAACAATACAATTGACAATGCGACTTTTTAAAGAATATGAATACGTACTACGTATATAGACTATGCTGTGTGTGTCCCAGGGTCTTATCCATCATTCACCTTGTTGGTGTATATGCTAGTTTAGAATTTGACATGCAAAATAATTAGGCTTCAAAAGCAGTAGCACAAGACTGAAGTAGTCATATATGCAAAGACCAAACACTTAACATAAATGTGCACTTGCTTCGTTTTTGCAGATTGCTCAGGTAGTTTCCAGCTGTAACAGTGCAGTTTTCCAAACATTTCATTTTAAGACCGATTCTCAAATTACTGATCATAACATAAATGGCCAAAATACAGCTTTTTCTCCATTTCTGTTTGCCCCAAAAGTAAGCAGGGAATGTCACAATGAACGCTTTTCATGGCCACCATTTTAATTAATAATCAGTCTTTTCCAACTAGTCTTTCTAGCCGGGTTCACATGCAGACTTTTTTGTCATTCCGAGGAAAGATCTCTGGTCAACTGATTACATGTGATGAGATCTATTTCGATCTGGTTTTATACCTGTGCACTACATTTAATCGGAACAATTATTTTACAGACGTGTGACATGCAGATCAACTGTATGTAAATGTCACGTGATTTATCAAGACAAATGTTAGTATTCTATTTAGCGTGGTAGTGGCGATTGCTTTTACACTTTTATTATAGCAACAGCTTGATTATAAACAAGTTACAAGTAATTCAAACAAGGTGTCGTTGCAGACGAGCTCTGGTTGAAAGCTATCACATTTTCAAGTGCGCAAACGACGACGTCACTGCGCATTTATGTCAAAACAGAGCTTGCGCTAACAGAACGCAGGCTGACCATTGCGACTGAACCGTTTATATGACTTTGGACTGGATTCAGAAAAGGAAGATTCCACCCCTGTGAAACCGAACGATATTACGTTTGGATTTGGCTTGTTTATTGTGATTGAGTATTTTTATTCGGCTTGGGCTTCTAACCCGATTCTAATCGGAATACAAGGCTCCATGTTAACCAGGCTTATGCCAAATGTATCCCGGTTATCTTTTAGGTTAGGCTTCCACACACCTGCATCCCAATGATGGCATAGATGAAGAAGAGCATGGCAATGAGGAGGCATACATAAGGCAGAGCCTGAGGACAGACAAAAGAATTACTGAAGCATCTGAATGTAATTTGGTGCACTTGGATATTACAAATATATCTGTAGAATATGAGCACTTTTTTTCTGAATCTACATCAGTAAATGCAAATATTTATCAGGGCTTGTGGGATATTCTGTATGACTCAGGACACACCTTGAAGGACTGAACGAAGGTCCAGAGCAAGATGCGAATTGTTTCTCCTTGCCTCAGCAACTTGATGAGGCGAGCTGCCCTGAACAACCTCAGGAAACTCAGGTTGATGAAGTTATTCTACAGCAGAGCCGTGCCATAATCAAGGAGAGAGGGTATAAATTCAATTAGAATCGGGCCATACACACAGAAGATGAAAAAACTGTTGAGACAGGTGAAAAGTTGGGGAGGCATAGAAGAAGGTAAAAGAAGTAAACAAGTAAAAGGAGGACTCAAACTCAAGTCAAAAGCAAAAAGCAAACCAAACGCAGCAAGGCTCCAACAAGCGTTTCATATACCAAACAATACAAGACAAAAAGAGGAGAGGCAAATTTTCATCGTTCAATCCAAATCGGGTTTCATAGTCAATGTGATCGGAGTGGTGAGTACAGGTAGTTCAAAGTGCAGGGACGCAGATCGTTTGCTTGGAAAGACAACCAAATGCACTAATTCTCTCAAGGCAATAGCCTTTTAATTCAATGAAGCAAGCCGACAGCATGCAGATGTGACTAATACAAGACATCAAAGCTCAAGGCGTCATTAGGATTGACTCCAAATGTTTGAGGGGGTGGTTGAAGCACAAGTAAGAACATTATTCATTGATTTCAAGTTATTAGGAAACAATTACATAAAAATAGACAACGTTCTTCCACCATTACAAATGGTAAAGAACGGAGGGTCAACAATTGGCATTTAAAGTACTCAAAATGGACACATGTAGCTTCTATCCACATACTGTATGTGGATACGATTGTGAAAATGAGGTTTCTGCTGAAGACATGCAAAGGGCTGCATACACTTATTGGTTCTCTCTGCCACAGCCTCATTTTTGGAAAGCCTCCTCGTCACTGTCTATGTGTATATGGCCATTATATACATTCAATAATTAATCATCCCATGTGATAGATTTGGCAAATTATTTGGGTTGATACAATCCAATCCTTTACAAGATTTAAAACACTAGCTCTTGGTAAAGGATACTGTATATAGTATGGCTGGGATAGGAAAGAAACTAATGTAAGACAGTGAGTGGCAGAGGAATTAGCAAAATTCAGTTCAAGGTTCGATATAAAGGTTGAAGAAAAACATGCACCTTTAACATGCGATTGAAGCAGATGCATAAAAAAAGATCAACAAAAAAATTACAAACCATCTACATGTAGATGTTGCAGACACATGGTTTATAGCAGCACATTTTGGGATTTTTGGTTGTTTTGAAGACACAACCAGAGCCAGTTATCATGGGTGGACACAGAGGATTCATAGTGCATTTTGATTGGATGGTATCACAGGAAGTAGATTGTAGGCGGATGGGGCAGGGGTGAGGGCAGAACGGGGCGGGACGAAGTAGATTACAGCAGATCGCCATTAAGTTTGTGGAAGATTTAATGAAAGCATGTAAAAAAAAAAAGATAAAAACAAGATATAAATCAACAGTCAATACAAGAACAAGTACAGAAATAAGGTAACATCTGTAGACTATGTTGTATGTCAAGAAGGGGAAACTGAATAAATTATGTGGAGCATCATTATAAACTTTGATTATTTCGGTACTTCAAGACATAATGCCACAACGTGTGTTAAAAGTGAATCGACCACACCCAATATTGTTAGGTATGTCTTAAAAAAAAAATAGACTCTTCTGGAATTTCCAGTATCATAAGCATCAATGTGTCTGTAATGTATAGTTAATATGTAAATCCTGGGCTTAAGTTACTGGGGTTCAAGTTCTTCCATTGAACAACATTAAACATATTTCCTGTGACATTTTAAAAAAAAATCCATTTTTTTCCTCAATTTAAAAAATGCACACATTGTCATTAATCACCATAAATAAGTGCTAACTCCGTTTTCATCTTCCAACTTTTCCAATAATACTCAGTCACATTAACCCAGTCCAGAAACATGGTGAACGTGCTGCACTGAAAACCCTATATTTTGCCATAGGAATTGTATAATCTGCTGTGATTTTAAAGTGATGTACATCTAGAGATTCTTCATGTATTCTGGCAGAGGGAGCTAAATTCTAAAGCTAAATGTTGGGAATGCTAAATTAATTTTCATTGTGCAAAAAAAAAAAATAAGTAAGCGATACATCAGTCTGGTAAAGTCAAGAACGTTTGTAAGGGACAATCAGTCAGTTGACACTGAGCACAATTTTTTTTTGTCATTATGGACCACTCTCCAAACTGTAGATCTAAAAACTAAACAAATTACTTTTTGGGAGATGGATTCAGTTGGACTACATGCATTTGTATGTCTCTAGAGTTCCAACGTAGTCACTGACGGACGCAAATGCTGCTAGGCTCTTGGGCCTCCACTTTATTATTTGATTTTTTTTTATTAGGTTGCTCGAAGAAGCTAGAAGCGCCCTGCAGCATCAGCATTCTTCTAGCCTTGCTGTCAGTGAACAGTGCCACACTTCCAGGAGTGTGGTCTCCCCAGGTCCCACCAAGTGGGACAATTATGTAAGACTTTGAAGACATATTCGTGCATGGCTGAACTATAGAGGGCTCAACTGCCCCCCTCGCCCTCCCCCCCACCCAATCCAAAGGCTCTCACTCGACTCCTCTCTTCTGCTGTATGTTTACAGTCAATGTGACAGATGTGCAAATCCACAGACCCATGCAGACAGTCAACTAATATTCATAATAGTTCTCATAATGAGTTGACTACTTACCCCAAGTTCAGTAACCAGAATGTCAGTGATGCTGCCTAGAACAGTCACACAGTCAAAAATGTTCCAGGCATCTTTAAAATAATTCTGTCAGCAGGATGGACAGGAAAGAAAAAAAAAGAAGAGAAATAGAAGTCAGAGAGGTAGGAGAGTAACAGTTAAATATATTTAAATGATCAGATTGAAGTAATAAAAATGTGTCAGGAAGAGTAAGAAAATATAATTCAAAATAATCCAATGAATGAGAAAGGGAGAGAGAGAGAAAAGCAATGAGACAAATGGGCCATCAATGAGCACGTTGGATCTATTCCAGCAGATAAACTGCAGGAAATTGTTCTTCATCAAATTACCACACAGTCTACTGTATATCAATAAGCACGCACACGCACACACACACACACACACACATGCACACACACGTATACACACACACACACACACACACGAAATTAAGAAGAATTATATTTATGAAACTTTTGAAAAAGTTCCATGCTTTATAAACTCTAATAAATGAACCCCGTCCACACATCATTACGGACATTAATCCTTCTTAAATGTTGAATTCCCACACATGCACACAATTAAAGATTTTTTAGAGGAAAAGAGTCTCAGCTGAGTGGCGTCTACTTCCCTCGCTCTCCTCCATGCTGCCTGCAGCCAAACTGTGCATTAGACCAGTGGTGGGACGCATAAGCGGGTAGGAGGCTATCAAAATAAACCACCTTGAGACATACTCACCCCCGATGTTATTTGTCTGGAGGGCTGCGTAATGTGTCCGAGTGTTTTGGACTCCATTCTCTGAGATTTAAATCCTCACACTTAATCTCCTCCCGGTTTCGTAATCCATGCTCCTCTTTATACCACAAATCTGTCATTCACCCTAATGCCTCTAATTATCACGACTACGTCGCCTTAATATTTATCCCTTAAACTATTAGTCTCCTCCTCCTCCACCTTTTTATCATCTTTTGCAGCTGGGTGAAAACACTACTTTAGAAGCATCTTCCCGGCTTCTCATTCCTATAAACACTTAGGGCCCTATTTTCATGACCAGCGTAAATCCGGTGTAGCGGGCGGCGCAACTGCGCACCAGGGGCGGTTTAGACCGGTGTTGGTAATTTCGTAAACCGGCGCAACCAAGTAGTAAAAACTGATTCATCCCAATATTTCTATTCTTTGTTGTGGTATAGGAAACGACAAGCCCTAAATTGGAAATATTCCTGTTCTATACACTGCTCATATACCTTTTGACAGGGTATTACATCAAATCTAAATTCCAATTGTTCATTTTCTGTTATATACTGCAATAAAATGTAATGATAAACAGAAAAAAACAGTTAAAATATTATAATGTTTCCAAACCACACATTGGAGAAGAAAATGTTCAACACTATAGGACTAATTAGTGTACGTAGACAAAAACATTCTGACTTTTGTGCTGATCAGGAAAACTTCACAAAATACACATGGATACACACACACGCTCACCAGTGCTCCAAAGGCAATAATCTTGAGTACACACTCCATGGAGAAGAGAGAGGTAAACACTATGTTGAGGTTGGCTAACACAGCTTCGTAGGTATCTGAAGCTCCATCATACTAAAAACAACATAAACACAGACATTCGTCTACATCTAATTCGTTGCCGCAGACACAGAAATAAAGTACACGGGACAGTAATTATTTCAAGGAATAGTGACAGGAGCTGGAGAACAAAATGCATCATCATAACATCATTACCTTCATCATAAGGACAATTGTGTTGAGCGCGATCATTGCCATGATAGTGTACTCAAATGGCGGCGACACCACAAACTCCCACATGCGGTACTGAAAGCTGAGCTTGTTCTTGGGCATGTGGCGAGTCAGAGGCTTGGCATTGATGGCAAAATCGATACAAGCTCTCTGCAAACAAAAAAACACAAAGATGAAGTTTTGCTGTAAGACTACCACAACCTTTCCTCTGTCCTCAATACTTCCTCACCTCATTCTTTTCCAAACTATAATCCTCCATCATTTTGTCCCCTTGCTCTTGGAAGGTGATGATGATGAGAGCCACGAAGATATTGACAAAGAAAAAGGGGAAGACCACGAAGTACACGACGTAAAAGATGGACATCTCCATCCGATACCCCGGGCTGGGGCCCTGATTCTCGTAAGTCGCATCCACTGAATGTTTCAGCACACTTCGAAAGACACAAGGGGGTGGAGATTAGATGTAGCCGTTTGGGGTTGAGTTGGGCATGTGACCGTGCATGTGTACTCACTCCGGCCACCCCTCTCCGGTTGACACGGTGAAGAGGGTGAGCAGGGCCCAAGCCACATTGTCGTAGTGGAATTCGTACTTCTTCCACTCCCGTTTCTGTGCTTTCACTTCGTTATCACGCCCATACACCAAAAACTCGCCTCTACGTGCACAAATGACAGCATTTGCAGATACTGGTGCTCGACACACTCATGTCCATTCAACACAGATTCATCAACTTTCATTACTACTACTTGGAATGGGATTATTAATTTACCCATCCATCCATTGTCCGACCCGCTTATCCTCACAAGGTTCGCGCTTGTGCTGGAGCCTATCCCAGCTATCTTCGGGCAGGAGGCGGGGTACACCCTGAACTGGTTGCCAGCCAATCGCAGAGCACAGAGAAACAAACAACCATTCACACTCACATTCAATTTAGAGTCTCCAATTCATGCATGTTTTTGGGATGTGGGAGGAAACCGGAGTGCCCGGAGAAAACCCACGCAGGCACGGGGAGAACATGCAAACTCCACACAGGCAGGGCCGGGATTTGAACCCCGGTCCTCAGAACTGTGAGGCAGACACTCTAACCAGTCGTTCACCGTGCCGCCTTATTAATTTATGATTGGTAAAATTAACTAAAGATGCTAAAGAAAAGTATAATCATTTTTGTTAGAAGACATGTTAGATTCCAATAGTATTAGTAATAGTATATGAAACATTAGCCGACCAGCTTCAATGAAAAGAAAAAAAAGGCAAAACAGAGTAATTAATGAGCAACAAAGCCCAAAGCACTGCAATAAACTTTTAAATTCACAGGTAAGTCCAACAATTCTTGTTGAGGAAAATTACACCTTTACATATAGAAGCAGTCTAGTGACAGTCCAACAACTGAAGTGTCAACAACAACTGAAAAAATTACATAGCCATTACACACCACACTTCCTTGCTAATATTAATTTTATATTATAAAAAAAAATGTGTGACCGAAAAATTCTTAATGATCAATCAAAAAAGATTTATTATAACTATCCCTTTATTATTGAGCCTGAAGGGCCCCACTTTGTGATTTTGCAACATCACTTGAGGCTATCCTAAAAAAAGCGTTTTGTTTTTTTTAAAAGTCCACATTTACATAATGAATTAATGGGTCCAGTTTTTAAATCTCTCAATGTTTGTTGGGTAGTAAATGTTAAATGAATAAATGTAAGTAAAAGTAAATTCCTTCTATTGGCCATGAACTCACACACCCTCCAAATCTTCAATCAAACAACATCTCTTTGTTGTTATTGGACTGGATTTATCAGATGCAAGTAAGTAAAATGCCTAAAATACAATGTCTAGATTACAGCCATCAAAATTGTTGCAATTATACAATGCTAGCTCAGGGTAGTAGTCAAAATAGTACATGTACCCCTGTAAATCCCAAATCTAAAAAAACAAAAACAAAACAAAACAAAAAACCTTCAGATGGTGATGATGGCCCTAAAGGGTAAGTCGCATCGACCAAAACAACAATTTTCTGACCTGCAGTCACGCTCAAACTCTTTGGATTCATCACTGCAAAAAAAGAAACGTCCCTTGAAGAGCTGCACAGCCACCACAGCAAAGATGAACATGAAGAGCAGGTAGACGATCAGAATATTGAGGACGTTCTTCAGAGAGTTCACCACACAGTCAAAAACAGCCTGAAAAGGTGGAGTTTGAAAAGAGAACATTCTATGAAAGAGACTGAGCTCACTCTAAGATGATGGAACACTCACTGGAAAGCAAACTCTGATGGAATATTCTCCAAACTAAAAACATACCTTGAGTTTGGGAAGACGTTTTATCGTCTTAAGTGGCCGCAGCACTCTGAGAACCCTCAGAGACTTGATGGTGCTGATATCTTTTCCTTTGCTGCTCCCCCTAAATGTGCAAACACAATCATACACACACAAGGCATTCAGAGAGTCAGCAAGTGCATTCGACTTAGTCCTCTCAAATCCCAAAATAGCAGCGGGCGGACACAATTTGATGTTATTTGTGTTCTAGTTAACGCAGAATAAGTAACTGTCTCATGTTAAATACATAGCAACACATGAAGTGTTCTTATTTGTTTACACTTAAACCTATTTCCAAGTGTAAAGCCTTATTTCTAAAAGTCGGAATATCTGCATGCTCCATTTAAGTGGGTATTGTACAACTACAGTGCATGCTACAACTAAACATCTTAAATAGTCTGCAATGTATTTCAATGCTGTATAAAGATGACTCATAATAAGTCATATCGGCACAGTAAGGGTGTATACAGTATACTCATGCTGCATTGAAACCTTGCTTTCCATGACGCAATACATCACAACTTCTACTAAGTCACACTATAAGTGATCCCAAACTCTATTCTACACAAAGACGTTTGCAGAGAGAGTTTAGTCATTGTCATGTGATTAATAATTGAAATATAAATAGGTCAAAATCAGGTAGTGTCACGGCGTGCGTTAAGTGACACACAAAAAGACAAACTCTCTCTTTTCGTGATGAAATCTACAATAGTCTACAAACACCAAACAACCGCTAGGATCAGTTGTTTTCAGTACATTGTTCAGTCAGCATGGAATTTTGTACGTAGACTTCTTCGCACAAAGATATACCAGCAAGTATCTCTGCATGAAATGCCAAAACTCTTTTAAGTACTTTCACATAAGAACAAAATAATAATAAAACTGAATGCTTCCTCCAATGGAAAAAAAACCCCTCACATTTAGCTCAATAATTGAGCCCACAGCTGCTTCCTTTGCCTTCTAACAATTGGACACTGAATTGGTGTTAAAAAAAACAAAACACCTACACTTGAAATTCCTGTATAAAGCTCACCATGGTCAAAAGGTCAGTGAGCTAGCCTGAAGGGCGGCAGCACATGTGTGTCAGCAGCTGTGTGATCCTACAGATGTGAGGCCAGATGGTAGACAACTGGCGTATGTGAGTGTGCACTTGCTGTATATATTGTGCGTGCAAGTATCATGTTGTGGGTTAGGATAGGCTTTTGTATGTATAGGTCTGAAACCTGCATCTCAAACGGCATCATTTTTGCAGGTTTTTTTGTTACATTTACAGCCAACTATTTCTTTGTAAACTTGTTTGTAAACTTCACCGTCATTTATCTGCAATCATCCATTCGTTTAACAGCTTTTTAGTTGAGGGTAAGACACGTCAACTTTTTGTGGTATCTGAGTAAGAGCTCTTCCATGGTGAACAATGAAACAGAAGGACAGACAATTATTTATCTGCTATGAAGGATGGACAGAGAGGTGATGAGTGTAAAGTGTGCCCATTGAACAAACACTGAGAAAGTAGAGAGATGACTTCTGGAGAGGAGGGGGAAAAAAAACAACAACTTTACCCTCCGCCGCTGTTGGTGGTGGTCCAAACGAAGAGATGAGAGTGGGGTGAGATATTGAAAGGACAAAAAGAAGAGAGACAGAAAGACAAGGGTGGGAGGAAGAACCAGAATGGGATTGAAAATGAGAGGCCAGATGAGGAAGAGAGAGAGAGAGCAAAGAAGAAGTGAGGCCCGTAACACTCAAAAGGCATCAAATATCTTCATCACTATCTTTTTCGTGATGACTCTTCTGGTCAGGGGCAACATCTTGCATGTACATGCACTGATAACGGTATTACTATATCATCTAATAATAAATCATTTAGACTGCAATTATTTTATTGTCAATTGTCTATTTGCATTCAAGTGGCAAATGCCAGTGAAAACTCAACTCTACTTTACAACAAGGGTCCAAAAGGTAAAAAAAAAAAAAAGAAAAGATGTTTGGCAACAGCAGTCATATTTTACAGAGACTTTATGATCATTATTACAATATCTATGACCCTGATAAAGGATGTATTATTGTAATGTGGCACCAACTTGCTCCAAGTGTATCATGCAGTCTTTTGCAATACTAAGTTGGTCCTCAGTTTGTCCAAATTACATCACACAAGCCTTCAACACATCATATAAAATACAAACTAAATTTAAAGTTCATAGAAACTACACTTGCAATATATTGACAATAAAAATCATGGCCATAGGCATAATGTTTGATACAGCTTCAGTGATTCATCACAATCGGTTGTGCGGGTGTATCTAATTTTGTGGTTAATTGGTGCATAGTGATATCAAGCAATCCCATAGATGTACCTACACCAACTGACCTTGCACACAAAATGGCAACTGCAACAACCATTATCTAGTGGGAGGGAAAGAACCACCCTAATATCAAGGCCTAGCCTCAGGGGCCTTCTAATAACGTGTCAGATTTTGAATATGGCAAGTCGGTGAGACTTGTCGTAGAAGTACAGAGATTTAAGGGTCAAATGGAAAATATTTCAGTGCTTCTTAACACGTTCACTGCCAGTTAACATGGATATTTGACTTCTAAAGCCGTCAATGGCAGTGAATGTGTTAAAAGTAGCATCTGAGTAAAAACAAAGTGTGTGTCTCTGTCTTGAACATGTTTCTGGACTTGTGGCTCAGCTCATCTACAGAAATGTTCAAGTCCAAGTCCAACACATTAGGAACCCTCAGACTAATTGCATTTAAAGGAGTGATAAACATCTCCAATGAGGTTGCTGAGCCTTTCTGGAGTACTGTTTGATTTCATCAATTAAGTTAAGACACAATCGGGATGTGCATGAGACTGGAATGCCTCTCATGATGAAACAGACATTTAGTCTTCCCGTACAGTAAGGACCACATTTGCCTTTGTACACTTGCCTCCCTCATATGGAAATTTAAAATGTATGGAAATGTATTCTCAGTATTTATAAGAAATCCATTATTCATAAATCTGTCTGTTACTGCTATTTAGGCAAGCATATTTAACCAAAATGTCAGTGTAACATTGAAATCCTACGACAATCCAGACTGGAGGAAAACTTCCAGGTCCTCATAACATGGAATATTGTATGTCAAACGTAGAGAATGTGGCAAGAGGTCACAAATTTGTGGACATAAGAGAGCCCCCATACACACCCAGATTAAAAGAAACAGTACAGAAATAATGCTAGTGACGAAACGGACCAGCGAAAAATTCAGAGCAGAAAATAATCTTACAAATCTGAGACAGCACAAGTAGTACCCAGGGGAACTTCATGCTTCATTTATGTTTAATTTATGGGAAAAGTAATTCTTCATTTTCATGGCATCCTAGAATCTATCACTATGCTGAACTACAAAAGGAGAAGCAGGTGTTACATTAGTCTGTTGAGATAAATGTATTTTTCCCCATCTCAGGCACATGTTAAATTTGTACTTCAGGCTCATATTGATTTGCAGAAACATTTGTTTGTTTTGCTCAATAGTTTTTTCACATTCAATAGCACAAACTGATTGAGGGGAGAATCTCATTAGATGCATATGTGTCAGTTTATCTTAATGCTGTCAAAGGGTGAGAAATGAATGTGATAAAGGGGCATGCCACAAAGTACATTTACAGTGGAAAATGAATGATGTTTAATATCCATCTAGGATCATTGTCTGCCATCTTGACAACCACTCAATCCAAATAACTAAACTGAATTAAAAATAGAGGGAAAAACTTAAT
Source organism: Phycodurus eques (assembly GCF_024500275.1). Lineage (NCBI taxonomy): Eukaryota > Metazoa > Chordata > Actinopteri > Syngnathiformes > Syngnathidae > Phycodurus > Phycodurus eques. The sequence goes on from NC_084540.1 coordinate 14,046,835, forward strand.
TGAACGATGTGTTTTTATTTTTCTTAAATGTCAAGTGTCACACCTGCTTTTGCTTCCTGTAGGATAAATTATTTTTTACACTGTTGAACTCCAAATGAAGTCATTCATTGGCAACTATATTAATCCACAACAACTAGAAATTAAACCAAACACGGTATTTAATGGGGCCAGATATTAGCTAACTAATTTGGGATAAATAAATAGTCCACAATTATCTTTAAAAAAAAAGATAAGAAGTTCCCTTTAGATTATTTCATTGAATGGAATCATGTTAAAAGTAAATTCATCATAACCCAAGATAACTTAGTTTGGGAATTTACCAAAGGGTTACAGGTAGGAAAAAGTAGTCCTCGCCTCTAGCAGAATCGAAAGGAATGGGAAACTGTTAGAACGTGACAGGTTGTGGGAGGAGAGGAAAAGGTCAACTGGAGACAATATTAAGTTTAATGAAGACGGACAGAAAACAGTGTGTGAGAGAAGGACATCTAAATAAAAAAAAAACACACACAGACTCTTGAATAGGGACTATGGAAGATTATACAGGAACAAAGAGGTTCACGTAAAAGAAGCAGAACAGGTAGAGAGGACAGGTACGTCGGATGAACACTTACGTGAAGGCGAAGGCCACCAGCGCACCACTAACCACAATAAAGTCAAGGATGTTCCACAAGTCACGGAAATAAGAGCCCTGGTGCAAGACCAACCCCAGGTCCACCATCTTGAGGAGAAAGACAGATAATGATGAGGAAATTCAAGTCGTCCGGTCGTGCCGTACAATAAAACAAGCCTAAAGCGAGTCCTATTACCTTAATTAGCATCTCAAATGTGAACACTCCAGTGAAGACATAATCAAAATAGCGCAGGACCTAAACATACAGACAGAGGAATTAGATGAATGACACTCATTGGATGCCTAACACTCATTTGGCTGACAAACTTTATTTGTCCTGAAGGAAAAGAGACTGGAGACACTGTATCTGAGTGAATATGTCAGATGTCAAAAGATTATTTTCACTGACTGATCAAATCAACCAGAATCGGGTTACAGCATAGGTGCCAAACACAAGGCCTGTGGGACACATCCGGCCCGCCAAATAATTTTATGTGGCCTGCGAAAGCAAATCGTTTGCATCAACTTTCATGGTTCTTGCCTAATTTCAAGTCGTCATATGTAATAAATAATAACTAAATAAGCACTGAGATATTGCAAGAATTTTTTTCTGATACCAAACCCCTTTTTACTGCAACTTGAATAATAGTTGAACAAACTATTATCCTCGACTTCTGATTTCAAAACTACTTACCTACCAATTTGTATTAAAATTATGACATAATACTGGGATGACGCGATATAACTTATTTCATGGTTTCACAGTTATAACGACCCTCTAAAGGAAACCGTTACTACAATGTGGCCTCGTCGCAAAAATGAGTTTGACACACACACACTGTTACAGCATGAACTTTAGTCTTTAGTCAGGCAATCAGTCAGCTCCTCCATATATCACTTTGTGTGTCAGTTTTCATCTTGCTCATTATTTTTGATGCACTTGGCTGTGATGTTGAACTGTGCCACACCATACCTATGTCCCATGCATGTAGCTTGAACAGATTAATACCTCTCTGACAGTGCACTTTTGTCGTTGGAAAGGCAGTATTTTGAGAAAAACTCTTGCTGGCTTTTGGTACCTAATTAAGTGACTGGTTTGTTTGAATATTCGTCGTTCTCTGTCAAATGACTAAATGCTCTGCTTCATTTTACATTAAATTAAGGGTTACCACCACGAGTGACACGGGACTATTGCTAATTTAATGGGAAAAAAAACATAATATGATTGCATGATTTTTTTTCAGGCAGTATTAAATGACATCCTTACATTGTTGCGAGTAGAATCAGGCCAGACGGGGTCTTCGGCAGCAAGGGCAATACTACTCATGGCAATGACCAGCAGAATACACATCTCAAAGTAGCGCAGGGTGCATATGTAGTGACAGGCCCGACGAAACCTTAGAGTAGACAAAGTTGTTCTTTTCATTTTACTGAATATCATCCCATCTGTGCTGTAAGAATATATAATAGCTTTGGCTGTGGTATAAGAGTAGATCCTCTTTCCTTTTGAGATTCCAATCTAAATACGGTGATCAAACAAGCCCAAGTAGGCTTGCTCCTCTAAAGCCATTTTTTTCCAGCAAGTCGTGTAGTTCAGTTCTGTAGTACAGACTACAAACCTTAATCTTTCCACTACATGGTGTGTAAATGGTAGTGGTAAATGGGTGTGACATCACAGCGGTGTGACCGTGTAACTCCCAGTCATTTTTCTCAGCTATTTACATTTCTTAATTCCATTGTAGTTTCATCTCCAATAGCAGTGTTGATTATCTGCTAACAGACTGTGGAGTCACAGATACTTTTCAACTTTTGACAACTGAACTGAAATATATAGTACTTCTTGTTGGAAATTGTTTAAATTGGTAGAATTGCTCGTGTGTCGTACTCACGGATTAGTGGTGGTCAGTATAAACATGGAGGTAAAGGGAGGCATGGGCCTGGGTCCTCCATTACCTCCCTTTGCATCATCATCATCATCGTCCTTGTCCTCCTTCGCTGGTAAAGGCTCTGTGTTTGCATTTTTATTGACTGGGTTCAAAAGAAACACATGGAGGAGGAATGTTAGTGGAGACAAGAGGGATAATAAAAGTAATGAACATGGTGCTGTTTCTACCCTGCAGGATGGCATTGGTGGACGGGAAAATTGGCATGTCCACAGCCATGTGGTCGGGGTGGGGCTGTCTGATGATGTTGTTGGCACGGCGATGTCCGACGTTCCCGTAGCTGTCTAATCTGACTAAACTCCCTCGACCGCCACTGTTAGCAAGTTGGAAGGCGGATTCAAAGCCGTGGTCCGCAGTGTGGTTGGCAAGTGGAATTGGGTAATGGTCGATGGAAGGGGCGGAGCCTGAAACCAGTTTGGTATTCATGAGGTTGTCCATATCTTCACTGTCCTGCCTGTCCTGCCTGGACAGCCTCTTTTGGATGGGCCTCGTGGTGGAGAGGTTCAGAACACTACCATCCCTGAAGGGATTAATGTGGACACACATTGAAATTACAAGAGCATACTGTATGTATTTTATCAGTGTTGGAAAAGAAAACATTCTTTATAAACATTATGGACTAATGAATTAAGACCCAGCCTAATATCAGCGTTTGGGGTACATCCCTTATTCCCTTTTAATTATTCATGTTAATAAAACATTTCTATGCTTCCAGGATTGCGTGAACTGTTTGGGGAATTCCAGCATGACCAAGTAAAGCTCATAAAAGAATGCCTGGGTGAGTTTGTTGGGGAAGAACTTCAACACCACAGTTGAGATTGTGAGTCAGGGCCAGTGACCATCAGTGATCTCAAAAATATTCCCAGAAGACTGAAAGCTGTAAATTATGTCAAGAATATTTTCTTATAACTGCAATAACTTTTTTTTGCGGTGCCAGGTGTCACAATAATCCTATTTACATAGTGTATCTATAACAGAGTGTATTATACTTACTTCCGTCGATGCTGGCAGATCTTCCCCTCTCCTTCCACCTGGTTGCTATGGCGACCTCTTCTCGGCCTCCTCTCACTTCCATCAGCAGCTGCTTCCTTCTCTTCTCCCTCCCCACCTTCTTCGACCCCTTTGTTCTTGTGTCTTCCTGCTTTTCCAGCTCCTTCTCGACCATCTTCGTCTTCATCATTCCTGCGATGCATTCTAGGTCTCCTGTGTTCGGACTGTCCTGTCCCTCGACTTCCGCTGCGATTGTGATGAAGGCGCCTCGTCGGCCTCTCCTCCGAGCCCGGCCCGGGAATCGCAGTTGTATCCAATCGTACACGGGAGCTACGATGGTGATGCGTACCTTTCCGGCTACGCCTGCTCTCAGTAGACTCGCCTTGCTCTGGAGGAGATTTGACGGGGCCTCCTTGACCACCGTGTTCGTGGTGGCGCGTTTTTCTGTGGAGGTCATCGGCAGGATGCTGTTGGCTGAAGCAGAGGTCTGGATTGTTGTCAGTGTTCTTGTTGGTATTGTTGTTGCGGTTCTCCAGGGGGTCAACCATCAAAGGTCGATCCAGGTGAGTTTTCATATCTGGTCGGACATGGCGCGAGTAGTTGACCTGAACATGAAGGGTCAATATGTTTAGAGCAGTATTGCTTAAAAATTGTAAAAGTAAACATTTCTGGCTAACATGCGGTGGAATCTCTAAAATTTGAAGTTGTAAAAATTGGAATTCAATCAAAAAATTCAAGGAACATATGCTTTATTGCAAAATCCTCAGTTCAAACTGTTGCGATGCATGACTTCATAGAAAGATACGCACGTCAGTTCAGCGAACATCAAACTATTTCCTTCTCTAAGTAGTCTTCATTTCAAAAGGTGGAATTTACATATGCGAAGTGGATGCAAATTGAAAGCATCACTTCAGCATCACTAAATACACATTACCGATGGAAGGCTGTATTGGTTTATTTTCTATTTCATTATTAGGAGTGGTTACTTATTAACATTTGTGTGACAATTTAAATAATTTAAAAATCATTCATTAAAACCTTGCTGGTACAGTTAAAAAGATTTATGATGATTGTACCTGGATGAGATTCTAGTTATTTAGATTATTTACGATGGTAAATAATGTAAAATGTCAATCAGTCGCCTGCTTTGACCTCAGAGGTTCCACCGTATAGCACACCGTTAACAATATTTACATAGCCATCACTTGTGTACACTGATAACACAGGTCTAGAGGCTTTATGTTTTTTGCCTTGTCCTTTACATCGTTGTGTTCTTCCCTCCCTGTCCTTGCCTTCCAGCGGTCTTCAGTGTCCAGCTCGTTGTAGAGGGCTTCTCGGCTAGATGCCAGAGTTTGCTTCCTCAGCTCCTTGGTGCGCTGCTCCCACACAGACTTATTGAGCCCCTTATTGTGGTTCTTCTGCTGCTCCTTACTGTGAAACCAAGCACAGCGGGGAGAATGAGTGGAGGCGATTGTGAGGACTTGTCCAGCGAGACTGCTAAGCAAATACACATTCAAACAAGTGGGGGTGATGTGGAAACAAACACCAACATTATAAATAGGTCATGAGGAGATGCTGGGGTGATTGTCCACACAAAGAAATTTGCAGGAATTTTGGAAGCCATGTAGGGACAACAAAGAAGGGGGCAAAATGAGGTAAGGTAAGAATTTATTAGCAATGATTAACCCACTTAAAAGTACACACAGTTCAATAAGCAACTACAAAATTGATGATGCGATTATATTTGTGGTTGCAGCAGCTAAACAAGTGATAATAGTTACTAACAAACTACTGCTACAAAATTGTCAGTGACCACCATTATAGTCTCAAATAGTTTCCAATTTTAGTCACGACTATACTGTGAGGTGCAGCAACACAACGTGAACTTGGAAAAGTAGCAAAAGTAACAGTTGATGACAGTTTGTTTAAGTTCATTAATAGGTTGGAGACAAAGCAACATGGAGAGGAGACGAGGAATGGTTGTAAGGTCACTCAACGGGAGAGAATCAGAAATAAATAAACAAATAAATAAAATAAATACCAGTCCAGAAAGGGGTCAGTAGCGTTGTGACAATCACTGTGTACTTTGTTGCTGAGGAAGGAAACAGTTGGTGAGTGAGATGGCACAAAAAAAATAACAAAATAAAAACAAAAAACAAAAACAAAAACTGAGGATTTCATTCCAAAACGGATCCACCGGAAAAGAAACCAATTTAATCACATTTTGGAATGCGACCCTGCATGTTCTCACTCACTCACTCATTTCTGAAAGTCTCCAAATTACCATCGCATTAGTGGATCATTATTTGTAACATTTCTCATCAAATATAATACAGAGTAAATGTACAAAAATATACAATTATTTAAAGAATTCTGTAGTCTGTGTTAAATTATTGTTGAGGCAAAAGCCAGAGCAAAACTACCATCTCGGTTAGTTTGTGATTCAAACAAAAACATCCTGGCCTCAATTGTGACAAAGCATTTTTTATTGTTAAAAACAATTGAAATCACAACATTCTTGAAATACCTATATATATCTGGAAAATTTTGTGATTTTCTGCCAAATATATTAAAAAAATAATGTCATTGATGTATTGATCGTTCATTTTCCACATAAGGATAAAGTCAAATGCACATTCTGTCTCCAACTACTGTATATACTTTTCAGTTGATAACACTAAGCAAATTATTATTTTCATTTCTTCCTAATTCTCTATTTGTCAAATTATTTTTCTTATTATTTATTTATTTATTTATTTTTTGGGTCATGTTTTAAAGTGAGTGTTTCTATTTAATTCAAAATTGTAGATACTAAATTTGCCATAATTGTACAAATAAATAGAAATAAATTAGATACTACTAAAATGAGATAAAATCTTTCCATTCTAGGTCAAAAGGAAGAGATACATTGAACATGATTGTTACATGTCATGTAAAACTTCATTTTGTTTTTTATTTTGACTTGAATACATCATTCACTCACTTTCACACACAACAGATGAATGTCAGAAAAGAAAATATTATAATGGACTTCCAGGTAAAAAAAACAAAGAATGTCCCTTGGTAAACAGACATATATTCACAGCAAACTGACACATGCACAGCACATACAATGACAACACGCACTGTGATGTGACATGAGGCCATGTACTGCACACGCGTGGATGCGTGTGTTTCGTGCGTGTGCATAAATCCCAATTCATAGTAAGTGTGTGTGTGATACAAAGAAGGAAGAGGCTGTTGTATCAAAGCCGAAAAGGTCACTGTGAGTTGTGTCTGTGGGCACGCTGTGCTCCCCTGCTGTTGTCAAACCTTTATGAGTACAAGTTTATATGTGAGTGAGTGTCACTGTGTATAAAATGTAGAAATTGTAACCGTAAAACAACAGCTTCAAAATCATTTGGATTGTAGAGTGGTGATAAGGAGAAGTCTGTTCCATTGCTGGCAACATCAGATCTTCTTCAACGCTGTATAAAAGGGGAGGACCAGCCAGGACACATAATATATATATTAGTGCTAACTTTACTGTTTAGGATTGTGTACAGTGCGTGTAAACATGTTGATCAGACAGTGGTTATTCTGATGGCCAAAATGCAAAACCTCCTATCCGAATGTTTTTTTTTTTTTTTTTTTTTTTTTAAGTAAACAAACAAAAAAAAAACTTGTTTTAAAGCAATTTGTAATTTGTATTTATCCTAAATCTTTGCGTCTCGCGCCATCGATTTGTTAGTGTGTAGGGAGCAAGGAGCAAAATCTCAATGATTCCTTAATGTTGCTCTAAAAAATATTATTATTAGTATTATTATCATGCAATATGTCTTTATTTATTTATCAGTAAACAAAACAAAATGAGTGAAAACCTGGCCATAATCGTGCTCATTTCAGTCAAGATGTCTGTACATGGAAGTAAAAAAATATTCAACAGTAGTAATTCCTATAATGTACATGCCGGTTGGAAAAATGTTTGGAACCCAAAGCGCAATAGTGATGGAGATCTACACTCACGCTGCTATGGAGAGGTTGGCAGCCGACAGGGGGCTGACTTCCGCCACCTCCTTGGCTTTCTGCAACGCGATCTTCTGACTGGCAGCCTCCTCCTCCTCTTGCTCATCCTGCCGGGAAAGAGAGACGGAAGGAGGTAAAGGACGTCAATGGAGGAAGTAGAGTGGAGAAAAAAAGCATTAGTCATGATGACGTAACGTCGAGCAGCGTTGTACCTTGGTTAGCTCCTGTGCGTTGGCCAAATTGTCCACAGCGATAGCCAAGAAGACATTCAGCAGAGTATCTGAGCAAAGACTTTATGGGAAATCCACTGTGTGGGCGTTTGGCTTATTTTTACACATTTTCACACCAGGCACAGACTCATGAGAACAAAGACGCCATAATTGTATTATAACTTCACTTTGTGATGCAAGTTTACCCCGTTTGACATTATTTCCAATAATGGCTCGAAAGTAAATTACTTACTACACGTACGCACAGTTCTGTTTCAACAGCAGAAACACAAGGCAGGACAATATGTTTAATCTAAAACTTAGAATAACGTTACATTCAGTTTCTAAGATGCACAATGTGTGTGTAAGACACACCTGAATGATTTCTGCATGTGTCTTTTTACTTCCGCAAGCAAAGGATACAGTTGCCAAAAAGAGTGAGCACGATAAAGAAGACTGAGAAGGCCATGCCCTTGTTGACTCCGCCCTGAGACTTGATGCCCGCATACATCACCATGTTCCAGTCTTCACCTGTCAGGATCTGAACACAACCACACACAAATATTCAGTTAGTTCAAGCCATTGTACACAGGGATTTCATAACATTTTAACTCTTTTTTTTCTGTACATAACATGCTGCTATGTGCATGCCAGAGCAAAAGGCGGTGCTCTCACCATTATATGTAATTAGCGAATCAAAAGCCTAAAGAAAGTATCTTTTTTGGGGGAAAAAAAGGCTTTGTGGGAGTACTTTGCCTTTAAATCAGGTGGCCCAAGTGCAGCCACCCATAGCTCTGTCCCGTCATCGAAACAAAATGCATATTGACCATTGGCCCAACAATACGGCTGGGTGGGCGCTGGCTCACGATGAGACAGGGCCACCACATCAAAAAATAGGGGGTTTAAAATGTGTGATAATTCTTGAAACGTATTTTGGCAAAAGCATGTCACAGACATGCTATTAAGACACCTGGGAACTGTTTTAAATAGCGAAGAAAATATGCAGTGTTTCACTCTTTTTACTTTTGAGTGACGACTAATGTACTCTTAATGACATCAACCCAAGAGCTGTATCAAACACTCACCTTTGACAATCATAGTGATGAAGATGAAAATAACAGCTATACAATTGAGCTGAACTGGTTTAGACCTATTCTAGCCTTCCACTCTTGCCCTTCGCTACGGTCACACTGTCTACTCCGCTTACCTGAAACACTGTCATTATTGCTGCTGGGAAGGTATCGAAGTTTGTTGAAGGAGTGCCATTTTCAAAATTAAACCTGACAGGGAAAAAAGGCAAACGGGGAAAATATTTATTTCAGTTAGATTTTTTTAGCGAAAGGGGAAACAGTAGCATTAAAGCATATTACATGTACACCAAAATGTGTTATTCCTTCTGTAAAAATCCTCTCCAACAATGGACTGAAAACTAAACTAAGGAAAGATAAATAAAACAGCACTGACTGTCCTCCGAAGAGCTGCATTCCCAGCAGGGCGAAGACAACTATGAAGAGGAAGAGGAGGAAGAGTAAGCTGATGATGGACTTCATGGAGTTGAGCAAAGACACGACAAGGTTCCTTAAAGATGCCCAATACCTGAAAAAAAAAAGAAAGAGACAGAATGTTACATTTTGACTTGCCCTGAGTGTACAATAATGCAATATGCATACAATAAATAATAATACAGATCTGTTTAGTACAAGGCACTCACTTGGTGACCTTGAAGATCCTCAATAACCTGAGAGCTCGTAAAACGCTGATGCCAAATGACGTGCCCGGCTGGATAATGGACCACAGCACTTCAAATATGCTGCCGCAGATCACCTTTTTGAATGCAAGCATATGCAACTCATTGTTATTCATTATGATGGTAATTGCATCTTCATTATATATAAAAATAACGTTGGTGGTCTTCATTGGTGTATGTGTGACATTTGCATTTGCAGTTAGTCCTTAGTTGCAGTGGTACTCACGATGCAGTCGAAGCAGTTGAAAGAGGAGTTGAGGTATGCCTGCTTTCCCAGACCATACATCTTGACAAACATCTCCGTCAAGAATATTCCCAGGAAGATGAATTCAGCATAATCTATCAGGAGGGAAGCAGAGGGAGAGTAAGAGAGAGAGAGAGAGAGGGAGAGAGAGATCAGTCAATCTAATCAATTAGTGTTGTCAAAATTTCTTCACATTGACAGAGGAATTCTACCCACGTCAACCCAAAAACAGATCAGTGTGCAATACACAGTATGGCTAACATTAGTGCCAATGCCAATGTAAGACTTGTATTAGAAAATATATGAATTTACCACGATCATAACACTCAGTTTTATGAGTTTTTACTATTGATTAATGTAACAATATATTTAGTAATTTGATTGTCGTGTACGCACATACCGTACATTCATCTGCTCTACTCACTTAGAAAATCTGAAAGTGGTTCTGGCTGGTCGTAGTGCACGACAGCCACACACAGCGTGTTGAGGCCCACCAAACATAGTACAGTCCAGTAGAAGGCCTGGGACTTCACTATATGTCGGATAAAGAAGCGCAGTCGTCTTTCTCGCCTCTTGAAAGTTGATCCTTCTAGCTTTGAGCTTTTTAAGCTAGCGCGGGCAAATGGTGAACCTAAGAGGGTAAGAAACACATCAGTGTTAGCTTCAGCTTTGTCTAATTATTGGGATGTCATAGGTATGCGTAGGCGGCACGGTGGGAGACTGGTTAGAGCGTCTGCCTCACAGTTCTGAGGACCGGGGTTAAATCCCCGGCCCCGGCTGCGTGGGTTCTCTCCGGGCACTCCGGTTTCCTCCCACATCCCAAAAACATGCATGGTAGGTTAATTGAAGACTCTAATTTGCCCGTAGGTGTGAATGTGAGTGTGAATGGTTGTTTGTTTGTATGTGCCCTGCGATTGGCTGGCAACCAGTTCAGGGTGTACCCCGCCTCCTGGCCAATGATAGCTGGGATCGGCTCCAGCACTCCCGTGAGTTGTGAGTAGAAGCGGCTCAGAAAATGGATGGATGGATATCATCTATTCAGCAGTCAAATAGATTTATAAATAGATAAATAGATATTTTTTTTCTCATTACAGTTAGTGTTGGATTGTTTTACCCTTATTGAAGTATTAAAATGAAAGTTGTTAATTTGTTTTAAAAGTTCCATATTTTTGCTATTTAGACCTCCATAGAGTGACTCTCTATCATTGACTTAGTATAAAAGTGTCAATTTCATTTAAATAAACACCTTGGTTTTGTCCTACCAGTGTCCAGAAAAGTCCCCTCTGAAAGCTACTTCTGTTTCACCCAGTTTTGTATCCGCTTTATCCATATTTGGCTAGGACCGTCCCTTTCTTCTCAATGGTTACCTCCGTGTTGAAGACCCACTAATGAGAGCATACGTTTGTTATGTTGACAGCACTGACTGAGGGGCGGAAAGGCAGGTGAAGATCTTCACTATTGACATAGATAAGCTCGAGAAATTTCAATAACCTGATTTCAGGCCTCTCTGCAGAAAAATGTCTGGAACTCAGGAATGCGTGGACCATTTTAAGTCATATTTCACGTTTAGTGTGGCACCATACAGCCAATATTACATCCCAAATACTAGAAAAACATGTTTCGGTAAAATATGGCACCTTTAAGCTTACAATTTTACATAGGGGAAATTCTTTACAGTTAATAACAGCTGAAGGTTATTGAGTTTGTACAAAAATGAGAAACACGCTATGTGTGTTATTAATATTATTAGTAGTAGTCGTATTGCAACAGTTCAGTTTGGATTAATTCCGTTTCCATTATCTTCTATGCCCAATGGGTTATAATTGTTTCAAAATCTAAAAAAAGTGGAGGTCGTCTATGCTGGAACAGATAAATCTTTAAGTATTTATTTGTATGTTGGTAAAAATTTTAAAAATAAACATGCTTTTTTTCCATCCAATTCGTAAATATCAGCTAGTGACAATGTTTCCTTCGATATTCATCAATGAATGAATGGACAGATGGAGGAGGATAACTAATATGTTTATATGGTCTAAAAACATGCCTTGTCGATGAGGGGGTGAAGAAAGAAAGGGAAGGGTAACAGGAGAGGAGCAATTCATATCAGCAAAGAGGAGAATGAAGGAGAGACAAGGAGAGAAGGGTCAGGTAATGCTGATATGCAAGATAGCATCTGTACGTACTGTACCAGTGGTTTGAATATGCGTGTGTGTGTGTTTATAGGTGTGTGCGTGTGCGTTGTCTCACCAACTGCCAGGTCTCCCTCCCCCTCCTCTGGGTTTAGAAGCTCAGCTTTGCTCTTGTGGTTCTTGGTGGCTCTCCTGCGGGAGCCTGGAAGCAGAAAGCAGCAGTCCATATGGAATCAAACAATCTGCATTCAGTTCACTTCGTGAATGCTAAGAATCAAACCGATGAATCCTGAGAATCAAGCATTCAGACAATCCGTGTTTTGTGTGTGTGTGTGTGTGTGTGTGTGTGTGTGTGTGTGTGTGTGTGTGTGTGTGTGTGTGTGTGTGTGTGTGTGTGTGTGTGTGTGTGTAATATTAGCTCTCACTGGATTTCCACTTAATTAGAGAACAAAGTTTGTGTCGCCAAATTTTTGGGACAGGAGCATTATAAACTATCACCCAAACACCAATACTAGAAGATTTTTGACTTTTTTTCCAAAGAAAATCAATGGTGATGACCAGAAACGTACTAAAAATACAATGAGATTGCGCTCATGAAAATGTTATACTTCTCACAACCACTGGCGAATTATATTTGCATGATATGCGGATTGGTATGATATGCTGTGATGTTGTACCACGATAACAGTCCTTTATGAATTTCTTTGTTTGGCATTTTGTCTGGGTGACAGCATCTCACAGCATCCATACACTTTTCTTTCTACAGTAGAAGTAATTTGTATAACAACATAGACAACCACATACAAGAACAGTAGAAAGAATTCCTACCGTCATAATCATTTTCATTTTCATCATCTGCCAAGAGAACCTCTTCTGCAAAAAAATAAATAAAGAAAGAAAGGAACAGATACTTGTCATTGATGCATTTTACAATAAAGGCACTTAAATATATTTATTTACATACAATGGCCACAAGTCCTTACAGTATTGTTGTAAGAATTAAAAAAAAAAAAGTGAATACAGTTTCTTGACAGTTCACTTTGATTCAGTCAGTCTTTTCTATTGCCAGTGCACCTGAGAATACATTTTGGGTCGCACCTTTGATTTCACCCCTTCTTTTATTTTAATATGCGACTTATTTTGATGTTGCTTCTCTATTGAAGAAGATCAAAGCTCTGTCCTCAATTTGCACCGCACAAGCCTCCGTCATCTTCTCTCTGCATCTGTCCTGCACGCCCCCACCCCATGCTTTACACTTACAAGGCCACGGGTGAAAGTTAACCGCAGGCAACGACAGGCATCAATGAGGTGAACAAGATGTTTAACATTGTCAATATAAAAAGCTTTACATTGGAATTGTGACTGGAAGGTGATGAAGTCACAAAAATCAAAATACACCTCAGAATAAAACTGTGACAATATCCATACATCCATTTTCTTTACCGTTTATAATGTTCAAAAACTAAAAACTGGGGTCACCAACAAACCCAGTTCTTGGATGTGTTAATGAAACAATATGTTTTGTGTGGGCGTAGCTAATGGAATGGACGGTAAGTGTATATTCCAAAAAAAAAAAAAAGAAGTTTCAATATTTCAAATCATTGTTGTGTATATGAAGAGCTACAATACAGTACATCTATTTACCAGCTTTGCAGATCCACTCCAAGTAACCATTGAGTTCCCTTTCAATCTGCTGCTGCCTCCTCAGCTTCAGGAACTCACTTCTGTTTTCCACTCGCTCCCTCTCTTTGGCAAACTCCCTGTGAGGATATACATGCAGATAAAACAATTCAATCTGATGTTTTGGTGTGAATTATTTCAAATACAACAATATATACAATATATATCGTTTTTTTTTGTTTTGTTTTTGCCAGTAACATGCATTTCTCCCAGATCCTTACCCTGACAGCACACCCAGCACCAAGTTGAGCATGAAGAAGGAGCCAATGATAATAAGGGGGATGAAATACATCCAGTTCCATGCGCTCCCTGAGGCATCGTTGCTCTGGGAACACACACACACACACACACACACACACACACCATCAGAGGTGATGCAAAGACAATGTCACTTTAATAACAATTATCTTCTTCGTTTTCATCCCCGTATTTGTGTGTTAGTTTGCAGGATTACTCAAAAACTAATTTCTGCAACAATGTTGTGGAGGGATGGGGAATTTGGAATGGAAGATTCCATCATCCCAATAATTTTTTTATGTGGATTAGAACGAAGAGGCATGTCCAGAAGTAGTTTTACCTACTTTTACATCGTTTTTACAGTGTTTTTTTGGTTTTATTTTAAAAATTTTCCCACATTATTGTTGAATCATTTAGAACTTAATGAATACATTGAGGCGGCACGGTGGAAGACTGGTTAGAGCGTCTGTCTCACAGTTCTGAGGACCGGGGTTCAATCCCCGGCCCCGCCTGTGTGGAGTTTGCATGTTCTCCCCGTGCCTGTGTGGGTTTTCTCCGGGCACTCCGGTTTCCTCCCACATCCCAAAAACATGCATGGTAGGTTCATTGAAGCCTCTAAATTGCCCCTAGGTGTGAATGTGAGTGCTAATGGCTGTTTGGTTATATGTGCCCTGCGATTGGCTGGCAACCAGTTCAGGGTGTACCCCGCCTCCTGCCCGATGATAACTGGGATCGGTTCCAGCACGCCCACGACCCTAGTGAGGAGAAGCGGCTCAGAAAATGGATGGATGGATGGATGGATGAATACATGGAGGTAAATGAAGGAGGCAGTTATATGAAGGAGTAGAATTTAGTAATGATCATAATCAGGATTGTTGAGCCTTGGTGGAGGTTCTTGTGCCCTGAAAATGAAACTCAACTCTCAACCATTTTTGCTTGAATGAGACATTTTGAAGCATGTGACAGCAAACTCAAAAAAACTAAAACATCTGTGTCATTCATGTATCATCATTGTGAAATGTCTAAAGGAGATAGTTCCATATTGTTTACTTTTTTGATTTGCTGACTTTTGCAAGCCTCAATGGAAAATATTTCTCCTACTGACGTCCTGTGTCCTGTTTAGTCATCCATTATTTCCTGCAATCTTTTCTACTTGAATTCCCACCATCTTTCCTTCCTTTCTTGTGATCTTTCAAAGCCTTTGTCACTCTCACTGATCAACATCCCCTTCCTGAGCCTACCTCTAGTCCTGCTCCCTTCTTCGCCACAATGGGTTATTGCCCTAATAGCCCCCTGCCTTGCCTCGTCTCATCCTTTCCTTCTGCCTATTCGGAAACTGGCATGGCTGCTGTGTACCCAATGTACCGCAAACCCTTTTTTTCTACCATTAAACTTTTATCACTTCTCTCCCCAGCAGCTGCAAGAATAACTCTGGCTGAACAGGCCCTTTTAAATATAGAGCAGCACCGGGAATGAGGGACACAGGGAGAGACATCGCGTGAAAGGGACAGCACGATATAAGAGAGGACATATAATGAAATACTGGAAATTGGAGTATAAAAAAGGAAAAATAACATTGGTATTACATTTCCAACATTTATAAAACTTCCTCTCATATCCATATCCATATCCAATCCTCTCATATCCATATCCAATCCTATCCACAGTGAGGATAGGATTGGGGCTGCATGGTGGCCGACTGGTTAGAGCGTCAGCCTCACAGTTCTGAGGACCGGGGTTCAATCCCCGGCCCCGGCTGCGTGGGTTTTCTCCGGGCACTCCGGTTTCCTCCCACATCCCAAAAACATGCATGGTAGGTTAATTGAAGACTCTAATTTGCCCGAAGCGGCTAAGGAGAAGCGGCTCAGAAAATGGATGGATAGGATTGGATGACAAGCTGTCAGTCAAGCTTTGGAAACACATCCATCCATTTTCTCCTCACTAGGGTCGCGGGCGTGCTGGAGCCTATCCCAGCTATCATCGGGCAGGAGGCGGGGTACACCCTGAACTGGTTGCCAGCCAATCGCAGGGCACATATAACCAAACAGCCATTCGCACTCACATTCACACCTACGGACAATTTAGAGTTGTCAATTAACCTACCATGCATGTTTTTGGGATGTGGGAGGAAACCGAACTGATAGGCCGCCGTGCCGCGCTTTGGAAACACATGGAAACAAATTCAGAAGACCTGCTACTACAGGTACGACTGGTCATGTCCAGAGAATAAATATCGAATAGTAGGTATTCTATGGCCCTGATTTACTAAAGGTTAGCGTGTGCAAAGACGAGCGCACATTTTATTGCTCACACAAACATATGTGGAAGGTGATCGACAAACTGTGCGCACCCAGGATTGCTTCTGCCAAATTGCTGATTTTGCGCTTTCTGGGAGGAGTATACAGTGCCTTGAAAAAGTATTCATGCACCTTGCAATTTGTTCACATTTTGTGACCTTACAATCACAAACTTGAATGTATTTATTTCAGATTTTATGTTATAGAGCGGCACGGTGGACAACTGGTTAGAGCGTCAGCCTCAGAGTTCTGAGGACCGGGGTTCCAGCACGCCCGCGACCCTAGTGAGGAGAAGCGGCTCAGAAAATGGATGGATGGATGTTATAGAACAACAGAATGTGGCACATAGTTGTGACGTGCAATGAAAATTATACTGTTTTCAACATTTTAATGAAGTATAAATCTAAAAAGTGTGGTGAGCTTTGTTTTCAGCCCCTGTACTTTGATACCCTAAATACAATCCAGTGCAATCAATTGCCTTCAGAAGTCACCTAATTAGTACCGTCCACCTTTGTGTAATTTATTTGCCGTAAAAATACACTAGTTTTGTGAAGGCCTCCTGAAGACTGTTTTAAATTGTGGGAGAAAACGCATTTAATGTGTCCTTTAAACAATTTTGAAAAACAGCCATTGTTCTCTGAAAAACTAAAACGAAACATAAACCGTTTTTTAAATGATAACCAAACACATATTGATAATCTGCTGCAGGTGACTGGCTGTGCTGATGCAGCCCATCTTGTGACAAGCACTGCTGATGTAGAAATAAAGGGAGTCAACCGCAGCAAGGCTATGGTGACCATGAAGGAAATTCACATTCAACTCACATGCAGTCAACACCTTTAAGGTCCTGATTCCAAAAATGGAGTAATATCTTAGAAGAATGAAAGAAATGTGTAATTCTTCACTTCACTTCTTCACTTACATAGTACAGCAGTTCAGTCCAGCCCTCCATTGTGATACACTGGAAGACGGTGAGGATAGCAAAAAGGATGTTGTCAAACTGGGTGATGCCATAGTTTGGACCGAGCCAGTACTTTCGACACGTGGTACCCTCTGGACACAATCGCGACGGGGGTTCCGTCCCACATGGGAACTCTTCTCGGATCTCCCCTGGCAGAAGGCATAAGTTGAGAGATGTCTCACAACAACATGTAAATATGGCATATTTCTTTATATTAATTCAGTGGATGGATATCATAATAGCTAGACATAAGAGCAATCTGATGTTGGTCAAAATCCTACACCCATAATATTCATTTCCTGTACCTGTGTGATTGTCAAAGCAGGTTTTGTGGAATTTGCCCATGTAAAACTCCAAGCCGATGATGGCGAACATGAGAATGGCGAAGAAAAGCAGGAGGCCAATTTGTAGCAGAGGAATCATGGCCTTCATGATGGATTTGAGCACCACCTGTAGGCCTAAAAGGCGGAGTGTAGAAACCACAAGTGCATATTTCTGCAACTTCTATTAACGTTAAAACAGCATTTTCGAAATAAAGTTCTTGACTAAATAATTGGAATTTCCAATATTACGACTTAAGTGGATTAGTTAAAAAGACCATCTGCGCTGAATTGCATCTTCCAATGTTTTAATTTAGTATTCCGATTCATCTGTTTCATCTTGGGTTTAATTTTTTGCAAGACCCAGCTGAGGAAGACCCAGCTGGGTCTTTTTGCAAGACCCAGCTGAGGAAGTACAACGCTGTGTCCAACATTTTGGAACATTCAAAGACAGCTGACATGGTTACAAAATCCATTTGAGCACATTTCATACACTCTGAAGACATTTTTTAAGATTTTACTGGGCTTTACGGCTTTGGTTAGAAATATGATTGATCAAGATGCACACTCACAATCTATACTTGATTTTGCTAGTTTTGCTCTGCTATAAAAAAAAATTTTAAAAAGAAAAATACCATCACCATCTAATGAAAAGCATGTACCTCTAATATCTAAGCTTTCAGTTTTTATTTTAATAGGTAACCACACACACACACAAAAATGTGACTATATTTGAATTTTTTTTTTTAATTGGTGCGGCGTGACATGTATGTTGAGGTCCGTAGTGGAGATGTAGGGTATAAATAGCTATGCAGTGCTGCTGGAACACGACTGCCGCAATAACTGTAAAATAAAAAATAAAAAGCAGAGTGCACAGGAGAACCACTTTAGTTGGGTGCATCATGCAGAACAACAAAGAAGCTGAATAAAACCTTGATTCAAAACGCTTCTCTGAGCTATTTTTAAATCTCCAAATAGAACTTTCATTTCACAGCTGTTTTTTCAATTTTGGGACAAGAAATTGTAACAGGAAAAAAAAATGCAACACAGTTCATTTAAATGCAACAACTTACTGGGAATACCAGACACCAGTTTGAGGGGCCTCAAAACTCGAACAGCTCTGAGGGTCCGCAGGTCAAAATCTGAGCCCACAGTGGACAGAATCCTAATGAGAATGGGACAAATGCAAAGGGGCAATCAATGTTTAAGCTTGTCGAGGTTGTTATACTTTCCTTTCTGAACACATTGCACGAATACTTCTCCAGAAACACAAACACACTTTGCGTCATTACAATGAACTGCAGACACATTGTATGTAAATCCTGCAGAAGCTGAGTTGATCAATAGCGGTGACAAGTGAAGCCGGACGGCGAAGTGTATCAGGGCGAGGGAGGGATGGGTTGGGGAGCCGGTGTTTCGTATCGGCATGACGGAAGGGAAAATGAGAGATGCTGACTCGTACATTTCGGTCTATTTTTTTATTTTTTAAATTATTCTTAGTGCATTCAAAGTGTTTTCAGAATGGGGAGAAACTGATGTGGCGTTAGAGAATGAAAGCCAATTCAAGAATGGTAAACAAGATGGTGTGTGTGCATGTGCGTGTGTGGAGAGTCTAAAGATGTTCCCCTGTGCCGCCAGACCTCCAGTCAGTCCCTCGTCTGATGCACAGAGTGAATCATCCCTCCTTCTCACTTCTCCCTCTTTCTTTTTCATTCTGTCACTTTGACACATTTCCGCTTTCTTCTGTGCCAGTGACACAGCAGAGCCTTAATCACTGCAGACCTCAAATCAGACTGCTCTCCTTGGAAACAGCAAGTAACATACAGGATCTAGTATTCAATGATTCAAGGACTTTAATTGTCATAACAACATACATTTACATATGATATGGCACAATATTTGATACCCAAGGTCTCAGATTAGCTGAATGGGTCTCAAGACTTGTGAAATATACAACCACAATTCCAATGAAGTCGGGACGTTGTATTAAACATAAATAAAAGCAGAATTTAACGATTTGCAAATCATGTACAACCTATATTTAATTGAATATACAACAAATACAAGATATTTAATATTCAAACTGATAAACTTGATTGTTTTGAGCAAATAATCATTAACTTGGAATTCTATGGCTGCAACACGTTCCAAAAAAGCTGGGACAGGTGCCAAAAAATACTGAGAAAGTTGAGGAATGTTCATCAAACACCTTTTTGGAACATCCCACAGATGAACAGGCTAGTTGGGAACAGATGGGTGCCATGATTGGGTATAATAGGAGCTTCCCTGAATTGCTCAATCATTCACAAGCAAAGATGGGGCGAGGTTCACCTCTTTGTAAACAAGTGCATGAGAAAATAGTCGAACAGTTTAAGGACAATGTTCCTCAACGTACAATTGCAAGGAATTTAGGGATTTCATCATCTACGGTCCATAATATCATCAAAAGGTTCAGAGAATCTGGAGCAATCACTGCATGTAAGCAGCAAGGCCGAAAACCAACATTGAGTGCCCGTGACCTTCGATCCCTCAGGCGGCACTGCATCAAAAACTGACATCAATGTGTAAAGGATATCACCACATAGGCTCAGGAACACTTCAGAAAACCAATGTCAGTAAACACAGTTCGGCGCTACATCTGTAAATGCAACTTGAAACTCTACTATGCAAAGCAAAAGCCATTTATCAACAACACGCAGAAACGCCGTCTGCTTCTCTGGGCCCGAGCTCAGCGAAGATGGACTGACGTAGTAGGGTATTCAATTAAATATAGGTTGAACATGATTTGCAAATAATTGTATTCTGTTTTTATTTATGTTTAACACAACGTCCCAACTTCATTGGAATTGGGGTTGTAAATAGAAATAAGAAATTAGATCAAATAAGACAAGATAAAAAGATAGAAATACTTATTTGCAGTTGTGAATGTGCGCAAAGGTACAAATGCTTCCGGAAAGAAGGTGTTCCTCAGCCTGGTGCGCCGTAGCCTCCTGCACGAGGGGAGCAGATGGAAGAGCGTGTTGAGTCTTTGATGATGCAGAGAGCCCTCTTTCTGCACCTGCTGGTGAAGATGTCTGTAGTGGTGGGGAGGCTGACCCCCACAATTTCCTTTATAATTTCCTTTATCATCTTTTGTAGTGCCTTCCTCTTCCTCTTTTGCACCAGGGTCTGTGGAATGAGGGTGTTGAAGGCCGAGGTGAAACGCAGGAACAGCAGGCGGACATAGGCGTTCTTGCTCTCCTGGTATCATCAGTGGAGCGGTTCTTCCTGTATTCGTCATGGTGAGGGTCCACAGCGAAGTCGATGGAGTTTTCTTCGCAAAGCACGTCATGACTTATAGTCATGACTACGTCATGACTTTAAGTCAGGTCTCCTGGCTGATTCAGACGTTTGGGTGCTCCTGAGGTGTCGCTTTCAACACTGCATTGTGGTGACTAGAAAGCCCTCTCCCGTGGTACCTACTGGAGGCACGTCATCACGCGTGGTGGCTATAGAGCCCTTGGAATGACATTGTGTGACATCAACTCATCATAGGAGGCTGTTGTGAAACTGAAAGCATCCTGGTCCGGTCACGGAGCAAGTACTCTCACCACTATGTACACTGACTGAATAAAAAGTGCATCATTGTACCTTAAGGGGTTTTATACATTGAAATGTCCTTCAATGAATTGGTTCTGTACCCTTCATACTTGAATTTTCCCCCTCCTGTAGCCCTAAAATAAAATGTTGAGGCAGATGCACTTGAAAATCTATATCAACCCCCCCAAAGGCAGGAAGAGGATTTACACTTTCAAGGGGGGTGACCTTATTTTAGTGTGTTTTATAAATTAAAGTCAAAATCATCCATTGATTTTTCTGTATGTGGCCCTTGGAAGAAAATGTTTGGACACCCCTGCCTTAAATGGTTGTGGAGGGTAATCTTTATGATGAAACTGAAAAAAAGTGGCTGAAATAATGAAATTACAGACAATTTGAAAATCTAAATCCCAGTGGTGTGGTCACCCTATTGAAGCATATGCACATATAGAAAAAGGGACACATTAAAGTAGCCAATGGCCTTGTTTTTAAATGTAATTCAGACATTGTAATTGAGGAGTCAGAGTACTGGAACATGCTTAGTAGGAAATCGTAATTTATAATTACTAATTGTAGTTTTGTGCACAGTAAAATAGGCTTAATGCAGTGAAGTTACTTTCCAAAGAGATTCATTGCGGAGTGGTAAGGGAAATGCAATGACACATGAGCCCCAGTGGGTTTGATACTGTGGCAGCACAAAGGAGCAGCTGCCTTGCAAGCACTGACATCCCATAATTTAAGAGCTTGTCACTCACAACAGAGAATGTTGGACAGTAAATTCAGATGCCGCAGTGAGAATTCGCCTCTAAGATCATGCTAAAGTAGCTAGCATTTTCAACTGTCTATCCCCCAATGTTGTAAATCTTACAACATTTACATTTATAACTATAAAATATGTTCATTTTTCATTTATTTTTTTTATCTAACGAATGATAAAGCATAGTGCCATTTAATAAGCAGTGTCTGCTATGACAAACACTGTCAGGTCGATGAGGCACTTCCTCATTCACACCGTCTCCACGGTTACTCTGGCCTTTCTTATTCATAAGTGTTTCCATGGCAACAGCAACATTGGCTCATTGATAGAATCTCTGTATCACCTTGGTAACAGAGCCAAAGGAGGAGTTTTCCCCTCTATCTTTTTGTGCATCAACAACTTACAATATACTTAATATAGAAACGCAATGTATGAGACACATACACGCACGCAACAGCAGAACAAACAGAAGCGGTGGGATATCAAACATATTGGGTGTGAATAATTTTCCCAAATGCGCTATGAAAGGTAGGTCATTAAATAAAAGTATTATAACAAATAGTAAACATCCGATGATGATCACAGGCTGTCTACAATACACCTTGAAACACACAAACAGTGTGCAATCCAGCCATTTTTAAGAGGGACCCTCATTATTTTGAGTAATGTTAAGCACTTTTGCTCTTCCCACTGCCCCTACTCACGGGAATGTAACACATTATAAAAACATAATCTTACGTGCCCACTTGCCATCTGTGTTCTTGCTGACTTCAGCTAAATGAGGCTAATTAGTTGTGTCTACAAGGCTGACCAAATACACTCTCCACTTATCTTTTTGCTGTTGTTATGATGGTCATTATCCAAAATGCTCTCTAATGTTATATTCATACCACCCTCAAACAATGAGTATGGGTGATAGGGACTACAGTTCACTCATTCTTCTCCTTATAGTCACTAAAAGGAAAAGGTTTCAATTTATTTTCACTTTTTCTTTTATTAATTAATTGGAAGGATGCTTGTTTTTTTCCCTTTTCCTTTCCTTCATTCATCAGTTGTATATAAAATGAGCTGAAGGTTGCAGAGATGCACTGTAAGCATGGTTGTAAAGTAAGTGTAATTGGACCAATAATCGATAGTGGGCATAAAAACAACAAGCGTATTCCAAGCGCCAAATCACTCAGGCAATTTACTACAATACGCAGGTCAACACGCACACATACACACACACACACACACACACATTTGGGCACAGAAACACAGTTGCACACAAATCACACCACCATCCAATAAGGTTGTAGTGTGGACAGCCAATCTAATTAAAGTCATGTTAAAGTGTGTTTGTCTTTGAATGTCTGTAAAGAGAGCGGCCGCAAGTCCACAATAGGTGCCTAGGAAATGGAAAGGAATGTTTGAAGTGGAAATTGCACACGTTTTGTCTGTGCACAGCGGTCAGTGTGTTATCAAAGCTTTGGGCCAGAGATGGACGGAAAGGCCAAGCGCCTTTCATGTTCAAAGGAGCTGTGCTGCTAAAAACACACTCGTGAGAGCCGCATAAAGGTGTGTATGTGCGTACCTCATAGGAACACAGGTCAGTGAGCATCAAAGGATTAATTCTACAAATACAGTATATACTTGCATATATCTATGCTGCAGTAATGTATATGTATTTGGTTAACAGATAAACAGTATACGGAAAATTTACTGTACATTGGAATTTACAATAAGTGATTGTACGCACATTCAAAGAATGTCAGCACGTTAAAATGGGTGATGCAACTCATTACGCATTTCGTCATTCAAGTGAAGATGCAGTGTTTTATCGCCTATACATTTCACTATTAACATTGATTAATTTATTCTAAGACTGTTAAAAATTTTACTTTAAAACTTCACCTACACTGTTAATGAGCATTTAATAGCGAGCAGGCTAGTGGTAAGTACCAACAAACAGATATGTTAAAAATTGAGATCAAAAGTGTTCTAAATGTTGAAAATGTTTTTTTGCCAAATTTGGTATTTTGTGTATATTTCATAATTATTATTTTAGTTAAAGTGATATTTCTGCACATTCCGTTTTTATATTTTTGTCCATTTGACGGTCATGTTCTGATTTAAAAAAAAAATCTGATGTTTCTCATCTGGTGCTCAGCACTTGAATAGCTTTTTTTCACTGAGTACTTTAACTCGAGTAGTTATTAGGAGGGCTACTTTTTTTACTTTCCCTTTTGTCATACTATTCTAAATTAACAGTACTTTACTTGAGGTACAATACTCAACCCACCTCTGTATACAACTCACTGAGACTTGTTTTCAGTACCTTATTCTGGGATGAGCTTGGCCTTATGATTGATCTTCTTTAAAGCATAAAGACACCCTACCTGAATGAGAATGTGTATGCAAATGAGTGACAATGAAAAAGTTTGAACCGGAAAAAGAGCATTAGACATTAAGCTTGTGCATGTCCAGTAAACATGAACACGTTTTATGTAGACTACCGTGTAAAAGTGTAAGTATGCTAAGTTGTTGCTTTAGAACAGTACATTTTGCAGGATTATATAAACAAAACCCCAACAAAAACAAAAACATAATAATAATAATAATGAAAGTTTGTAGAGGAGTGGGGCAAAGTCCAAGGCGAACTCATTCTTTATGGGTGGGGCTCTGGATAAATGTGTGGATATGGGCATTTATTTTTTTAACTGTTTACCTCCATAACTACACTGGTACTGCCCGTAGGTTAGGAAATCCTCATTAAACCAGGTAGTGGCCAACAAACAGACGTGAATACTGCCTCTCTACTTTCCCCCCACTTTTGCTAACAGTCTACCTTATGGTGGCCCAAGACCTTTGCACACATACTTGCTAGCGCATCAACATATCAAGCTGCAAAGTTCAGGGATTTGGCACTTACATTTTGACATTGTGACTGTATGTTGAGTCAAGTGACCAAACAATAAACAGCAAAAAAATAAAAAATAATTTGCAGGCTTGTGTGCATTTTTAGTCCTGTTTGTTTGGTTTCCTGCAACCCTCCTTCACCTGCTTGTCTTCCCTCTGAGACCGCTCCCCCCTACACCCACTATGCGTGCACTATATTCTTGTGGCATTTGTTCACTACCCAGGCTTCTGGCTGCCTGCGGATCTGCTCTGTGATCTGACTGCTGCCTTGCTCAGGATGGGGCCATTCATTAGAGGAAAGGGCACTTGCAGTAACACACACAACACGCTGTAAAAGACATGACAGCGGATCCTGACCTCATGTTTTTGTAACATCGTGCAAATATATGTATGTGTTTGATACATTTACAGTCAGTAATCCGCTTCTCACTTACCCTGTGAGCACCACCACAAAGTCCATGACATTCCATCCATTCCTCAGGTACGAGTTCTTGTGGAAGGCAAACCCCAGAGCCAGGATCTTTATACCAGATTCAAAACAGAAGATGCCAATGAAATACATCTCTGTAGCGTCCTGAGGAGAGAAAGAACACATCAGCCAAGTTAAGGAAAGAAGATAGATAGGACTGTTAAATTGTACAATGTATCATTTGCATCTGCTTTACCAGACGTCCAGACAGTGGGGTCTTGTCACCGTCGGGCAAATGTTGTTCCAGGGCCAGGACGATGCAGTTGGCAATGATGGTGGCGAGAATCATCCACTCAAATGGAGTGGGCAAAGTCAGTTAAGGAAAAACAATAATGCCCAACATACATTTAAAGTAGAACTATTCTTTATGTATCGAACCATAAATCCTGATTTTGTCATACAAAGATATGTTTACCACCATTGATATGTACTTGAATTTATTTGGGATATACTAATTTATCTGATTCATCATGCATGAATTGCATTGACTGATATTTGACAACACACACGCACACAGACACACATCCACACAGGCACACCAGCATGCCCGTGCACTGAGATTTATCGTGACATCACCAGTTGGCTCTGTGTACGTAACGTCTTAATGCGAGTCAGAAAGAGAGAGACAGGTAGAGAGAGATGGTGAAATAAGAAGAAAGACATTAATTGTGTTTGTCATGATCGCTTTCGAACACGCATTCTCTCACACTGTTGATACTGCTGCTTTAGCTGTTGGTGAGAAGAATGCTTTGCTCGGCACAATATCACAATAGAAACTCATAGGGCTCAACATGAGGTACCCAATCTACATAAGGGATAATCTTCTGCTGTATTTTTTGTTTTTTTAAGATGTGCATGTGTACCTAATGCTGTGGTCACTGAGTGTATATGTTACAAAACTGTTAAAGGTGTACATGATCAAGCAATTGGTTTGACTTATTGTTTTCTATTCATCTCTACTTCTTCTTTACCTCTTTCCTATTTGCTCACCTCCGTTGCGAGCAGCTATTCCCATAGTAGCAGGCTGGAGGAAGCTATTTATGGAAGCATAAATCATATGCGTGTATGTGCATACGCGGTATTCTGTATGTCTGAACCTGCATGTGTTTGCGTTCACGTGTGGGCTATAGACACGTTGTGTACATTTGTGTGTCTTTCCCTCCATTTCCGATTCAAGAGGTACCTGAGAAGCCGCTCCAGGTGTTCATAGTCTGGTCCGAGCCTATGATGTGTTTGACGGCCCTTAACAGGCACACATCACTGGGACGCTCGCTCGGGTTTCCACCCAATTAGCTCAACTGGCCCGCAGTAAATGTGTGCAAGTGCAAGTGTTGTGTCTGTGTCTGTGTGTGTGTGTGTGTGTGCATTTTGTAGCTAACTAAAGTGGGAAAACGGAAGATACAGTGTGTTTGAAACCTTTTAGTATTATAATCTCCACCTTTATCCTGACAAGTATGCACACACACACACACACACACACACAATCCTACACACACACACACAAACACACACACAAAATCCAGCACATGAATAAATGACTCTCACTTTGCCATAAACCTTCAATAATGAATTGCTTCCTGTGCCTTTCTCACGGCTAAATATAGCAGTGACTCAAAGCAAGGAAAGATTTGAGAGTGAGGGTGATGAGATGCTTTCTCTATAACTTTTCTTGCTGTTTTACTTCCCCACAGTGTGTCAGTGCGGGTACGTGTGGAAGCATTTACATTATAATGGGAATGTGGTAGGCCTTAGAGATGTCTCATCAAGAAGAGACAAGGAAGCCCCCCGAAAATGTTCATGATGATGCAAACAAGCACACATTTTTCTTAACGTCACTGCTCTCCCTCAGTATTTTCCTTTGTCATGTTGATCCTCCTCTGCCTCAAAATCCCCAAACTACCTCACTCCTGCTTTTCCTCATTTTGTCATCTTTTTCCTCTAACAATTTGTCCATCTCATCTTCCTGTCGCTCTACCTTTCCCTGGCTGGGCTCGTTGAGCCCATCAATAATGTCTATCATGTCATCTCCATCCAATATCTAAAAAGAGAGAGGGAATGAGGACATGCAGCATCAGCAAATGCAGAGGCAGCACGAGAAATAGAGTAGAAGCAGGTATTAAGCGGGGAAAACGTACACAGGGAGCAAAATGAAAGAGAGAGAAAGAAAATGACCTGTGGGCACAGACGTGATTGAAAAGAGTAAGGGAGAATAAAAGAGGAAGTGAAGGGGGATGAAGAGGGAGGATAAGAAGAGGAAGAGAGAAGAGCAAAAAGAACGCTCAGATGTGGGATAACGCAAGACAGAGGGGTGTGAGAGTATTGCGGTATTTTTTTTCCTCCTGAGCCTTGTGGAAAGTAGGTTAGTGGCAGAACACACACACGGACTGTAAAAAGGAGGATGGGGGGGGAGGATATATGCAGGAGAGTGGGAGGGAAACGATACATTATGCTGCTTGTGACACCGTGTGTAATCACTGCACGACTCCATCTTTAGGCACACTTCACACAT
The DNA here is from genome assembly GCF_024500275.1 of Phycodurus eques. Lineage (NCBI taxonomy): Eukaryota > Metazoa > Chordata > Actinopteri > Syngnathiformes > Syngnathidae > Phycodurus > Phycodurus eques. Next base: position 14,074,416 of record NC_084540.1, read on the forward strand.
TTCCGCAACGCCACAAGAGCATATGTTGCAAAAAGCGCACAAGGCACAATTGGAAATCGTACATCCTGACGCCTACCAGCACTGCGTCTTTAAAAACAAACAAGTAAACAAAACAAAAAAAAATACATTTCTGTCCCAATGATTCTAAGAAGTGATTAAGATGTGTGCCAATACTTATACCATAAAGGCATACAATAGATTATATTCAATTGAAATAACTATACCCTGCCATTGGCTGGCAACCAGTTTAGGGTGCACCCCGCCTCTCGCCCAAAGTCAGCTGGGATAGGCCCCAGCACATCTGTGAACCTAATGAGGATAAGCGCTATAGAAAATGGATGGATGACATAACTAGCTAACATTTCAGGAGGTGTGCAAATTATATTTTTTTTATTTCATACATTTTACCACTGATTTAACATTTTTGCTCAATATTTAGAATAACATCGCTTTCTTCATCTTCAAATGAGCTGTAGGGGGTATGAGAACATTAGCTATTTCCCCAGGGTATGGGTAATGAAAAGGTAGGAAACTGTTCCATGTTTGTCAAATTATGTCAGATAAAGACACATTTCATCACATCTCATCACTACAGCTGTTCTTTCGGAGGTTTGCTGGCATGTTACTTAAAGTCACTAGGTTTCCAGAGACAACAGATCTAATTGGAATTGTCACACAATATCGATCCATCCATCCAAACATATAGACATTAATACATACATACTGTACATATATACGAAGCTATTTGTCTTTACCGTTATGCACTTTTGTCTTTAGCATTATGAAAAGAAGTGTATTTCAATGGGCCACCACCATTTGCTCTGTTAAAAAGGATTTCCTTTACTATGAACACCTAAAATATTACATCATCAATAACTTTTTGATAATAGGACTTTTAAGCATGGCTGTTTCAGAATGGGAGACATTTAAATATATAAAACCACCATCGCATACAAATAATTGCTATTTTAGATTTGTTTTAAATTTGCAAAATTAGAAAAAATTATTTATCTTTGCCGTTATTGATCAAATTACAGTATATGAAAATGACCCATTTTACAGTTGACAGTTTGACCGTTCATATTTTTCTTTGGTCCTAATGCCGAGAGGGAATCTGTGTTGTCAGAGCACTGTTTGAAATTGAGGTCCATTCTTTGACAGTGTCATTTTGAAACTTGGACCTTTTTCTGAAGTCTTTCCTTGGATGACTTGGAGGTTGTTTTGAAGCCATATTATTTAGCTTCCCCTTCATCTGCAGGTTTCTCAGAGTGGGGTGCTAGACTTTCTTTTTTTTCTCAGGTACTCAGATATTTGAAGCTTGTTTACACTGAAGTTGAGGATCCCTATTCTGATGAGCAGCAGCCCCAGAGCAGCATTTATATCTAAGGACTCCTTGCTGTCACAAATATAATCATGTTAACACACACCTGTTATGGAACTTCAGATTGTTATATAAAATGTATGCTATTCATGTTTAACAAATTCTGTATCCAATATTGTGATTCGTTTGTGATGTCTGCTTAGCAGAGGTTATTGAGTGCCTTTGACCTGTGAACATTTAAATGTATTTGGAAAACATCTTTTATGCATCTGTATATTCTGTTTATTTTTTTCCCCAGTGAAATATAGGAACACAGTTGGAAGGTCATGGTTAATGTAGAAAATATTTGACATGATAACCTTGGCCTTTAACATGGGTGGCAAATCAATGGAATTCCTAATTTCCATTAAATAGTCATCCCTGTGCACCAGCAGGTACCGCTATCCATACGCAAGACCTTACATAACATGCACTGTATTTCTCAAAGGGCCTACCCTTCAATAACCTTGACAGTCCTGCCCCATTATCACGCACCCCTTTCAAGGATCATTTGGCCATCCTAGCACAAACATTCGCACACACACGCAGGCATGCTCACACACACATACACACCAACAACAGATTCCACGTCACTACACAACCCAACACTAGTCTGCCAATGAAGCCCGCACCAGCTGCTACCATTTGGGAATGTGCCAGCCTTCATATTAAACTAAACAAGCGAGTGGTCTTTTTGTGCTCTTACACAAACTACCATGTACATTTTTTTGTTGTTGTTGCATTTTACGGGTTTCTTTATTATCTTGGCAAGGCGGTGCTGAAATCATTTCATTTGGCTGTCACTATTCCCACAGAAGAACTAATTTGATTACAAGAATGCAAATTCATGTAATCATCTGAGATACATGGATGAATTACTTTACTCGCTGCATTTTGTGTTGTCCACATGATGGTGTTTTTGCTGTTCTTCTATCACCTGCCAGAATTCAAGATGAGGTTGATTAGAGAAAACCCATAGTCACTGAGTAGTATACAATTATTATATGTATATACAGTTCTATGAACAGTATATTACACATACAACCACATGAAAAAGCCTAACATTTATATACAGTACACACATAATATCTAGATGTTGACAGTAGAAATAAACATGCAAATGGCCTCTTCTGACCAGAGCTATCTATTAAAAATAGGGTAAAAATATATTTCAGTGCTGTTATTTGCACAGCGAAAGATATACAACCCCAATTCCAATGAAGTTGGGAGGTTGCGTTAAACATAAATAAAAACAGAATACAATGATTTGCAAATCATGTTCAACCTATATTTAATTGAATACACTACAAAGACAAGATATTTAATGTTCAAACTGATAAACTTTATTGTTTTGAGCAAATAATCATTATCTTAGAATTTTATGGCTGCAACATGTTCCAAGAAAGCTGGGACAGGTGGCAAAAAAGACAGAAAGTTGAGGAATGCTCATCAAACACCTGTTTGGAACATCCCACAGGTGCACAGGCTAATTGGGAACAGGTGGGTGCCATGATTGGGTATAAAAGGAGCTTCCCTGAATGCCTCAGTCATTCACAAGCAAAGATGGGGCGAGGTTCACCTCATTGTGAACAAGTGCGTGAGAAAATAGTCGAACAGTTTAAGGACAATGTTCCTCAACATATAATTGCAATGAATTTAGGGATTTCATCATCTACGGTCCATAATATCATCAAAAGTTTCAGAGAATCTGGAGAAATCACTGCATGTAAGCAGCAAGGCCGAAAATCAACATTGAATGCCCGTGACCTTCGATCCCTCAGGCGGCACTGTATCAAAAAACGACATCAATGTGTAAAGGATATCACCACATGGGCTCTGGAACACTTCAGAAAACCAATATCAGTAAATACAGTTCGGCGCTACATCCTTAAGTGCAACTTGAAACTCTACTATGCAAAGCAAAGACCATTTATCAACAACACCCAGAAACGGCGCCGGCTTCTCTGGGCCCGAGCTCAGCGAAGATGTTTTGATGCAAAGTGGAAAAGTGTTCTGTGATCCGACAAGTCCACATTTCAAATTGTTTTTGGAAATCGTGGACGTCGTGTCCTCCGGGCCAAAGGAAAAGAACCATCCGGACTGTTATGGACGCAAAGTTCAACAGCCAGCATCTGTGATGGTACGGGGCTGTGTTAGTGCCAATGGCATGGGTAACTTACACATCTGTGAAGGCACCATTAATGCTGAAAGGTACATACACATTTTGGAGAAACAGACGCTGCCATGCAAGCAACATCTTTTTCATGGACGTCCCTGCTTATTTCAGCAAGACAATGCCAAAGCACATTCTGCACATGTTACAACAGCATGGCTTCGTAGTAAGAGTCCGGGTAGTAGACTGGCATGCCTGCAGTGCAGACCTGTCTCTCATTGAAAATGTGTGGCGCATTATGAAGCGTAAAATACGACAACGGAGAGACCCCGGACTGTTGAACAGCTGAAGCTCTACATCAAGCAAGAATGGGAAAGAATTCCTCCTACAAAGCTTCAACAATTAGTGTCCTCAGTTCCCAAACGTTTATTGAATGTTGTTAAAAGAAAAGGTGATGTAACACAGTGGTAAACATGACTCTTTCCCAGCTTTTTTGGAACGTGTTGCAGCCATAAAATTCTAAGTTACTGATTATTTGCTAAAAACAATCAAGTTTATCAGTTTGAACATTAAATATCTTGTCTTTGTAGTGTACTCAATTAAATATAAGTTGAACATGATTTGCAAATCATTGTATTCTGTTTTTATTTAGGTTTAACACAATGTCCCAAATTAATTAGAATTGGGGTTGTATTTATAGTCTATAATATAGTCAAAGAAAAAGAAAAGCATTTTTTTATTTTTTTTAAATCCCAACATAGATGTAATGAGTTTACATTCATAGCACACTGGAACCATGTTTGACTACTTTCCCAAATAAATTGGAGTGCCCAAAGGCCAGTTTAGCCCTGCTTGGCCTCTCTCAGAAGGATTTAGCATCAATCAGTGTTTTAGTCCTTGCAGGCGCCCTCCTCTCTTCCTCCTGTATATTCTGTACTGCATATGTTGTGCCTGCCACTGCCACCCCCTCTCACCACCCAAATACAGCTGAATTGCCACTTTCACAAGATGCTGACACTGGAATGTGTGTGAGCTGTGTGCAGAGTCTCGGTCTAGAATGTTTCTTTATATAATCTTTATGTGGTAATGGTGAGTGACAGTATGTGCTGAGCTAACCGTATGTATTTACCTGCTTTTTCTGAGAGTGCGTGTGTGTGCTAGCACATTTTTGTCTTGTAGCAGCCACAACATGTGACCAAAGAACACTGTAATTAGAAAATCAATCCATCACACACTATGTGCCTCTATTTCTTCTCTCGTCACGTTTCCCAATCCCCAAAAATAGCTGTCCCACGTCACTAGCCACAAAAACACAAAAACAAAACACTACAGCCTACACACCACTGCTCAAATGCCATATTTATGGGACCTAAAAATATGACCAAGATAAATAATATAAGAACTCTTCCCACCATATTAATGTGATATAAAACCTGCGCAACTTGAGTGAAAAATATTAACCAGTCACATGCAAACTCGCGTTAAATGGGAGTCAACGCACAACTGCCTCCATTTAGAGTGCCTCTGATTAACCTCAGGTTCATCCATCCATCCATTTTCTACCGCTTATCCGATGTCGGGTCGTGGGGGGAGTAGCTTTAACAGGGACGCCCAGACTTTCCTCTCCCCAGCCACTTCATCCAGCTCTTCCAGGGGGATCCCGAGGCGTTCCCAGGCCAGCCGAAAGACGTAGTCTCTCCAGCATGTCCTGGGTCGTCCCTGAGGTCTCCTCCCGGTGGGACGTGGCCGGAACGCCTCACTATGGAGGCGTCCGGGAGGCATCTGAATCAGATGCCCCAGCCACCTCATCTGGCTCCTTTCGATGTGGAGGAGCAGCGGCTCTACTCTGAGATCCTCCCGGATGACCGAGCTTCTCACCCTATCTCTAAGGGAGAGCACGGACACCCTGCGGAGGAAACACCTTTCGGCCGCTTGTATCCGGGATCTTGATATTTCGGTCACAACCCACAGCTCGTGACCATAGGTGAGGGTAGGAACGTAGATAGCCCGATAAATCGAGAGATTCACCTTTCGGCTTAGCTCCTTCTTTACCACAACGGACCGATACAAAGTCTGCATCACTGCATACGCTGCACCGATCCGCCTGTCGATCTCCCGTTCCATTCTTCCCCCACTCGTGAACAAGACCCCAAGATACTTGAACTCCTCCACTTGGGGCAGGATCTCATCCCTGAACTGGAGAGGGCACGCCACCCTTTTCCGAATGAGGACCATGGTATCAGATTTGGAGTTGCTGATTCTCATTCCAGCCGCTTCACACTCGGCTGCGGACTGCTCCAGTGAGAGTTGGAGATCACGGCTTGACGAAGCCAACAGAACCACATCATCTGCAAAAAGCAGAGATGCAAAACTGAGGCCACCAAACCCGGACCCCCTCTACGCCTCGACTGCACCTTGAAATGCTGTCCATAAAAGTTATGAACAGAATCGGTGACAAAGAGCAGCCTTGACGGAGTCCAACCATCACCGGGAACGAGTCCTACTTACTGCCGGATATGCGGACCAAACTCTGACTCCGGTCGTACAGGGACCGAACAGGCCATATCAGGGGGTTCGGTACCGCATACTCCCGTACCACCCCCCACAGGACTTCCCGAGGGACACGGTCGAACGCCTTCTCCAAGTCCACAAAACACTTGTAGACTGGTTGGGCGAACTCCTATGCACCCTGCCGAGGGTGTAGAGCTGGTCCACTGCTCCATGGCCACGACGAAAACCACACTGCTCCTCCTGGATCTGAGATTCGACTTCCCGACGGACCCTCCTCTCCAGCACCCCTGAATAGACCTTACCAGGGAGGCTGAGGACTGTGATCCCCCTGGAGTTGGAAGGCACCATCCGGTCCCCCTTCTTAAAAAGGGGGACCACCACCCCAGTCTGCCAATCCAGAGGCACTTTCCCCGATGTCCACGCAATATTGCAGAGGTGTGTCAACCAGGACAGTCCCACAACATCCAGAGCCTTTAGGAACTCAGGGCGAATCTCATCCACCCCTCGGGCCTTGCCACTGAGGAGCTTTTTAACCACCTCGGTGACCTCAACCCCAGAGATAGGAGAGCCCGCCTCAGAGAACCCAGACTCTGCTTCTTCATGGAAAGGCGCGTCGGTGGAATTGAGGAGGTCTTCGAAGTATTCTCCCCACCGACTCACAACATCCCAAAGTCGAGGTCAGCAGCGCCCCATCCCCACTATACACAGTGTTGATGGTGCACTGCTTCCCCCTCCTGAGATGACGGATGGTGGACCAGAATTTCTTCGAAGCCGTCCAGAAATCTTTCTCCATGGCCTCACAGGACTCCTCCCATACCCGAGTTTATGCTTCAGCGACCATCAAAGCTGCATTCCGCTTGGCCAGCCGGTACCCATCAGCTGCCTCAGGAGTCCCACAGGCCAAAAAGGCCCGATTGGACTCCTTCACCTTGACAGCCTCCCTCACCGTTGGTGTCCACCAACGGGTTCGGCAATTGTCGCCACAACAGGCACCAACCACCTTATGGCCACAGCTCCAGTTGCCCACCTCAGCAATAGAGGCACGGAACATGGTCCATTCGGACTCGATGTCCCCCGCCTCCTCCGGAAGTTCTGTCGGAGGTGGTGGTTGAAACTTCTTCTGACAGGGGATTCTGCAAGACGTTCCCAGCAGACCCTCACAATACGTTTGGGCCTGCCACATCGCACCGACATCTTCCTCCACCATTGGAGCCAACTCACCACCAGGTGGTTATCAGTAGACGGCTCTGCTCCTCTCTTCACCCGAGTGTCGAAGAGATGCGGCCACAAGTCCGATGACACGACCACAAAGTCGATCATTGAACTGCGACCTAGGGTGTCCTGGTGCCAAGTGCACGTGTGGACACCCTTATGCTTGAACATGCTGTTCGGTATGGACAATCCGTGATGAGCACAGAAGTAACAGAACAATAACAGAACACTGCTTGGGTTCTGATCGGGGGGCCGTTCCTCCCAATCACGCCCTTCCAGTTCTCACTGTCATTGCCCACGTGAGCATTGAAGTCCCCCAGCAGAATGATGGAGTCCCCAGCGGGAGCGCTCTCCAGCACCCCCTCCAAGGACTCCAAAAAGGGTGGGTACTCTGAACTGCTGTTTGGTGCATAGGCACAAACAACAGTCAGGACCCGTTCCCCCACCCGAAGGCGGGAGGAGGCTACCCTCTCGTCCACCGGGATGAACCCCAATGTACAGGCGCTGAGCCGGGGGGCAATAAGTATACCCACACCTGCTCGGCGCCTCTCACCGTGGGCAACTCCAGAGTGGAACAGAGTCCAACCCCTCTCGAGAGGACTGGTACCAGAGCCTAAGCTGTGTGTGGAGGCAAGTCCGACTATATCAAGTCAGAACTTCTCGACCTCACACACCAGCTCTGGCTCCTTCCCTGCCAGAGAGGTGACATTCCACGTCCCAAGAGCCAGCTTCTGTAGCCGGGGATCGGATCGCCAAGGTCCCTGCCTTCGGCCACCGCGCAGCTCGCACCGCACCCGACCCCTATGGCCCCTCCCATAGGGCAAGGGAAAAGTGAGTCCATAGTTTGTTGTCATCATAAGGGATCTTTGAGCCGTGATTGGTCTGGTCCCTCACCTAGGACCTGTTTGTCATGGGTGACCCTGCCAGGGGCATAAATTCCCAGATAACTTAGCTTCTAGAATCATTGGGACACACAAACCCCTCCACCACGATAAGGTGACGGCTTCCAGGAGGGGACCCCAGGTTCAGTATTGTTTTTTATTTTTATATGCAACATAGTCTTTACAGTTAAATCAAGAGCTCTTCATTGTCTGCAAGAATTAAGATTCCTTTTCTGTTAGTGTAAGTGTTAAGGGTATATGTACTTCTTGCTCCTTCGCTGAACTTATCTAAGTTTCTACAACTCATCTGTTTCCCCCTCCCCTTCGGTCAAGAATCTGGGTGTCTTCCTCGACAGCACACTATCCTTCCAAGCACACATAAACAACATTCTGTATACTTTCACTTAAAAAACAGAAATCGCCTCCGTCCATCCCTCACCCCCCACGCTGCTGCTGTCCTTGTTCATAGCCTCGTCACTTCCCGCTTGGGATATTGCAACTCTCTCCTGTTTGATCTCCCACCGCTAGTCACTACAAAACTCCAGCTTCTTCAGAACTTTGCCACCTGTATTATCACAAGGACCACCTCCACTCACCACATCACTCCATCACTGTTGTATTACTTACTTACTTATTTATGTTCTATAGGTTCTCCATAGGCACGGTGGGCGACTGGTTAGAGTGTCTGTCTCACAGTTCCGAGGACCGGGGTTCAATCCCAGGCCCCGCCTGTGTGGAGTTTGCATGTTCTCCCCATGACTGCGTGGGTTTTCTCTGGGTACTCCGGTTTCCTCCCACATCCCAAAAACATGCTTGGTAGGTTAATTGAAACTGCCCGTAGGTGTGAATGTGAGTGCAAATGGTTGTTTGTTTATATGTGCCCTGCGATTGGCTGGCAACCAGTTCAGGGTGTACCCCGCCTCCTGCCCGTTGATAGCTGGGATAAAAATGGATCGAAGGAGGTTCTCCTTACAGTGACTGGGAGAGACGGATAGACAGCTAGAGAGAGTGATAGAGAGAGCTAAATTTACTTTCCTGTCTCCCTTGAATGCGTTCAGTGTTCACCACCTGTAAGTTGGACACAAGCACATTTTACAAAAACACGCACATGTAATATTTTCTAGAATCTGTGAAACTAAAAAAACTACACAATTTCTATACACAAAATTTAATATATTTGAGATTCTGTGAGATACTGTGTGTGTGTGTATGTGTGTGTGTGTGTGTGTGTGTGCGTGTATGCGTGTGTCTGTGTGAGAGAGAGAGCCCCAGTGCCTGAGGGTACTTCGGCTATGGATCAATTCCCACATTTGTTAGCAGACAGTCAAAAGCTATGAGTTAGGCATATTGAATCTTGAGGGGAAACACACATGCATGCAAGCAGTAACGCACACACCAAACCAAACACGACTCGCAGCTGTCAGGATCAAAACACCTCCACAACGCTTAAATTAGCATCATAAAAAAGCGAAAGCAGCCCTTTAGAGGAAGGACAAGATGTAGTGGGGAGGCGAGTGAGCGGGACAGCGGTGACGGGGGAGAAGGCGGGAGGGGGGAGGATGACGGATCAGGTTGGAGCGAGAGAGAAAAGGTGCAGCTAGTGGTGAGAGGTGACGACAAAACCTCAGTTCGGATCAATCAGAGATGGAGGGGGGGACAAAAGGGACAGAGGCTTTAAAAGTGTGTTTGTGTACACCTGTCTAACAGGGATTTGCACATCACGAGCACAAAATGTAGTTTAATAACCCATTCATTCATTAATGAGTTTAATAACCCATTTATTCACCTGCTGCTCTTGTCAACCAGCACATACAGATGTGACTCAAATGCACAACACCAGTAAGTACTTGCAACTACAAGATACTACTACTTGTAAACAAACAAAAAAAGCACCCATATATCGAGACACATAACCTCTCACACAAACTGAGGGGATGTTCATTCTGAATGATTACCAACTGACACTTGCAAGCTGCAGAAAAACAATAAATAATTTAGATTGTCCAGTAAACATTGATCACGGACTCTTCGCCCACCCAAAAAAAAAGCAGGCCCCTTCTCTGTCTCTCATTTAAGGTGCGACTGTCTTTCAATGTTCAACCTTTCCAATCAATTTCCTCGTTAGCTTCTCATCTTTCTTTGGATAGTGCATGCATAAAGCCTGCAGTGTTGCAAAGCAATGTGAGATTTGTTAAATTATAAAATTAAACCCTGTTTTTCTACACTTCTACACAACATTTGTACGGGGATCACGGTTGCTATGGAGGACTTGAGCGTATTGACTTCCTCTCCATTTACAACATCGGGGAGAAAAGACTCTTAAATGTAAACGGATGAGGCACTTAGCACCACATGGTGTACATTCACATCAGCAGTGGCGGTTCTAGCCCGATTTTAGCGAGGTGGCCAGACCCGGGTCCAAGGGTATTTTCAGGGGGGCCAGACTCGATCCGTTAAAGGGGCGGGGGTGGGGGTCTGCTGTCGAAAGCATTTTTATTAAATTTTATTTTGTCGACGTAGGTGGGGGGGAGTCGATTTTGGCCCAGTCCCCAGTGCTGGGGGAGCATTGACCCACCCGTAAAACTGTCAGTGCACATCAGTGTTTATGTATGAGTGTGATTATGTAGCCACATTCACACGACACCACATTTGCATTTGACAAGGTCAAAGGGTAATTTGGGGTCAAATGTCAGGAGGACAGAAGATGAACTGAAGATAATTTCAATTCCAAGATCCTATGGGTGACCAATTAGTTTCAATAACCCACTGCGTGTAACATGGTATGGAATTTGGAGTCAATGACAAAAATTTTACTCACACATTAATTATGATTTTTATGATACCACAGCAGCCTCCCTGACTGGTTTTCATCCCGTCTTTTCATCAATTACGGAGGGATGCCCAGTTCTTGGAAACATCACCGCTCCTCCATATTTTCTCCACTTAACGATTGTTTCCACTGTATTCCATGGTATATTTAATGCCTTGGAAATTCTTTTGCACCCTTCTCCTGACTGATACCTTTGAACAATGAGATCCTTCTGATGCTGTGGAAGCTCTCTGCAGACCATGTCTTATACTGTAAGATGTGACTAACTGAAACAGTTGAATTTTGTTTGGGGTCACTCAGAAGCACTTTAAAAGGTGGCAGGTGTGTGCTGACTCCCATTTAATATGGGTTTGAATGTGATTGTTTAATTCTCAACACATCCAGCCACAGCCCCAGTTAGAAAAGGGTGTGCGCAGTTGTGCAACCGCATTATCTCAGTATGTAACTTTGACTTCCCCTCTCTAAAATATTTTGAAAAACTTAGTTGTCGCTAATGGCTAAATGGTTGCTAAATGTTCCTTGTGTCTAGATCGTCCCCCCCCCCCGAGAATGTATGTAGTTTGCCAATTCTAATTAAACGGCCATAAAAATGTCTGTCTCAATGGAGATCTGGGCACATGGTTATTTATGTGTCACTCCCATGTGTCCAAAGTCAGTTCACAAATAAATAAAAGCTCTCAATGAGTCCACTGTGAAACATGCACCTGGTGCATGAAGACATAATTTCCTTCCATACGTCCATTCACACAAATGACTCCTTAATCATCTAAACAACATGAGTCTGGTTATTGTTACCACTCTGTCTGCTTGAAATAAACCAGATTATTCCCTTATATTAAAATGAACTATGCTGATATTGTTTCAAAGTACATTGAGGAAATTACATGTGCAAGCCCACTGGCATCTATTTTAATGTAGAAGAACCATTTTCATATTACAGAGGCTTTGAAGCCATTTTAAATCTTTAGCTTTACAGTATTTCTATGGTGACCGAGTAAAGTACACATTTTATTAACTCGTTGTTTACAGAGTCAGAGTTATTGCTGTTGAATACAAACTACACCACATACAGGACAGGCCTGCAGTTATCTGAGATTACCTCATAATTGATAAAGAATCATTACCAATTTCCTCCTTCTAACACTATCAAGACTACCTTAATGCATGAGTAATAAAACCTGAATTAATCTACAACAATCCAAATAATGAAAGATGAAGATGAGCGTACATATAAAGGGATATCAATATTTTCCCAGGAATTGGGATAATCGTTTTAGGTTGTGTTATGCAAACATGATACTGTATTTGGGAGTAATTTATTACGAACCAGCCAAAAAGCTTCGTAAGTTATCAGGCAATTAATTTTTAATTTGAGTAGTATTCATGATTATTTATAATTGCGACAGAAAACATCTGACTTGCAACCTTTGTTGTGTCTTTCTCAATGCAGATCCACGAAAGATAAACAAGGTCCAAGAACTATTAGCAATATTGGGCAAACGAGTCCTTCTCCTCCAAGTCGTGTTACAAGCTGTATTTTTAAGAAAATCCAGTTTTACAGCTCTACGATTATTATTTTTTTCTGACTTTTATAGTTAACTTTTGTGAGCTTCCAATCAGGACATGACAATGGACACATGCTGTAACTCAAAAAAAGTCCAGGTGATACAACTTGAACATGATTGTAAAGGTCAAAGCTCTTTTTTTGTTCTTCTTGTCACGTTTTAGCTAAAATGTTCAACTTTGACAATGCCATTACAAATAGCAAGTACATTACTGTAACTATAATTAAACACCCTCTCTTGTCTCTGTAATGTGCTTTAATGGTTAAGCCAGTGGAAAACATTCAGTAGCTAATGTGGTAACCAACACTGCATGATGAATTGAATTCACGGTAACCTATTAACCTTGTCAAGTGAATGGCAGCAAGTTATGGACTCTAAATCCAAGTTATACGACCTCAGACTCCTCGTGAACAGCTCTGTCGTTTAGTAAATAGACTGTGAGTCAGAAGCATAAGTAGCTCCTGCATTTCACCAGAGCAGCCCAATTAGTGAGTGTAGTTATGTCACAGCTCAAGCATAGGCAGAGATCAATACAATCATTACTCCAATTTCCACTCATGTCATTAAAACTCACAAAGGACAAACTTCAATGTACGCAGATTTAGACAAACGTCACACGTATCTTAACGACGGCGAAATCACTTTCTATTCATCTCTACAGAATGGCGGAATGTGCAGATTTCTGAAAGATGAAATTGAATACACATGCACACACAGAGCAGGAAACGAAGGAACATTAATGCGGACACATTTGAGTCCTTTTTAGTTGTATGAATTCAATAAAACACGACGAAATCAAATACTGTCTCCGAACAATTCAAAAGACGGCCATACCTGTGTGCTCACACACACACATGCACACACAAACCATAACTAGAAGACACCTGCAGAATTGGAATTGGAAATGGAACCTTGCGTCACACACAAACACTTTGAAACTGGTTCATTCGCATTGCTGTTATGAGGACACCTGATTTTTGATCCTCACACCGCAAGAGTTCCCCTTGATATAATTGTGTGGACAGACATTTGTCCTCATAATGCACTGAATACAAGTGTGCTATATATGCAAACACACACACACGCACACACACTGAAGCTGGTTTTCTTCTCTCCTGGGATCACCCCTCCATTCCCCACATTTACCATTTCTTTCTCCTAATCTGCACTTGCTGACATCAGCAACCAGCAGCGCCCCCTAGATACCACCCACACCCGTCCTATCTGCATTAAAACACAACTACACAGATGCACACACACACGCGCGTACACATTCACTGAGACCATTCAGGGATCATATATCAAGCTCACACTGGATGTGATGTGGAATTACTAACAGAAGTGACAGATGCCGATCAACAGCTCATAAAAAGGGGGCTGCAGTTTCTGCTGCCACCTTTTCATTAAGCATAAATTACAAGTCCAGCCTCAGTCACGTGGACAGGCATGCTCGTTTAGACCTTTGTCATTCATTCCATCATGACGAGCCTACCTGGTCTCCGTTAGGCTTGTGCTCACAACAGTGCAGGTAAAGGATATGGCCATTCGGTGATCTTTTTGGCGTATTTTCTCACAAAGTTATCTTCGCTGAAAATGAACAAGGAGCGGTTGACAGTGAAACAGTTCTGGCGTACAGGTATCGGGTTGTACAGGGCCATAGTCCGGGCCCTCTGAGCCATGGATTGTTTATACATTCTCTGGCCTCCTGGCCCCCCTGCTGGACCGTGGCCCAACCCGTGCCCATGTCCGTGGCCATGTCCATGCCCATGTCCGTGCCCGTGACCATGTCCGTGTCCGTGTGGCCCTCCTTGTCTCCCTCCGCCACGGCCACCCGGGCCCCCTCCGCCGGGCCCTCCTCCGTACCTGGCCGGTACCTCGTCTCCAAACCGCGCCATTCTCCGGAAACCAGAAGCCAATCTTGACGAAGCAGCGGAGAAGGAGACCGGTGCTCAGCTGCACAGCCACACATTACATCCCATCCGGATCAGAACATCTCATATGTTCAAATGGGTCGCGGTTCTGCAGCCTCTGGTCTAAGAAACCCGGGGGCCCATGCACAGACCACCTTCCCTCTGCGTCTCTGCCAGGTGCAAATCGTGGGTGCGAGGAATCAAATGTTTGGTCTTTCGGTTCACAATGAAGGGCGTCTCAAGTCCTACGCTCGTCTTGGATCCGTCCAAACCCTGAGGATGACCACCCCCCATCCACCGCCAGATCATGGGGACTTATTCAACATGAACCATGGTTGGTCATGCCTGCCGCATCAAGACCGCTCCACAGGCACCACAAGATTTAGTTCTTCTCTGTCATGACAACATGTCATTACAGTACAGACGCCTTTAAAACGACACGAGCCTCAGTAATAAATCACATTCACGGCATCTAATGTTAAAAAAAAACAAAAAAAAACCCAGCTCAAATGTTTCGTGGTCAGATAGTGCAATTCGCCGTCCATGAAACCACCGCGTTCACTTAAAAAGCATCGGAAATGAAACGCGACCATATTATTTATTTAATTATTTCTAAAACATCCGCAATATTTGGTAGTGTTACGTGCCACTGCTAATTTTACCTTAAAGTGTAGGATCTCACAAGCCTCGAACGTGAGAGGGGAAAACAATCATTTCATTGGTTGAAAAATATAAAACACCGTGCAAAAAGGAGAAAGACGGAGAATTCCGCGTTGTTTTAAAATGTCCATGCCTTCGTAGTGGAGATGAGAGCGGCGAACAGCTTCCTCCTCCCTGCTTGCAACAGCTGCCGAGCCATCCACGGACGGACAGGACGCGGCGTCAAAGACACGCGTGGGGCGGCCTCTCCCGCGCCGTTTTACACGCCCTCACCGTGCCCCGATGAAGCCGAACCTCCGTCCTCTTGGATCTCTTGGATGTCCTGCGAGAGCGTCCCCCCGTTCTCATTGGAGTTTGTGGTGGTGGTGGTGGTGGGGGGGAGGAGGGGGGGGGTTCCTCCACCAGCAGCCCCGAGGGGAGGAGGAGAGGGACGCAGGAATGGGTGGCTGGCTGGATGGATGGAGACAATAACGAAAGGAATGATAGAAGCGGAGTGTGTCTAAATTACACAGCCGCGCATCTTATGCGCGCGCTGCAGCTGCACATACCTGATGACGCAAGCATTTACTTGCACACGTATGCCTTTTTTTTTTTTTTTTTTTTTTGCGCTGGAAACCAAGCCCTGCTGATATCACGTCAGCAGCATTGAAGACCAAAAATGCCAACAAAATTTATATCCCTCCGAGAATTAATGTGCATAGAAATTGCCAAATGCATGCGCAGAGGGGGTGTTGGTTCGATGCCGCGCGTACATGTGCGCACCTGCAACGGCGCCAGAATGATGTGCGCGGGCCCGCATGCGAGTCGCGTGTTTGTTCGAGAAGAAAGGTGGAGAAGGAGGAAAGGCTATTCTTAGTAACAGACATTTGGAAATTAATGGACGAGGAGAGCGCACCACTCACATCCCCCCCACCCTCCGCAAGTTGGCCACCTTTCCTCCTCTCCCCTCCCCTCCCCTCGCTCATAAACAGTGGCGTCTGCAAGCTGTGCCTATTTGCCATTTGCCAACATACAGGTATGACCACTATATTTATTTAAATCTCGATTACAGGTTACTTACGACGACAATATTAGTAATGGTTAACTGCTTTGTAATAAAATACGAAAATAACCACTTAGAAGTCAAACAGCCTTGTGGAATGGTTTGTGTTCAACTTTGGAGGTTCCATTGTAGTCACTGGTCACAGATTTTGGTACATTTTGGAGATTAAAAAAACCAACAACAAAAAAAACACATAGTGGTAGTAAGTAGGGCTCTAAATTCTATTGAGCGCCTTTATTGGTGACAACTTCTCATGACCCCGAAGCCGTACTCATTAAAGAGTCCCTGTCCATCAGGGCCACAGCATTATGGGTGCATGAAAATTGACTGAGTGATCGGTGACGCCACATAGAGATTTGATGTTACATACATTCAAATGTTAACATTTACTTTCGCATTGTTGTATGGGCGACAACAGTGGCCCTTACAAACCAAAAAGGCTAAGTTCTGGACTGGTGGACACAGGTCCCGCTGTTTAATTGAAGTTAATAAAACCTGTTCCTGTTGGATAAAATAAATATTATTTGTTTTTATGTATTTCTTGTATGAGAGGTGTGTGTGTGGGGGGGGGGGGGGGGGGGACATTTTGTATTGAGTCCCTCTCACAAGCACAAGAGAGACTGCAGCCCCACAACATCACAGGACAACCTTTCTTTCAAATCTTTTATGTTTCCTAATTGATCGACTCCATAAATAGCTGCCTCTGTGAATGGGAAATGACGATACATATTTAAGGGTGACCGTCAGAATTAATTCACCCCGTGCTGGAGATTGAAACGGGAGAGAAACCGTCCTCGTGCAGACAACAATCAATAACAGCGCGACCTTAAACGTCTATCTGATACGCCAGAAAGCAAAGCGATCGTTTAGCTTTGTGTCCATTTAAGCAATGCTTCCGACTCTCAGAGGCTCCATGACCCCACCACAAGGGCATGTGGACAGTGTAGGATGGATAGATAGATAGATAGATGGATAGATGGATAGATAGATAGATAGATAGATAGATAGATAGATAGATAGATAGATAGATAGATAGATAGATAGATAGATAGATAGATAGATAGATAGATAGATAGATAGAAATCTTTTCATGAGGTGAAGTAAAAATAAACGAAATAAATGGGGTTGCACTAATGTGCACACTCTCATAACTGGGGATGTGACTGTATTCAGAATAAACCAATCACATTCAAACTCATGTTAAATGGGAGTCACCAATCACCTGCCATCATTTCTCATGTCTCACATTAACCTAAAATAAAGCTCTGTTATTCCACAAGGGTTTTCTTTCTTTGTTTTTGCTTTCTGAGAGAAATCTCAAGGTTTTGTGCTAACACTGACTGCTATTTTGAACTGTTCATAATTTCCTCCATTGTCTAAGGCCACATTTCCAGCTGAAGAAAAGAAGCCCCAAAGCATGATGCTGTCATCACCAAGCTTCACTGTTGGTATGGTGTTCTTTTGGTGATAAGTAGTGTTGTGTTTGTGCCAAACATACCTTTTTGAAGTATGGGTAAAAATTTCAACCTTGGCTTAATCGGACCATATCGAAATCCCCCAAACGTGGGAAAATGGTGTATGGTCCAATGACACCACGGTTAAAGTTTTTGGCCATAATTCGAAAAAGTATGTTTGGCGCAAACACAACACTGCTCATCCGCAAAAGAACACAATACCTACAGTAAGATATAGTTCCCCTTTACCACAGTGATCAGAAAGTGTTTAAGACAAGACAAGCCTTCAGACTGTTGTGTGTGTATTTCTCGTTCAATGTAAAATATGGTGGGTAGCTGGCTGTGTCTTGAGATGTGAGGAGTGGGCCGAAAAATGAGTGTTGTGACTCAATGATTCATAAGAGTGAATAATTCAATGGCTGGATGCTTGTCGAGCACTCCGCCCTTAGTGAACTCACTCCATCTGATGTAGACGTGTGATGTAAACCTCTGCAAGATGAATCCACATCATTGAAACAAAGAAAATGTATGTTTGATGCAAACATCAGTCAACAACACATTACAGTGGAAAAACAACTAATAAAGAAAGGAAAATGCTGGATTTTCTTTGACATATTGTCACTCGGTTTACGGCCACCCTGAGAACGCCCGATCCCGTCCGATCTCGGAAGCTAAGCAGGGGCGGGCCGGGTTAGTACTTGGATGGGAGACCGCCTGGGAAAACCAGGTGCTGTAAGCTCAGGGGCACGGTGACGACTGGTTAGAGCGTCTGCCTCATAGTTCTGAGGACCTGGGTTCAATCCCCGGCCCCACCTGTGTGGAGTTTGCATGTTCTCCCCGTGCCTGCGTGGGTTTTCTCCGGGCACTCCGGTTTCCTCCCAGATCCCCAAAACATGCATGGTAGGTAAATTGCCGACTCTAAATTGCTCGTAAGTGTGAATGTGAGTCTGAATGGTTGTTTGTTTGTATGTGCCCTGCGATTGGCTGGAAACCAGTTCAGTGTGTAGCCCGCCTCCTGTCCGATGATAGCTGGGATAGGCTCCAGCACGCCCGCGACCCTAGTGAGGAGAAGCGGCTCAGAAAATGGATGGATGGATGGATGGATATTGTCACCCCCTACAAGTTACATCAACGTAAGCATTGGTTGAGTTTGATCAACCTTAATATTTTTCATGAACCCAAAACACAGTATCAGTGTGCTGTTAGGGGTCCAAATAATTACCTTCTGCTGGCCACATTTAGTATTCTAAATCCAGTTTAATTGCATTAGGATCCTGCTATAATACATTGAAAACAGTACAATGACTAAGGCTGGGGGCAGCAGCATGGCATTCACCAATGAAGTGGTACCACATTAATTGTGTGTACGTGTGTGTGAGTGTGTGTGTGTGTGTGTGTGTGTGTCAGAGTGGGGGTATAAGATTTATTGTAGATGCTTACTGACCGAGACCACCAGCAGGCTCACAGAGGGAACACTAATCATCCTTGTATATGGATGTGTTTGAACATGGATGTTGTGTGTATATAAAAAGCATAATCTATGTTTTAACATGTAGAATGAATAAAGATGTGGCGGTTGCTCATCCATTAGGAGCTGGCTTGGGGGTTGCGAGATCAGTTTCAAGACCGGATCCGGACAAAATAAAAACACTCGCCATACATACATACAAAAAAAACAACTGACTCGAAGGAATGTGGAGGCTGGATGACTTCCCGAGGCGACGTTGAGCAAGGCATTGGGTGCTACTTCTTTTTAAAGAAGTAACTGATTCCTTATTGTATGCGTGAGACAAAACGGTTCAACTATATGCATGTAATAAACATAGAAAATGGGGGGGGGGGGAAAGATTGTAAAAGTGGGGGGAGGGGAAAGGAACCTATATAAGCAAAATTATTCCAATCCATTCATGTCTCAATCCCTAAATATTTCAATGCAGATTAGATGTACCACCAAATTATTTTTTTATACATTATTTGATACAACAGGTATGCTGTCTATTATTATCAACAATCTCTGCATACGACCATGTCTGGTTTTGCTGAAACAAGACAGCGACAGGGAAAAGGTTACATATGCTGAGCTTTAAGTAGGTCATATTTTTTGTCTGTTTTTTTTTTCTTGGCAAATCTTTTGTGAAGATGAAGTCATCAGTTTATCTAACAAGCTTACCACACCCGCACCCATAATTGCACCATAGGAGATTTGTCATGCTATCCTACACACGCCTGATGCCTTCCTGGGATGGTGTATTTTATGGACAAAAAAATAAAAAGTTATTAAGGTCCACCCACGAAAAAATAAACCCTTACAAAGACAATAGTGCTATGGATTTATGTTCCTTTTTGTGGTGTTAGCGTGGATTGATGGTGTATCGGCACATCTCTTCTCTTTGGTGTCATACAATTTAGAAAGGTACAGTAAGGATTAAAAAAAATTATAATAAAAAATAAAAACTGGAGATCCCAATTTTTACTGACCTCAAGTGGTCATATTGAAGAACTGTAGCATCACGTTAAAACAAGCATTTTCCCCTTTGACTACGCTACCCATAATGCATCACGTTTTAAATATGGCGTCCTACGCAGTTAGCTGAGTCGAAGAATCAAAACACTATTACTTAACAGTGACGATATTATTAGTATTATGGACAAGAATATGAAACTCTTACTGAATGTGGCGAAAAGTGTTCATAATCCATCTTTTTACAAATGTCCCGGTCGTGACCTGAGCTCTTTGGCAGACAGCGGACTGAAAGCTGAAGGCGACGGGCCGCTGGTGATTGTCGGGTCACGCCGGGCTTTGGTGCGGAGACTCGGGACACAGGTGGAGGTGAGGACGGCCTTCATCACCGAGGAGGAGGAGGGTGCCCTTCTGCGGGAACTGGAACCCGGTTTGAAGAAGAAACGTTACGAATTTGATCACTGGGATGACGTAAGTCCCATTTAATACAGTCATTCAATTTAACTGACAATGGAGTTACACTAAGTGTACTAACACTACCAATAGTACACTCAGCACAGGGGATTTTGACCCTCAATTACTTAAAGGAACACGAAACAATTTTGACTGCTCTCACAACCTAAACCTCGTGTTTTTTCAAGAAAATTGTCGATTTGTTATGGTTGACTAATAGTAAGAATATAGCCTTGATGGATCTGGAATTTGGATTTGTCCGTATTCACACAGAGGTCATAAAATGATGTCTTTCTCTCTGAATTATATGCACTTTCTAACATACACATGAGGACATATACACACAGTGACAGGCTTTGCATTTGGTGCCAGAGCCTTCGGTGGGGACTTTAGTCAACTCTTCTTAAAACCACAGTACTGTACCAACACTATCAGCTCACGTTCATAAAAATTATCAATGCTATACAACAAATAAAAATATAACAGAACACAACTGTACATCATCAATTCAGAATCAGACAAAAGCATAACATAAATACATCACCACCAGAGATGCTGATTAATGTTTGCAGATCACGATAGATGTGTTTAGCTAGTCAAAGTTTTTCTTGCTGTGGCCAACCAATTTATTGTTAGTTAACTAGTTTTCCATCTGAGGCAAATCCATCCATCCATCCATTTTCTGAGCCGCTTCTCCTCACTAGGGTCGCGGGCGTGCTGGAGCCTATCCCAGCTGTCATCGGGCAGGAGGCGGGGTACACCCTGAACTGGTTGCCAGCCAATCGCAGGGCACATACAAACAAACAACCATTCGCACTCACAGTCACACCTACGGGCAATTTAGAGTCACCAATTAATGCATGTTTTTGGGATGTGGGAGGAAACCGGAGTGCCCGGAGAAAACCCACGCAGGCACGGGGAGAACTTGCAAACTCCACACAGGCGGGGCCGGGGATTGAACCCGGGTCCACAGAACTGTGAGGCTGACGTTATAACCAGTCGTCCACCGTGCCGCCCATCTGAGGCAAATTTAAAATCTTATTAATTCACAGCCATTACTTCTGATTCTGAAGGCTCTGGTCAGATTGGATTGGCATGGCAACATGTAGAGGCTGAACACTCACTGGACCCAAAAAAATCCAACATACATGTACTGGAAGCAGTGCAGCCAAGAGAAATGCTATCAAATGAACAGAATACTGTTGTGAATAAACTAATACAACTTAATGAAACAAATATTAAAAGTTAAGTTGTGAATGTAGGGCAGTGATTCTATAATTAATTATTTAAGCCAGATATCCTTTAATGTTCCATGCTACCAGATACTAGTGCATGTGTTTTTTTTCAATGGAAATGCTTTCTGTCCTCACCTCCTCCCATACAGGCTATTCATGGATACAGAGAAACCGAACGTGTTACGTGGGGGGCAGCTTGCCAGACCATCTTAGCCCGCGTCCGATCAGTAGCATTTGCTTCTGGAAGCTCACTTCTTGGGCCTGTCCATGTCCTAGATCTGGACAAGACCGGCTACATCAAACCTCACATTGATAGTGTCAAGGTCAATGACATTCATTAAGATTCATAAAGACAATTGTAGATGTACAGGACAATCTATGATAGCGACTGTGCACTTGTGTAATTTGTTTGTTTTTTACAGTTTTGTGGCAGCACCATCACAGGGTTGAGTCTTCTCTCAGATAGTGTCATGCGTTTAGTCAAAGTAGATGCTCCCAGTGAGTGGCTAGATCTGCTGCTGCCCAGACGCTCCCTCTACATTCTAAGGTTCAGTACAGATATTATCATACTTGGAGTTGGAGTAGCTATCGCTATAGTTCACTTTGGCACTAATGTCTTTCCCCTCTCACATTACAGAGAACAGGCCAGATACAACTTCACTCATGAGATCTTAAAAGACAAGGAGTCTTTGTTTAATGGACAAAAAGTGCCTCGACAGCGACGTATCTCTGTTATATGTCGGAATCTTCCGGCTTAATATGCACTTCACCACAGCTGGGATATGAATTCTCCCTGAGCCCCAAGGACAATGTAAATGGCCTTTATTGCTTGAGTTTACTATCCTCACTGTTTATATCAATAGCAGTAGTAGAATGAAGTGTGTAAGACTTGTATTTGATGGAAAATGTGTACAGTATGCCCAGAATCCATATTTTGATGAACTATAATAACAGGCTCCTTGACATGCAAATTGAAATATCTCTCAACGTTTCTCTAAAATGCAGTCCTCTGTGAGGTATTGTCCCTTACAAAAATTCAATTTGTTGGCTTATTGACAATCGTATTAAATCTTTGACAATAAGGCTGGGTGGAGTGTTGTAAATGGTTCACAAAAAAGAACGTTTAGTCTTCACAATTAAAAAAAAAAAAAGCTTTTATATCCTTAGTATTAAGTTAATTTCATAATTCATGACCATGAATAATTCTTGATGACCAGTAGGTGGAAGCAGCTCATTACCTTTGGATCGTATCACTACAGTTTATCGAAGAGACAGCTTTCATCTGCTTTTCACAATCTGTGCATCATTCATGGTTATGTAAGAATTAAAAACTAGTTACTCAGATTCAACGTTTGCATATATTTTGGTGTTTCTGTTAAATTTGTACTTGTCTACCAAGCATTCAATGAGATATTTGATTTCATATTTGCATGAGCTCCTAAAACCAGCAAAGGTGTACCGTTTGGTCATCCATATCCTGCGTCTGATTTTTTTTTGCCAGTTTTACTGCACAAAGATGACAACAATGGGAAAACTGTAAGCTAATGCATTTAGTTTAATATTAACTTTATCTTGCAGGTCAACATATGTTCAACATCATCAAGGAGATGCCCCTATCCTAAAAAAAAGTAATTCAACACCACTGAAATACTTCAGCTTACTTTTTTCAACATGATTTCTGTTGCAAAATAAAAAATTAAGTTAAGAGTTTGGGGGAAAAAATGTCACCCACCAATTATTCATGAGGGGAGCAGTTAAACTCCAGATGAGATGTCACATCACAAAAATAACAAAACACCATAAAATGATCCCTTCACTTCCCTCCATACCCTAAGGTCCTGTTTATTCAAGCCATTCATTTTCTGCAGTGCTTGTCCTCATATTGCTTGTATTGATGTTATTCCGTGAGATAAAAATGCATTTTGTCGTTGACGTTTTTGCGCTCTGGATTAAGGCGTTTCAGAATCTGCGCCAGCACGTTAACAGTCTGCTCGCTGCTCAGGCCTGTGCGCTTCGTTTGGAATTTCTTCAGCAGGTCTTTGGTGGTCATCGGTTTCCGGATCAGGTAGCGGCGAACCGCTTCTTCTGTTAGCTGCACATCACTGTGGGATAGAGGGACCAAAAAGAACAGTTCAAGCCAACTCCCAACCCTATTTCATTTACATTATTGTCATTGCAAGATGAACTAACAGCATAGAGAGGTGTAAATGGATGCATGATAACATAGTACCTGGAGCTGGGAGTAGATTTTCCCGATGGGGAGTGAGGTGTGCTCTTTCCAGAGGGAGCAGGACTCTGACTGCTGGGGTCCATCTTAAGCCTTTTGGCAGCTGGCGAGTCAGTACCTGGACCTTGCGCCTGTCTTTTACCTGTTGGAAAGTGCATTGAAATTGCAAATGCATTTCTATGCCATAGCAACACATCACAACATACAGTAGGTCATGCTCGGAGTCAATAATGTACATGCATGCACCTTGCTCTAGTTTGCTGGCTGCAGCACGGAGTGTGTTGGAGGTGGTGGCAGAGTCTATGGATGGCGTCCCCGGCCGGCTGCCAGTTTTGGAACTTCCGGCAGAGCCGCGCCCACCGCCACGTTTTGGAGGAGTGCGCTTCTTCTATAAACCAGAAGCACAAGAAGATGGATGTTTAAAAAAAAATTAAAAATTATCAAATGCAAATATTGTGAATATATTTACTGTCAGATTTGTCACATTTAATCCCACTGACACAACAATCGACATTTTGAAGCGAGAATATTCACTTATTCATCCACACACACACTAACCACCATGAACAAAGCAGACGCCGTTTCTCCCTCAATGTCACTGTCGTCTGAGCTGTCTGATTCGCCGCTGCTGTCTGAAACATTTGAATATACACTTCACATTCGGCATGTTTTTAGTAGACATACAAAAACAACACTCAAATGGGATCCAATATGTGTTGCAAGTTTACTCTTACTAAGCTAATAATTTTGATTATAGTCAGAGGTATTTATTTGAACATATGGTTATAGTAGCAACACTGAAAGGTGTTTATAGTATTTTTCTTAGTTTAGCAACATCTTTTTGGAAATTTGTATGACTTTGTCACTGTGAAGTCTGTACCTTTTTTCTTCTTCTTTTCAGTCTGTGCTGGTGTTTTCTTTCCTTCCTCCTCCTCTTCCTCCTCCTTTGCGTCCTCCTCGTTCTGTTTCTCCTCTTCGCTCTCTTCCTCGCTTTCCGAGGCCTCATCGATCCCTGTAAAGTAAAAACATTTCAGCATGTCACATGAACTGAATAACTTTTAAATATTTGACCATCATAATATAATTGTTTGACCTTTAGGGAGGTCTTCTCCTTTGCTGGGCCTTCCTTTTTCAGGCTCTTCATCTGAACTGCTCATGAAAGACAAAGTGATTGATTTATTAAAATCTAATGGCCATATTCGCCCATGTGCTTAGGTAAAAAAGCCACGCAGCGACAGTACGCGCTTTTCTGGCTGTGCGGACTCTCCCGTCCTCTTAAATCTGTCATTTACACGCCTTCGTAGTACATACACACTTCAGGGGGAGAACAGTGCTGCCGCAGTCACCTTGAAAAATGTGTTACTTTCCTGACTACTTGATTTGAAAACTAACTACGGTTGGCGGAAAAAGTATGTGAAGCTTTTGGAATTTATTACATTTCTGCATAAATCGGTCATCAAATGTAGTGTGATCATCTGAATCACAAGCATAAAGAGTCCTTAAACGAATACCACACAATTATAGTTTTTCCATATTTTTATAGAGCATAACATGACTGGTTGACCCTCCTTTGGCAGCAATAACTTCTACCAAATGTTTCCTGTAGTTGCAGATCAGATGTGCACAACAATGAGGATGAATTTTGGACCATTCCTCTTTACTGATCTGCAAGTGTTGCCGTTCAACAATTTTCCTGGGATGTCTCGTGTGAATCCTCTCTTGAGGTCATGTCACAGCATCTCAATCAGGTTGAGGTCAGGACTTCGCCTGGGCCACTCCCAAACATGTATTTTTGTCTTCTGAAGCCATTCTGTTGTTGATTTGCTTCTGTGTTTTGAATCATTGTCATGTTGCAACACCCATTCTCTTTGAGAACCCCTTGGACAGAAGACCAAGTTTTTCTGAAAAATATCTTGATAAACGTGTAAATTCATTTTTACGTTGATGACAGCAAGCTGTCCAGGTTGTGAGGTAGCAATGCATACCCATACCATGATGCTCCCTCCACCATGCTTCACAGTTGGGATAAGGTTTTAATGTTGGTGTGCTGTGCCATTTTTCCTCCACACATGGAGTTTCATCTGTCCACAGAATATTTTCCCAGTAGTGCTGTGGAACCTCGAAGTGCTCATTAACTAACTTCAAACATGCAGCAATGTTCTTTTACACAGCAATACTTCCTCAATGCTATTCTCCCATCAACCCCATTCTTCTTTAATGTTTTGCGTATGGTAGATTTGTCAACAAAGATGTTGGCCTGTCCCAATGATTTCCGTAAGTTTTCAGCTAACACTCTAGGGTTCTCTTTGACCTCATTGAGCATTCTGCGCTGTGCTCTTGCAGTCATCTTCACAGGACAGCCACTCCTTGGAAGAGAAGCAGCAGTGCTAAGCTTTTTGCATTTACAGACAACTTGTCTAACCGTGGACTGATGAAGAGCCAGACTTTTAGAGATACTTTGTAAGCTTTTCCACCTTTATACAAGGTAATATATATAAACAGCATGAGCCTCAAGAGAGCTATTCACACCAGACATCCCAAGAATGTTGCTGAAATTTAATATATATATTTTTTAAAGACGAATAGTCTAAAAAAAAAAAAAGAAAAATCTAATTTAATCAACACTATGGATCTGACCTGCTTTCATCTGACATGTAATCCACCTCGAGACCCTCGTAGTCACCATCATCGCTGTCTTCCAAAGCATCTTTGTCATTGCTCTTCTTCTTCTTCTTTGATTTTCCTTTGCCCGTTTCATTCTTTGCTTTTGTCTTGCCTTCTCCATCTAAAAACACACAAAGTGTCATCACGGCTGAATTGCGCGGACATACTGTATCTTTTCCACAAACAAGGTGCAGTGTTTAACCAGCCATCTTTGAGTGTTCTCACCTTCACCCATACTGTTGTCACTGTCATCACTGCTCATCTCAAAGTCATCTTCCAGATCGTGGATGCGGAGGTCACCCCCTCGACCGCCGCCCTTCTTCTTCTTTGCTGATTTCTCACTCTCATCCTCTTCCTCGTCACCCTGCGTTTGCTCGCGTAGGCGTCTCTGAAGCATGATGCTAAAGTGATTTACGACCTTGTTTCTCCTATGTATTGAAATGGAAGAAAAAAAAACTGAACGGCACTATACACATCATTCTGATTATTATGCACATTTGCATAGTGAGAGCAAGACATTTTCATGCTTTCCCAGCTCCATACAACTGGCATAAATTAAATATTTATAATTTTGGGTCCAAATAATGAACACTGTGCTGTTCTATACCATTGCAACAATAAAAAAAAATAACCGACACAATGTCCATCAAGAGTGAGGATTATCTTTGTACAGGTAGAATTTATGACACAGCCATTGGATTTAGATTGAGCACCGGTACCTAATGAAGTGTCTGTTGTGCAAACAACGTATAGACTCCTTTTGCGTCATGAGAATGAAAGTTAATTTTAATAAAATTTAGTATCTGTTTTTGTCTCCCCTTCCAATCAATAACATGGACAAAAATCTATTGAGTCAGGAGCATTACCGCATGGTCTTCTCACACTTTGTGACTGTTCCGTTGTCTCACCTGCCCCACTCCTCTTCAGCCTCCTCCGCAGTGAGAGTTCTGTGTTTCGCTACCGGAGTAAAGTTGTACCAGCCGTGAACAGGGAAGGCTTCAAAAGCGCCATCTGGACACTGGGTAAAGATGTAGTAGGATGCATTCTCTGTGACGCCCCCCTTCTTCAGACCTTTGAACCTTATATAGAAAGACAGTGAGAGGGTAGTTTAGTTATAGCTATGGTTATTATAAGTTATAGGGAAAGGTAAAAGGATTTAGTGTTTTGTATCACACCTTTTGCCAGCCTTGCCGTTGACTTTAAGAATCCAAGGCTGGTCCTCGACTTTGAACTCGCGCGTCACAATGCCAAACCTCTTCCGTCGAGCCTCCTCACGCTGCTTTTTGCCAAACTCGCTGCCAGCTGCACCCTCCGCTGTCTCTTCTTCACCATATATCTTCCGAGCACTCATATCCCTCTCCATGCGAGCCTGAGGGATATTCAGATATGTCATATTAAAAAACGTTTAGTTTGTTCGGATTCTCTTCATATTATGGAACTATCACACAACAATTTTTTTCAGTACTAACCACTAAGACCAACATTCTATTAATCATTGATAAACTGCATTCATGTAGATAAACAATTATTAAACTTACCTGTGTCCATGCTGAACAGTTGACTTTATCTCCAGCGTTAAAAGCCATTATGTTGTATTTCTTACTAGTATTTCTAGGGGTGGAAAAATATTACCATACATTTTAAAACATTCATTCAATCACATAACGCAAGGTGTTCAAACAGAATTCTCAGATATCAAACAAAACTTGGTGGTTTAACCATTATCAGTCAATGGATCAATTTGCCACAGTGCAATGTTGTAGAAGTAAAACTAGAGCCTAGAGTGTGTCGCCTGGACGCAACGTCATAGGGCAGCCCCTTCGTAAATGGTGCCGCTTAATGAGCATGCCTGATGGACACATCTGACATAGCTCCTCTTTTCTTTTGTCAATCAACTCACACCGCAATAGCACGTATTGTGTGGTCTCCTTTTTTTTGGTTCATGTTTGAACAAATAAGTGCTGTGCAACTAGTCTTAAAATGTTGGAGCTTGAATAAAGAGTGATTTTCAAGTCATCACTTCATGGCAAAAGAGGACAATGGTGTAGAAGAAATCCATGCATCACCATGCATATTTTTTTTGCCTTCATTCATTATGTGGCTTATATTACATACATTTAGGGCCAAGAGCTTAAGATAAAATCATTAGTTAATGCTTTTTTTTTTTAACTTGAAAATTCCTCTGTTATAAATTTAAACGAATTCTAAAGGACAAAGTATTGTAAAAGAGCCAAATGTTCTGCTTGTAATTAATATCTTTGTTGTTGTGTTAAGGGACCAAAAAATAAGTTATTTTATTCACTATATGTTTTTTAAATTAATCAACCGATTAGTTGGTTATCTCACTTTTTTTCTGCCGGCCTAAGGAATATCATTGTACTTTACTACTTTACTGTACTTTAAATGTATGGGAAATAAAATACATTTTCTCACCGGATACCGATTATCTTAAAATTACACGATCTGCCCTGATTTCTGATCATGTGATCGGATCAAATCTATAAAATTTAAGTTTTATTAGACTTCAAACAGAGCATCTACAAGATAATAACAATATGTATATATGTTACTCACTTAGGGACTCTCACAGTGTATTCAGTGCCTGATGAACTGCTGCTTGCCTGCAACACAAACAAGCAGTTTCTCTTACAATGTTCCATCGTTCTTCCTCTCCTAAGACAGCAGCTTATTAAATATATGTTAACATAATGAACATAGAAGAAATGTCCGAATAAAAGTCCCACAAATTGCACAGTTACAAGTGAGAAATGTGTAGCCAAGCCATAAACCATTACTTACCAGTGATGCCATTTGTTCTCTCGACTCCAACCTCAAGGTACACTTTAAAAAGAAAAGTAGAAATATGGTTAATAATACACCCATGGTTAATGACTTTTTAATTGTTTAGGTTTGAGTGTTGTATGTATGGAAATAATAAATGTCTTAGGTCTTAAAGTCACTCAAACGTTTTCTGTAATAAGAATAAAAAGAAATCCCATAATGTTTGAGTTTGAAGCAGATGTGCTCCACAGAAGCACAACTGTGCTATCTTATAATTTCTAACCGGCCCTTGTGAGGTTGTTATGTAGTTAAAATAAAAAATGTATTTGGAAAGCTGCGGTCTTATTTGATACATGACAAACAGGGTGCCATGTTGTGCCATGAGAGATGATCAATTTTCACTTCATTTGTCCAGAGATTATTATTTATTAATTGCAAATATATTTTAGTCCGTTTAACTATGCCAGCCACATATAGTGACAGGCAGAGAAATTAAATGCTCTTCCACTAGATGGCAGAAGGTACAATAAACCTGTGCATCCACCTGTTGCCAATCAAACAATAAAATAAATCAAAGTCAAAGCTTCCTGCATGTGTATCAGCTTTGTGTTTAATTAAACAGGATCAGATTTCACACTGAGTAAGTCAAGCTTGAGTAAATTGAGACGAGGTCATCATTACTTCATTATTCATGCTTTTTGTTTGCTCGTGTGCGGTGAGATTTTTGTAATGTAAAATGGGTGGCTTGGCTCAATAGAATTTAAGCAACAATCTTATTTCCTACACGGAGGAAGAGTGGGATTTATCCTGAAAGAGAGTTGAGTCACAACAAGGAACTGCTAGGTTAGCGGTTGGTGCTGATAATGTAAGCACACTTTAAATAAATAAATTTTAAAAACTATTGTCAACATGTTTTTTGTTAATCTTGAATAATTTGTGTTATAAGGTTAGTGATTAAAACAGACCATATGTACACGAATAGCATCTTAACGACACAACACGATTTCCTGCTTTAACTTGAACAGTAAAGAGTTTAGCAGTGTAGTGTGGCACCCGACAACCGTTCAATAAATACATTCACGTGATTGCTTGGCTTAGTTGTGGACCACTGCAAAAAAGCCAACCCTTTGGAATTTCCATATATAATTTTTGTTTTCTTTTTTGTCCAAACAACATAAATAAGGGGTAGCCAATTTCCCACGTTTCAGAAGTTATGATATCGTTCACTGGGCGGTAGTGTTTGCACAATCCACACACGATACTGATCATAAATAAACTGCAACATTACCGTGGATGTTTAAAGCCATTTTATCAACATTATTAACCAAATGTGCAAACTTACGTTATGCTTAAGAGGAAACGGGGAAGGGAAATTATATTTTAAAGATATTATATATATATAGAATTAGATATTCAAAATGCATAATCAAAAGATGCGTTTGTTTGTACGATAGCAATTTACCGGCGCAGTCTTGGGTCCGTCGGTGTATCCTGTGGGTAGGAAACAAGAAAAGACAAAGGTTCCCTAGTTGTCGATCACGTGATCGGTATATTGGCCTTGTTGGAGTTACACTTTTTTTTTAGGGATAAACTCAAAACGGAAACACTAGTAGACTCGTGTTCGTTTCTGCTTAGTTTCTGCAAATCTGCTTAGATGTGCTAAAATTAGGGTTTAATAATTAACAGAGAAACATTCATTGGATGCAGTGGAAAAAAATAGGATGACATATACAACTACAATCCCGACACGAGTCAAATATCTCTCACTGCATAACTGTTTGTGAAGATAAATGGAAATAAAACCAAGACTGTTTCACTTGATGACTTGGAATAGCTTACACCTGCCTTACTTTAGCTAAAACTGCACTGACTTTGACTAACATTAACCTCAAGGTAGATAGCGGTTAGTAAGATGGGAGTCAGCTGCCATACTAGCCGATATTTAACGAGTCCTACATTTCCGACGTGTATGTTACTTGTCAGAAATTAGTAAGCAATTTGTAACTATTGTTATTCTCATTTTGTTGACACATTTAGTTTTATTTCAGCACTAAAGTAGGAAATGGTTAAAAAACAACAACAACAACAACAACAGTAATCTCTCTGACATGTTTGTGAAAGATTTGAGATTGAATGACTGTAAACATTCCTTGTGAGCCAGCCAGAGCTAAACTGGCCTCAACGATGTCCGCATTTTTTCCATCCTCAGATTGGTTGGTGAGTGTAAACTTCGCTACAGCCAATTTTAAAAATTTGTTACCGCCAACTTAAACTAGTAAAACACATCTGTAGCGACCTGCAAACATTAACACATTCAATAATAATCTTCATTTCTAGTGAGAATGATAAATGTTCTACATTTTGTCATGTGATTAGATTTATTTTGTTCAGCTACAGATGTATTGGCACAAATGTGTGCTGTAACTGTATGTTGTGTTGTTGTATAGTACTGATGGTTTCTATAACTTAAGAGGTGGGTTGCGTAAGTACCCATTGAAGGCCCAGGTGCCAAACGGTTGTCGCACCCTTGTGCTCACTTACAAGAAATGGACACAGACATTGCAGCCATCTCATCGGATCTGTGGCTACTTGTCGCTGGCCTTTGGGGTAAGAGAGGAGAAGAGTACCTGTCACCACCCTGGTGTTGTGTTGCAGGACCCTCTAGTCATGCCTTCTGTAAAAAAGGACATAGGCAGTAGTTTGTCGCTTCTCGCACACAGAGGCACAACTTGTTTCTTGGACATCCAGGTCATTGTAGGTAAACCAGCGATCAGTCGGGTCCTCCTCTTTCACAGCTGGATCCACTCCATCGCTGATATAGTGTCCTAAAAAAGAAATGGAACATTAGCCCCGTTCCCACTACCAATATAAGCTGTTTTTTCTCCAGTGTCACCGTGTGAAAGGTACAGACAAAGAACGGGGAGGTGTTGCAGGTCAGAGCCAGCAAGGCCTGGAACGTAACCCTGCGGTTGAGGGGGGTTCACTGTATGTGCATTTTGATGACATTTCAGCCTCTACATAGTGCGATTCCATGTCAATCTAATTTGCCCAGGGCCTTCAGAATTGGTTGTGATGCCCGATATAACTTCAACTATATTAGCAATGGGAATCTTTCTTTAACCAATCAGATCTCAAATTTATCCTCACGAGGCTAGAGCGCTGGCCTTGGAGGACTTCAGTATTATTCCATCCTCTGACTGGTTAGTCTGAGCAAAACTTGTTACAGCCAACTTTGAATGGCAGAACACCTCGATAGCGAGATGCACACATTAATGCACTTAATAATCTGCATCTCTGGTGAGTACGATACACAGTACATTATTGATTCTTAACTTCTCCAGATATGTGGCACAGCTGCCTGCTCTTATATTGCATTTTTTTATGGGATTGATGGTTTCTATTGCAACATAATAGTGGTGATATTATGAGGTGGATTAATTCAGGTGTCTCTACTGAAGGCCCAGGTACCACATGCACAGGCGTCACGGGCAGAAAGTTGCGACCAGGGTGTGAAGTTTAATACCTGGCACTCACTATTTCTGCACCTGTTGCTGAAAGTAAATTTCCCTGTCCATCAAATATAGCTCTCCACAAACGCTGGTGATGACATGGCCACACATCCAATTATCTGACTGCGGGAAGCTGAGTCACCATGCTCAAGGCAATATCTTACTTTGTTGGCATCTGTGTGAAAGGCACAGGTCGATAAATGTATTATTCTATCGTGGAAAGCCTTGATCTGCATCAAGAGTCCCACAAAAATTAAATGTGGATCTTCGTGCCGCAAAGTTTGTTGATTTTGGTAGTGTTATGTTGTGCTCAAACAAACAACAATAAACGATAACTTCTCCAGAGTAGTTAAAGATAAAAAAAACAATTTTAAATTACAATTAGATCAGAATGGATTCTTACCACTGCTTGTTGTAAAGCCATTATGATTGATGATGCTCACCAAACTGTAGCAGGCCCCACCCTGTATAGAACCAACAATCGGCATATATAGTTTATCTGTCACTGGTTGCTTTGAGGTTGTTGTTGTTTTTATCTCACTTTACCTGTTTTGATGGGAGCATCAAGTCCTTAGAAAGGCAAACAGGCCGTCGGACCTTCATTGACCCAAACATTGAAAAAAACACAAATCGCTTCAGGTGCAACACCAGCACTCTATAGATAGGGGTAAAAAAAAAAAGAATTTGGGGTTGGTTTAGATAGTGTTTACTATCTTCTACATTACAGAATTCACAAGGATTTCGTAGCTTCAGGCAGTTTCAGATCAAATGTCTTTCTAGGGGTGGATAAAATGTGACTTACTTTGGTAGGTTAATAAAGGAAACTTTCTGCCATGATGCGTTGGAACCACACTCACATTGAAACTCTACCTGTGTCTTCTGCACAAAAGTCAGAGAACAGCCTTCTTTCACTCCCTTTTTGGAGTTGGATGGCAATCAACAAGTTATTGAATATCTTGTGCTTTGTCTTCGTTACCTTCAGGTAATTTTGAAGCATTTCCTCTACTGTTCCACAACCAGGTATCAGGTCAAGGGACAGGTTTGTAAATTCCTCTTCTCTAGTAAATTTAATTTTACACCTAAGGATTAGGAGGTACAGATCATTAAGGCGGGAGAGTTTATTGGTTTGAAATCTCAGTTACAGGTCACCCAAAAGGTGTATGACAGTGTTGCAGGACAGTCAAGTTCTTTCATCCAAGCCTGACTGTATGGGTCCTGCTTTCTGCACGAGTAAAGTTGAAAACAGAATTGACCAAGATGTCCTTGGAAGATTTAAATTCAGTGGATGACAAGTGGTCGAGACCAACACTTGATTGGTAAATTGGTTAGGAAATGCATCTAAAGACTGTTTCTCGTGTTTGGCTGATGATCATATAATTATTTGTGTAGTTGTACCTCAAGCACACCCTGATGTTCTGCATCTTGAAAACAAAGTGCTCCTCCACAGGACAGTTGTAGGCTTTTCCTATCCTGGCAGCCACCTTCTGTTGTGCTGGCTTCAGATTTCTTATTTGATCAAGTACAGAAGTCAGGAACTCGTGGGCGTCCTGTAAACACACACACACACACACACACACACACAAATATCTAAAAAAAAAAATAATTTAATACAAAAATAAAATATCTAATCATAAACATCTTTACTTTCTGGAAGAGATCCTGAAACTCTGGCGCCAAAACGGAGACAGTGTCCTTGAATGAATAAAGGCAGTAGATTTTATGTTGGATATTACTCGAACTGTGACATTCACTGATTTTCATAAATGATCTGGAGAGGGAAAAACAAAGTTACGTGAGTTGAAATAGTGCCATTAGCAATCAGATCTACACTACGTCTTTTTATACCTTACCTTATTAGCGCAGCCTCAGGACTTGAACTCCAGACTGACTTCTGACAGTTGATTCCTTGAACAAAATCCTCCAGAGTCAGAAGACTCTGCAGGCTGGCATTCATGTAGCAGATCTGTGCTGGATTGGGAAGCCTGATGAACAAGAAAGGCAAAATTTAAACAATCATAAAACTCAAAAACTTTTTCCAATTAATTTCTTGGGATGCATAAACCACTACTGGTGAACATTATTCTTGCATCCATCAGCCTATTGCAGCTGACTTAAGCTAGACCCTTAACTGATGACCTGACAGTAATGGGTCATTGAGTGTGACTTCATCCCATCCCAGCGGCATAGAAGTCAGCCATGTGAACCACTACCAAAGATGACAGGTTTGGATTACATAAAAAAAACATACAAACTGGGTGATGAAAAAGGGATGTTCTTTAGTGCACTCCACTGAGCATTAAAAAAAAAACCTTGGACAAACGACTCTGGTATGGACATGTAGATGGACTCACCCAAGATATTTGAACTGCTGAAATCTGAGGGTTGACATGATGGATGTGGCCTTTATGGTTTGATTGTATTTTTTCTTCCTCTTCTTCCAACTTGTCTTCCTCTCCTCAAGGCCTCCCAACACCACCAGCTTGTCGTGGTGAGAAGACATGAGGCTCTGCTTTCGATGGCACTGTTCCTTTGGATTTGGTGCCACTTGACATCTCTGTCACAAAACATAAAGCCCTGATTAGGTCATGCAAAGCTACTCTCACACTCACTGAGAAATCTACATTAGGGGCAGGCTCACATTATCATCTCCTAACCCAAGATCCAGCAGATAATATGAGCCTGCAGTTTGATATTCAATCAAAATCATCTTTATTGGCCAAGTATGTTATAATACAAGGCGTTAGTCACCAGTAGTTGGAGTAACTTTCATTCCATAGCAAAAACAGACATTGTAACAAAACTCATTTTAGGACAGAAATAGAAATGCACACAGTACAGAGAACCATTTGGCAAAATGTTTGCAATTGAAAATTTTCAATTCGCCTCGGGCGACCTATCGTACACATATGCCCTGTGATTAGTTGGTGACTAGTCCAGAATGTAATCTACTTTTCTCTGATATCTGCTGGGATAGGCTCGAGGCCCCCAAAATTCCATACTGGATACGCAGTACAGAAAATGAATGGATGCATTACTTTTTTTTAAAAATATATATAATGTATTGCATGTGGTTAAATACATTGCCATTAGATCTGCATCTGCCTCACAGTTCTGAGGACTGGGGTTCAACGCCTGTGTGGAGTTTGCATGTTCTCCCTGTGCCTGCGTGGGTTTTCTCCGGGCACTCCGGTTTCCTTCCACATCCCAAAAACATGCATGCATTGGAGACTCTAAATTGCCCATAGGTGTGAATGTGAGTGCGAATGGTTGTTTGTTTATGTGTGCCCTGCAATTGGCTGGCAACCAGTTCAGGGTGTACCCCGCCTCCTGCCCGATGATAGCTGGGGTAGGCTCTGGCACTCCCGCGACCCTTGTGAGGATAAGCGGCTCAGAAAATGGATGGATAGACAACAAAGAGCACTCTCGATTACTCAGCATTCAGCCTGGTGGTTGGTGCCCTATTAATTTAATTACAATATAGACCTACTACAGCTTACACCTAATACAAATATATATCAAGTCCTGCACTTTGTGTCAAACTTACCTTGCGCCACTTCCACCACCGTGACTTCTGATTGCTAGCGGGAGCGAGATCATCCTGGACGATATCCCTGTTGAAGAGGAAAACTATTCATGAATGTTTTCCCCAGTGCCTTTAGTGGAATAGTTATGCCAAAAACTGAGGCAACTGCCAGCTAGTAAATAATGCTGGCCTTCGAAGAGATTGGTGTAGATGCTGTCAGGGCAACATTTTGATCAGAAGTCAATCTCCAACACATCTTTTGTACTTTTTATTGTTTGTGATTGGCCCATAATTGGAGTTGAATGTTTGTTACCTTCCCAGGTACATGCCTTTTTTCTAAATCAGAGATCCTCAAAAGGTGGACTCCATGTCCAAATCCCTTTCTATAGGCCAATGAACTCAGACCTTGTACGGTTGTAATTTAAACTGCACTTTTGCGAGATTTATGATAGTGTTATTTCAACCAGAACAGTTTTTCATCATCTTTTTCTGGTTGTGACCTAAATAAATGGATGTCACTGGAAATGCATCAAGTTGCATTGAATTCTGACTCCTCCTTCCTCAGCCAATTAAATTGCTTATTCAGAGCATCTTTGTAATCGGAAGGAGAGGGTGATGAGTAATGCAAGTGATAGCAAGTCCAAGGAAGAAAGTCAACTGTAGTAGGCTCCCATATAATACTATAGAACTGTATCATTTTATTTTATTTGACAGTGAGTTGGTGATGTCAAAATAGCTGGTGGCGAATTATAATGCATGCTATACATTAAAATGTTCTGGAACTCAAGTTTTTTTTTTGCTTTTTCACCGAATGAACACATTGAATACGGACTGTTGCTATAGTGTAGCGGTTCACATAGCTGATTTTACCGCAGCTTGCACTGGCTCAATTCTTGGTCACAATCCTCTGCAATTGACTAGCAATCAATCAAGACTTTCACTGTGAATCAGATGGCATCGGTCATGCTCCCAACTCTTCCAAGCCTTAAAATAATGAGCGGTATAAAAAAATGGATGAATTTGCATGAATCATCCACCTCCTTTATTTTGAAAATTAACCCTTAAAGTAGGAGTAGCATCTTCTAATCACTAGAAAAGTGATTGACTCACCCAAGATTGTTGTTTTTTTCACTGCTGAGGTTTTGGACAATGGCTTTATTCTGTTTTTGGTGCCAATCTGCGTTTTTTAGACCCATAGTCTCTTTTGTGGTACTTGTGGTTTTGTTGTATTCTTGAAAAGACGCCTGCATTCTTTCCTTTTTCACTGGGAGGCTTTCACACACTTCCACCATGTCCTGGTGAGAGGAGGTGCACCTCTGCTGTTGAGGGCTTTGCTTTTCAGGAAAGACACTGCAGCTCTGTTGGAATAAAGAAATAACGATTAGATCATTGAATGGTACAATGTGACAAAAAACCCAGTCCTTGAGTAAATGTGATTTGCTTTTTGTCCAACATACCCTGCACCACACCCACCAGCGTAACTTCTTAAACTTGTGCTGTTTACCTGCAGCACCTTCACATTCCGAGCAGTTACAACTGCTAACCAACAAGAGAAAATGAAGAAAGAGTTGTGTTTTTGTAATATTGGCATGCAATATGCATATTTGGCATTGCATAAATAAACACAGTATAGTTACCTCTGGTTTTCATTTTTTGGACTTGTGTTCTTTTGTCTTCGAGAAACAGATACATTTATTGGTTGGTTTCACAGTTTAAGTCATTTTATTTTCCTCAGACAACTAAAACTGATTGATTCTGTTGAATATACCTTTTGACAGCCCAAGAGTCGGGTTCACCATGAGATACTTTCATTCTTAATGTTGGAGGCTGCAGGATCGACTTGGTTGACTCGTCCGTTAAACAAGTTAAACACAGTGATCAATTTTGATTTTTCAATCATCTTACAAGTTGATCTGACTTGGAAGAACACTTATGAGTCCAAGTCTCATTTTGGGTCATTCATATCAAGAGGCTTTCCAGAACCACTTATGAGCACCGGAAATATCCGAGCCCTCATCTCGAGAACTGCAAGACAAAACTTATATAATTTTATCACCTTTCAAAGAATGTCATCCGTTTGCTGTCATATGCCTCCACATGTACAGGAGTTGCGTTCTTTTGAACCATCTCTGTAAATCATGGCCATTGATGTGTTTATTGGCCATAGAAGGGCGTTTACCTAAATGCAATGCCACAGTGGATACGGCAATCTTAAAAATGTGCCTGGGATCCCTAATGCAGTCCAAGACAGGGAATTACACAATCCTCTCAGTTTCGTAATACTTAATTAGTCATAAATGACATCATATTCTTTGTCAAACATCAGAGCCCTTATATCATTAGCATCAGCAGGAATGAGTCATCGTTAGGTGAGAAAAAGTCCTTCTGTATATTAATAGCGCTAACCAAAACCAACTGAGGTAACTTTTAAAAATTGTTTGAAAATGCATTTTTGTTCTTTTTTTGCTTACATGTGCACAGTTTGTAAAATCCATGAATAATAAATTATTGATATTTTAACTAGAGATATGCATACAAAATCACTAATAATAATATCAGACTTCCCCTCGTTTGACAATTTAGAATCTTTGGTGAACCCAACATGCCTGTTTTCAGTATTTGGGAGGAAGGCAGAGTATCTGGAGAAAACCCACACAAGCACAGGGAGAACATGCAAATGCTACACATGAAGGCCGCAGCCCAGATTCAAACTGCCAACCTCAGAACTGTGAGGCGGATGTACCAACCACTCAACTACCATGCCACCATGTAAACAAAAATCAGGTTAAAATATCACACAATCCCACTCTTCATGTCTTGCCTCTAACTTCACTGACTTGAATTACAGCCAAATACATTTGCATTGTTTTTTTTGCATCGAGTCTTGACCTTGAGAAAACAGCTGTTGGCTGCTTTGCAAATCTCTCTTGCTCTTGCAGAGGTTTTTACAGGTGTGTTTTCTTGTCATGAACTGCCGCGCCTTAACGCTTCTCCTTGGTGAGTCTGTTTGTATGATATATTGTTTTACCTAAAAAAATTAAACTCTTATGAGCTATTTTTGTTGTCATCATTATATTTGGCAAACAAATATACTTTTAGTTGTACGTACCAAGTGCAGGTGCGTAGTTGTACGTACCATAAATGAACAAGAGACTGAAGAAACAAGCGTGGTCTAATAATCCATCCATCCATTTTCTGAGCCGCTTCTCCTCACTAGGGTCGCGGGCGTGCTGGAGCCTATCCCAGCTGTCATCGGGCAGGAGGCGGGGTACACCCTGAACTGGTTGCCAGCCAATCGCAGGGCACATACACACAGACAACCATTTGTACTCACAGTCACACCTACGGGCAATTTAGAGTCTCCAATTTATGCATGTTTTTGGGATGTGGGAGGAAACCGGAGTGCCCGGAGAAAACCCACGCAGGCACGGGGAGAACATGCAAACTCCACACAGGCGGGGACGGGGATTGAACCCGGGTCCTCAGAACTATGAGGCTGATGCTCTAACCAGTCGTCCACTGTGCCGCTGGTAAAAATATAAAAATGTATAATTCATTTTGGGGAATAATACACAAATTGTATTACATGCACACATGGAATTCATAGAGATGTGGTGGTAATTACCCATCCTGAAGATAGTTATTGGGTAATTCTCCAACTCAATTATTTTGAGATATTTGACCAATATGCATTACATCAATATTGGAAGACACCTGAATCAGTACTTATTTACAATTTACTTACTCCTGAAACGAAACAAAACAAAACAAAACAAAACAAAACAAAAACATAGATTTTGCTGGAACAGTTTAACATTTCAATGAGGAATTTATATTGTTGAGTCCTGTTGCTAATTGCCTCTTTGACAGAATAAGATAAATAAAGTGATTTTAATTAGCTCATTGCACCGGTCGGTGGGTGATAGCAGTTATTCATTTGACACAACATGTTATTAAGTGGTCAAGCATAATCTGCCTAAAAAAATGACTGGGAATATTAACCATTTATGCATTATCAAAGATTTACGACTCAAGATTGAATTTGCATGATGTGATCCAGTTGCACAGTATAATCACTCATTAATTAAACACTTCCTGACTCTGCGACAGCATGTTGCTACTTTCTTATGTATGATAATTTGTCAGTATCCACATACAGTATGTGTGTTTTTCTGTGAGGTTTGTTTGATTGAGGGATTGAGGTTTATTTAAAAAAAAAATAATTTTATATGGGCCAATCACAGAGCTGCCAAAGTAATACCAGTTGTGCTGTGCTGAAGCAGTAACCATAGTGATTAGCTATTTAATTTTTGTGGATAATCAAATTTAAAATTAATAAGGGATCGCTTGTTGCAGAACAAAGAAAAGCAGTTTATAACCACTAGGTTTTATAGCACATTATACAAAGTAATATGAAGCAATAGCACACTTAACTATACAAGATGCATAATATCATAACGGGAAAGGCACTGCTCTTACACTAAAGAACAAATGCAGTGTAGTCTAATAACAATGTATGCATGGAAATACTACGTATAACAATTGAATGAAATATATACATTGAATGAGTGGTGCCCGGTATAGTTAAACTGCTCATAAAAATTGGGCTTTTGGTGTGAACTTTCAGAAGCAACCTAAAATGTTTTATAACCTTTACAGGTGAACTTAATTTGATCTCTAAACCTTTGACGCACATGTCCTAAGTGTTTAATATTTTCGTACTTTTTTTTGCACAAGGAGCTGAACGGCGAAATTCACAACAGTCCGTGAATGGATCAAAACATTATTATTATTTTTTTTGGTTAGAATTGGTGAAAGTCCTCTTTGTCATGCTGTTCACATTTTGACTTTATGATACCGAAACGACACCTAACAATTGATCAACTACTTTCCCACAACGAGGCTTCAAACAGTATGTACTCAGAGGTAAACCCTAGTTGTGGATTTAGCTGTTGAGCTCCTTGTTGGAGAACAGCAAGTTGTACAAAAAGTATTGAAACATTGAAGAGTAGAACACAACAAAGGTTTTGAGGTCAAATTAAATCCACCTGTAAAGGTTAGAGTGCAAGTGTGGTACAAGTACCCGAGTGGTATAGGGACTCGCTCTAGTGGTACACAAAAGACTCATTTAATTAAATATATTTAAAATTGAGAACTTTTAAAACATGAATACAATCAAACATAACGAAGAATGAATCTTGTAGTTATGAGACATCTTATTTAAACCGTTTTAAAAATCAATAAAGCCTAGCCTAGCCTACAGTATTTTTTTTAATTTTTTTTAAGTACAGTAAATTGACTTTTTAGCACTAAAACCTTAGCTTCTGTTTTTGTTGTTGTTTTTTTCTTGTTTTTGTTTTTTTGACTGTTTTAATGTTGGCCACTTGGAAAGCTAAATATTTTTTTGAAGTATCGTGTAGAAGTATCGTGCAGAAAGATTAAGTACTACTGTTATAGGTTCTTCCTGGAATTTAATCCGGTAGCTGAATATCCCTAACTTTTTGTGACTAATGTGTCAACCATGCTTTGAGAAGATATTCCCACTAGCTTCTCAGTCATATGATACATTTTAGTAACATTTAGCAGGCTTCAAGAACATTCTCACAGACGCATGTTAAAAATGTGTCTTAAGTAAAAACAAGCTGGTTTTAAAGAAATCCTTTGACACAGGAGCTCACCAAAAATACCAACTTGATGTAATTTGCAGTGGTTACCGTTAGATGTCAGAAAAGAGCTGAAAAACGAAATCTGGTCTGATTTATTGACAGTTTGTGATTCCCATGTTCCCTTCAGTAGTCCTTAAAACCAAAACCATAACTCTGCTAGTTTTACTCACCTGTAACACATTGCTCCCGTCACGCAGCATAATAGTTCAGCTCACCTCAGTATTGATTGTCAATTACAGCATCATCGTCTTTGACAGGGTATCATTTTTCACACTGTACTAGTATTCTATCTATCTCATTGGATTGTGGAAATGTCCATAATGTGCTGTCCAGCGAATATACTGTACATGCTAACAAAATGATGAAGGTGTGTTTATCATTTATGAGCTTTTATTACCACTGCACCTAGCAGCAACATGTCCTACATCTGCAGAGGCGCAAGCAGGATGAATTAAATAATGATCAATTTGAGTCGTATGCATGAGTGAGCAGGGCTAACTTTGAACATATAAATGATGATGAATGCATAAGCATCAGATGGACCTCAGTGTCGTGTCCACTTGAGAGCGTGAGTCCCATTTGTGGCCATGTTCTCTTAATCTTTTATGTGTGTCCATGCATGTGGACACAGATTAAATGGCCAGTGTTGGCACATTAAAGAGCTCATTTACATCAAAATATGTTGCGAGTTTTCAATCACCATCTGTTTGACACCTTTACAACCCATTACAAAATATATTTTCTACAGTCAAGGTTCTCGTTCGTTCCGCTGTCAAAGAAATATTTAATAATTTGGATTATTTTCTTTGTAGATTGCAGTTGTGAGGAAATGCACCGCATCATGCTGAAAGGTGGTTCATATGGATAACTTTACGTTACCAAATGGAAACACTGCTAAAGCTACGGATACTAGGAAACACATTCTTAAATTATTTATTTCATACTCTATACTCTAAAAAGCTTAATGGAAAGTAATGAAATACTACTATGACTCCTCCTCCTCCTATACCTCTACTACTACTACTAATACTACTACTACCACTAATAATAATAATAATATTAATAATAGTGATACTGTGTCTGAGTGATTAGCAAATCCGTCTCATAGTTCTGAGGTTGAGGGTTCGAATATTTGTCAAATCAGAACTGAGGTTTGTAAAGACAAAATTTGTAATAGATCTTGTGTTGACCTTTCCTAGATCGAATTACATCCGTTTTTTTTTCCACTTCTTTGGTTGAGGCTACTTTGAGATTCCTCTCAATATATATTCTCACAGGATACAGAATGTTGTAATAGGACCTTAAACTGCCTTCAGACAAGCAAACTTGAACTGTACTTCAGTGTTCTCGTCCATGCTGGACTGCAGCACTGACAGCAGGCGAGACACGAGAGTGGCTCCAGCACAAACATTGTCCAGACACATTTAAAAAAATCTCCAAATAAGCATTCTAGACAATTTGTGGCTGCAGTTTTGACATGAATTTTAAGCTGGTAAGGACACAAGAGCACAGTGTTGGTATCTACGTGTCTCAGTCTCTTTGCTTTTCTTTACAATGCTACACTCAGTAACCATGGAAACACTCACAGCACAAGAGTCGTGAGACCGCTCTGCTGAGATGCCTCGTGCGGTAAACAAACCTGCCATCAAGTGAACAAGCGTGCAGCCAAGTCTGGCAAATTATGTACCAATAAGAAAGGTGGGGAACAAGCAACAGGGCAATTCTGAACTTGTACAATATATTTTATTTGACTTGGGTTAAATAACCTTGCCAGGCACTTAGAATGGCTGTTAAATGTCTTCAATGGATATTAAAATGTAACACCCCCTTATGGCCCCAGAGAACTTGAAATTCTGCAGTTGCCCAAAATGCACGGTTTTATTCTTTCTCTAGTGAAAGGTCTTGTTAACATCCAGCTTGTCTCTGACAGAAGTAAATATGACACTTGACATACACTTCTCACAAAAAGCTTGGGATATTTCATGCTTTCGGCTAAAATTTCAGGATGGACACAAAATGCATCATAACTCGGCCTTTCAAAGTTAAAGCGTTAACTCATGATTAATCATGTATTAACTCAGACTAATCACACAATTTATTTTGACCACACATGCGCCTTTAGCTTAACCGCGGATGGATATCTGAAATGCGGTGCAGAATGCTATAAGGTCAATACTTACGCCAGTGCAAAGATAGTGAGGACACTCCGACTGGTGTGCCCGGCGGCAAATTTTGCTTCAAAAGTCACCGCGATGGGACTTTTGAAAAACATAAACCAAAGGTAATTTGCATATAGTGCAGCGCTGAACTCTTTTCTTTAAAATACCATCTCAAACCAAAATGTGGTAGTATATGTGATATATTTATATATATAAAATCACAATTAATCAAAATTCAAAAGTGTGATTAATGTGATTTAAAAAAAACAATTGATTGACACCCCTAATCATAACATTAACTGGTGAATCTAATTTGACCTACTCTAAACTTTTGAAGGCACATGTCCATCTGTTAAATGTCGTAGGGTGTTTACTGTTCTCTAACAAGGAGCTGAATGGCAAAATTTACAACAGGTGTTTGCTCCATGACTTGAGCAATACATTTATACTCCAAGTTCAGTGGCCATATTCCTCAGAGAGCATCATGTTTGAAGCCTTGC
Source organism: Phycodurus eques (assembly GCF_024500275.1). Classification (NCBI taxonomy): domain Eukaryota; kingdom Metazoa; phylum Chordata; class Actinopteri; order Syngnathiformes; family Syngnathidae; genus Phycodurus; species Phycodurus eques. The sequence goes on from NC_084540.1 coordinate 14,119,132, forward strand.
AATGGTGAGGTACTGTGTATCAATTGTTGGTCTCATGATGTCAACAAGTCAACAACACGATGAAGAGCAATGTTTAAAAACCAATTCTAATTGAACCAGAAAATGTATTCGTCCATTCATAGATCTAACATCTGTCGTGAATTTTGCCATTCAGCTCCTTAGAACGGAAAACACTTGAAACAATGAACCGTTGGGCACTGGTATTCAAAATTATTTTATGTGCATTATGAAATTTCATCAGAAAGCTGGATATCACTAACATTTTGTGAGTACAGCAGAGTAAAAGTTAAAGTCCATGGCCCAATGCAATGAAACATTGTATTGGGCCATGACAGTACATACAATTTGACATTCAAATTAGTATCGTCAAAGTCTAAAGGTCTGACTTCTGTGCAGAATGTGAGTGTGAAAGGTTGTCTCTCTAAATATGTGTCTGTGATCAGCTGTTTGACCAATCCAGGGTGTAGTCTGGTTTTCGCCTGAAGTCAGTTGGGATAGGCTCCAGCTCCATTTAACCCTGACCAGGATAACCGGTATATAAAATGGATAGATGGATCATTCTGCTTTGCCTATGAGTCATATTATCTGAAAACCTGAAGAACTTTGGCAGAGTTCCTTGGCCAATCTGCTCCAAATTAAAGGTGTGAGTTTTTATTTTGACATGAAACAATAATCCCCCAAATTTTGTTTTTCTGTTAATAACACTTGACTAATGTGTCTAATGAGGTGCTGCAATAATAAAAAATAATGAGGATTATTTTATGCTTTTTTTATTTATGCTCAACATTCACATAAATGGCGGATGACTGAAGAGAAACATCGCTGCTTGACTCATTTGGGCTTCCACTTGCTTCCGCCTTGTCATAGTCTTCCCAGACTAAAGTGATGCATTTACAAACTTGCAACAAATGCAGCTGAGATTATTAGAGCATGATTTTACAAGTTATACAAGTGCTATTTGTCTCAGCTCTTTTGATTGTGTGTACATTTCTGTGTTATCAATGCGTGGGACATTCAGCCCAGCAGTAATTAATTACCTCTGAGGCGAGAAATGAAACCATGGTTATTATATCTCTATGAGACAAACAATGTCTCCAATTGTGTGCAAAAACCATTTAGCACCTCAGCACACATGACCACACGTCCACCCAGTAGCACCAATAGATAACAGCTTTGTCGAGCGTCATGCCAAGACGAGCCATTGTGCTATTGCTAAACACTTCAAGCACTGATAATTAGGAAATATTAATGAGAGTTTCAGTACCACGTCAGTCTCTGGAGCAAACAGTCTTCCCGCAGAAGAGAAAAAAAGACAGAGATGGAGCGAGGGCGAGTTAATGAGCTGTACATGCGTGCCTTTGCGCGTGCATGCCTGCTGCTGTGAGTGAGAATGTAGGGAGTGAGAAATGAGGACGAGAGAGTGTTAATTGAGTATGAGCACACCTTCAGTATTTTCCTTTCTTTCAGTATAGGAAACAGGCAAAATGAGACTGCCTTACTGCAGCTAATTCTCTTTTTTTTTCTAGCGGTGTGCCATGGCACATTCGTGTGCTGAGACAAATCCTCAGGTGTGATCCAATTTCACTTAAAGAGGGGGTGGAATTAAAAAAAAAGAGCTAACACATACCACTGTCCTTGAGGAAAAACAACCAATCGGAGACACAAGGCGTGAGTTACGAGGTGTCAGTCATTTGTTGCGCACTGGCAACCACACTCATAGCGACCATGCAAGGCTGGTCCAAACCCGCCTCCGCACAGATTTGCACTATGCGCCACCCCTGATTTAAGATGGTCACGAAAATTGAGCTTTCGTTTTGATATTTTATTTTTGGCCAGGCCACAGGGGTGTGCCCATGATGACCTTGCCCGACAAATGATTGACAACTAATACGTTGCACCCCCTGTCTCTTATTGGTTGTTTTTCATCAGACGCGATCGCATAATGTATATCAGATTAAAGGCACAAGATGGGGCCAGAAACAGACAATTATTTTTCCAGAACACATCATATTTATCATCGACTACTGTTAGGTCATACAGACCTTGTTTAATTGTATACTATCCCTTTATTAGTTTTTATTTATTACATATAATATCTATGCTAGCAAAGTGTAGTGACAGGCAGTATAACTAAATGCTCTTCCACTCAAAGGTAGAAGGTTATTTACAATTCACCTGTTGCCATTCATACAAAAAAATTATAACTTAGGTCAGTTTCAATCCATTTTAGTGATAATTGTGTTTTTTTTTTTTTTTCATGAACAGAGGGGTACCAACAATTTTGAGTACATGCCCTGGCTCAATATATGTTGGGAAACACTGCTTGTTTTAAAGAAACAACATATACTCATTCAAAAAGTAATAATAGCTTCGATGTCAACGGACATTTTTCTGTTTATATGGCATAAGAAAACGAGGCAGACGTCGAACGCAATTCAACTACACTGCCATATGCAATGGTCTCTCACTCTCTTCCCCCTCCCTCCATCCTTCTCTCTCGCTCTCTCTCTCTCTCTCTCTCTCTCTCTCTCACTTGCTCTCTCAGTTATCCTCTCCCACCGTGCTGATGCTACTGCTGAGCCTGCGACGTTACGGTGGATGAGAAAAAGAGAATAATCTCCCCCAAATGGACGCACAGTTTGGAGAGGAAACAAATAAAGGTACTGAACTCAAATCTATTCTCTCTTAATATTAAGACCCAGTGTTTTTTTTTTTTTTTTTTTTTTTTTAACGATATAAAGCCTTTCAACAATGAATATTGTGAGAGAGATCATGCACTTGCACTTGAGACTTCTCTCTCTGCTGGTTTGAGCTGTCTTCCCGCAGTATTTGGTTGTTTTTCTACCTGACTTACAGCAGAGTGGGTTCAACGTTTAAGCATTGGAACAGTGTTGGTGAGAGACCCATGTGGGATTGTTCCTCCTTCTTTTTGCTATAGTTGTTGCTGTGCACCACAAGGAGTGTGTGGACTCAAAATGCATGGTCAAAACGGGCATTGATTTTAAGTGTGGAAAGGAATGAGTCTGGCAGGGAGTGCGGTGGGCTTGGATGTGATGGGGTGGGCGGGGGGTTGGGGTCTTGTAAAGGGGGGGGTGGCTTGCAGCGAAAGAAAGATTGGATGGGCTGCGCCATGGACAGATGTGCGAGAGGGATTTAGAGTCGTGGGAGGAATCACGCAGGGGATAAAACTGGCAGTGAGTGAATGTGTGCGTGTGCGTGCGTGTGCGTGTGTGTGTGTGTGTGTGTGTGTGTGTCTGTGTTTTAGGGTTAATGGCCCAGCTCAATAGCTACGTTGACTTGTGGTTGTGCGTGCGCGCGCACACACACACACACACACACACACACACACACACGGGAGCTTCGGTTTCAGCTGCTTTGAGCACCCTTGCGTCTGTGCGTGATTGTATGTATGTGAGTGAGTGAGTGATTAAGAGTGAGAGGGGAAAAAAAGAGAGACAGAGAGCAAGAGATTCCCGCCACTGGCAGCAACAGTGTCCGGAGCACATACATACCGCCTACACGTTTTGGATGGGCACTGGCAGGCAAGCAAGAAAATCTCAGGTCCAGCAATAAGTCAGAGTTAAATGATCTTATTCGTAGATTGTTTTAATTGTACTATAATTACATGTATATACCGTAGATGCATTGACTATGTGAATGGAGCGCAGTGGGTAGGTTCAGAACCACGGATAGCGCACAGTGCTGAGCCAGCACATTGGTGGGCTGTGACAACACAAACCCTCCCCTCCCTCATGTTGGGGGGATTGCATGCTTGATTATGCACATGCATGTTTGATCAGATTAGAGCAAACACTTTCTGATCACATTAGACATTTGGGAGTTGGGGAGGGACACAATAGCATGTATTTATAGTTCAACATGCTGAAGTCTGAAGAAGGTAGATGGACCTTCCATCATCTACTGCACTCAGACTGACACAGTCTGATGAGATATACAAATAATGATGCATATTTCAAAGATTCAGGATTAACTTTATTGTTCCGCAAAGTGAGAAATTAATTCTGGGCCATTTGCTCCTTGCTGCAGCCACAACACAGAACATACTGTAGACTACAATCCAATGACAATACAGTAGTTATGCGCATCCATGGTGCCAAAAAGTGCAAAACACATGGTAAAATTACTAAATAAATAAATAACACCCAATAAAGGTTTTAAAATGCTGAAGTTTTGATAGTAGCAGTCATCACTGATGTTGTGGTATTATGACACTTGCCTGACTTATTTGCTGGCATGTGTGAGTTTAGTTCTCTTTGGTTGTCTGTCTAATATGGGTCCTGTGATTCACTGGTGACCAGTCCGTGTTTCAGTCCACCTTTTTTCAAGTGGGATAGGGTTCAGCTCACCTGTGACCTTAATGAGGACTCTGAAACAAATGGATGTATATGTTTAATTTTGTGGTTGTGTAGTGGGTTAGAGCAACAGACAACCTACTGAGTTGTTTCTAATACTTTGCTCTAATGTGGTAAAAACATTACAAACTGCTCAATAGCAGACAGTGCAGTCTACAACCACATTATTAAGATTATTGTAATTAAATGAATAACCTTCTGACAGTGTCACTCAAACTTGAGAATTATCATCTTTGTAACTGTTTTTTGTAACATATGTAGCTCTCAAATGTGATATGAAAAGATTGGGTGTCCAGTGAGTGTATATTTATCTTTGTCTATGCAATGTTTCAGTCAAATAGACTCAAATGGAAATAATATACAACCCCAATTCCAATGAAGTTGGGATATTGTGTTAAACATAAATAAAAACAGAATACAATGATTTGCAAATCATGTTCAACCTATATTTATTTGAATACACTACAAAGACAAGATATTTAATGTTCAAACTGACAAACTTGAGGAACATTGTCCTTAAACTGTTCGACTATTTTCTCACATACTTGTTCACAAAGAGGTGAACCTCACCCCATCTTTGCTTGTGAAGGACTGAGCAATTCAGGGAAGCTCCTTTTATACCCAATCATGGCACCCATTGTTCCCAATTAGCCTGTTCACCTGTGGAATGTTCCAAACAGGTGTTTGATGAGCATTCCTCAACTTTCTCAGTCTTTTTTGCCACCTGTCACAGCTATTTTGGAACGTGTTGCAGCCATAAAATTCTAAGTTAATGATTATTTGCTAAAAACAGTAAAGTGTATCAGTTTGAACATTAAATATTGTGTCTTTGTAGTATATTCAATTTAATATAGGTTGAACAAGATTTGCAAATCATTGTATTTTGTTGTAAATCATTGTATTATGTCCCAACTTCATTGGAATTGGGATTGTAATATCAACGCTCCTCTTAATAGCTCTTGGGCGTTGTCAATTGCTCCTTAAGTAGAGATAAAATCATCTTATTATTAATAGTTTGCAATGCAAATATATGAATAATTAAAATGCTACCTCTAGGGATTCAAAATTTACATAAAGGGAAGTGATTGTTTTTAAAGTTATAGGATAGGACATTTGCACCGATCAGTAGGCAATAATTTGTACGTGAGTCTCAGTAGAATATGACTCTGCAGGTATGGAGTTTTATAGAGTGCTATAAATTTGCTCTCACTGCAGTCAATAGTGAAATCTCCTCCTAAGACCTTTGCTATCCACGCTGTGATCAATCACTGACCACACCCACTTGAATGAAGGAGCTACATGGGGAATGTAAGCGAAGCTGTCCTGCCCCCACATCATTCCTCAGAGTTACTTCATTCCCGCATTGCTTCACTCTCCCTCCAAAGCTCTGCATTTATTTGTCCCATTGTGTTTATCTCCGGAAAGGAACCTTCCCTCCTCCTGATATAAATGATTCCCGATGTTGCTCTTGGAGGAATGATGAGCAGTCTCCGACCAATTGCAATCTCAGATCAGTGGTGTAGTCCGTGGAGAAGGGGGGAGAGGAAATCAGTAAAAGAGGCAGGCCCGGGAGACCTGAATAATGACCACCTACCTTGCAAACCTACTGCCTTGTTTCTCTGTAATCTCGAGTTCATCAGAACTGTATTGAACTACGTTAGTCATAATTCAGGGAATCCATTGCACTGTCAGTCGGGGGTGCTCTCGAGAGCTGATGGATATTGTGCAGCGGAAAAAAACAAAAACAAAAAACACACGAGGTGAGTGCGGAATCCAAGACAAAGGGAGGCGGGTGTTCGCTGAGCCACATAGAAATAAGAAAAAGAGGTATCTTTCTTTACGTAGGCTGACACCAAATGGGGAGAAGGCTGAACAGCACTTATTACCACCGCCATGGATCAAAGCACAGTGGAGAAATGTATTGTTTGGATCATTGATCGTCCAGTTAGCAGAATTGTGCAAAAGCAACGCTGCTGGTGACACAGTGAAGAAGTGGGTTACATCTTTTGTGCAAATTAGATAATACCAATATATGACAGACAGTTTGGGTCAACTCCAATCGTCTTATGTCATCCAATATTTCATTTGGGTTGAGTTTCTTGACTATGTAGACGTCGGTTGTGTTTAACTTACTGTTGATTAATGGCTAAACAAACAAATACGGCCCTCCTCTATTTGGTAAACCGCAGTGGATATCTTCACTTGATTGAGTTCCTTTCCAGTTAAGAAGGGTTAACAGCCAGAGCTATTAGTGCTGTTAAAGCATCCTGACCTCGACACTCAGAGAGGTCAACACACTTTGGGCTTTGGTGACTGAATTAATTCAGGTAGACGCCTCAGGTCAATTGAATTATGGAGTAAATTTGGCGGGTCATTAGTGCTACTACAGCACATGTGATTAGTCAGGTAAAGAAAAGCCACACAATTACCTGCTGGAACAAATTAATTCTATTGTTACTAATTCCTATAGGGAGAAAAAATGTTCAAACAAATCATACAGTGGCTTTAAAAAGTCTACACACCCCTTTTCAAATGCCATGTTTTTGTGATTAAAAAAAATAAATATAGCTATCTGGTAGATTAAAAAAATGAGACTGATAAATAATTTCAAAACTTCTTTCCCACTATTAATGGGACATATACCCTGTACAACTCAATCATTATCTTTTCGAAAGGTGAAGCAAAAATAAACAACTGAAATAATGTTGTTGCACTAGTGTGCACACCCTCTTATTAGTGGGATGTGGCTGTGTTCAAGTCAAGTCAAGTGATTTGCATAGCCCTTAATCACAAAAGAGTCTCAAAGGGCTTCATAGGTCCACAGTTGGCAACGATTGACAACGTGTCCTAATCTAAACATAAATACAAACAAATATCTTTTGGAATTATTACCAAACAGTTTAACTATGGTTTCATAGGACCAAAACGCATTTTCCCACATGCATTTTGTTGTGGTTCAATGAAACCAAAGTTGAACGGCCATAATTTCAAAAGGTATGCTTGTGAAGACATTATTTGTGGAAAAAAACTTTGAAATGATTTATCTTGGTCTAATTATTTCATATCACAAAAACCTGACATTTGGACAGGGGTGTGTAGACAGTTTTGATAATTATCATAATATAACATCCTAACTGGGCCTTTAAGTCAGCTAACTTCAAGCTTTGTCAACAGAATATGACCTACCTCTGTTCAGTTTTTTTTTTTTTTAAATGCATTAAGTTGCTGGACTTGATGTGTATTATCTAATCTTATGTTACACCATATTTTCAGTTCTTTCTAATCCTGTATTCAACAGGGTCGCTTGGCAAACCTCCCCTAGCTCCACATTCCAAGGCACAACCTCCGTATTGATTTGTGTATCCAACAGGAGGGATTATGCAAAGATCCTAAGAGGGATAACCCTTGGGAAACGTTCACACTTACTCACTCCTCCACATGTCATCCTTGGCCCTAGCACACTGTGTTCACTTTCAGCCTACCAGCTGTTGCAGTGCAATCAATACCACGGTTATGCTTCACAACTCGAGTTACTCCCTGGATGCCAGTAGCTTGTGGGAGATCTCCCTCAGGCCAAAGACGGAGAGACGTGGCTGACAATGATTCGCTGATGAGGTTTTAGCAGAGAAGACAGCAACAACTTGTCATGAGTGCATGGCGTGCTGTTTTATTTGCTTTGCTGCAGGCTTTAAACGCAGGGACAAGAGAAAACCCATCATCAACCTTCACAAACTCTCTTTCTCAGTGCGCCTTTTTGCTGTGATCGCTGCAGTCTTTGTGTGAAAGTCATGCAGAGATGCTAGCCAAAAGCAGTAATGCAGGATAAAACAAAGATGGTGAGGAACACACAAAGTTTGGCTCAGTTGAGCAGCTGTCTCAGATTTGAAAGACTACTAGTTCTATTCCCAGTTCCCCTGTAGTTGTGTTGAAATATCATCGAGGAAGAGGTGAATGTCGTTAACATTTCTCCCACGGCACCATATGGCATCATAATGTGAATGGGTGACTCAAAGGATGTTTGAGGTGCAATATAGATGCGGCCCATTTACCATGACCTACGTAACTGGAACCCCTTGAATGGCAGCTGCTGTTAAAAACGGATTTAGACTTTCTCCCTCACCTATCAATGCTATCACCATATTGTATATACTGTATAGACACACACTCAACCACCCACTATCTCAGATGGTTCAACCTGTATGGGCTAAGGGAATAGGTAACTTTTCAATAGATTATTTTTATAAAAGAAAATCAAGTGAAGGTAAATCTGTAAAATCTAGCGTCAAAAGTCTTTCCATGATGATTTTGAGATCCCGAGGCTCAACAGATGCTGTCTAAATCCGGTTTGAGAGCTCTGACTTAATAAGTGGTCAATTTGCTTTATTTACACCAGCTGCTAGCATAGACGTCCACCTATTAAAGAGCTTTTCACTGTCACGTACATGTGGAGAGACCCTGTTGGCAATATTTAACATAATGACAATATTTATCATGTCTGTTCCGCACAAACACCTGATGATTTCCTCTCGTGCGTGTTGATAGTAACAACACAGCAGTTCTATGTGCAAGCATAGTGACAAAGTGCTGCATCATGACCCGACGTTGAGGAAACGTGTTGGATAGTGACAAGCTGTTATCAGAGAGGGGAGGCGGTGCTTATCTGTGTCTGCTTGATGGAAGCTGTTGGCTCTCCTTTGACGACTCACAGAAACAGTTTGTGTGCAGGTGATATAGTGTGTGAATGAGTGTGTGTCGGTGCATAGACAGCCACGCTATCTTTTACACAGAAGTAGATACATACAGTGTCTGCAAGCATTCCTGCCTTTCAGGTGTTTTTAAATTAAATTTCAAACATTTGAAGAACTTAAATTTACCTCAATGACGCTGTAAAGGGAATTCAGATATCCGTTTCTAAATACATTTCACATATTTGAAGTGCCAAGACTCAGCTGTGGAGATATGGTGCTAAACTTTTTTTTCACCATTTAAGGTTTCCGACTGTTTGGGGCGTGGTTAAAACTGCACCCGGTGATGTAGTTGGATGTCCAGCATGCGTTACCCCTCCCCAACTAGAACTTTAGCGCATTTGTTCGCATCAGCGGTTATCTGGAACAATTGCAACGTGCAGTTACCTAGCTATCTATGGTTACACCCGAAAAATCCAACTTCCCTTCAGATAGTCCACTGGGGTGGCCGGTTTAGAGCACCTTGGTTTCAGCCGTGAGTGCACGCACATCACGATGAGAAAGGCGGAAGCGTGAGAATGGGAAAAGAAGGGGAGAAACAAAGAAAAAAAAATCCAAACTTCAAAGCCAGCATGGCTTCGCGCTGATGTGGCTGCTTTAGAGCGCCTCGTTGTCGCACAACATGGTTGAGAAGGAAGAAGAGTGGGGAGGGAGTAAAAAAAATACAAAATAAAATATAAATAAATCATTGCAGGTGTGGCCGCTCAGTTGTGGTGTGGAAACCCCCGCGACGACCCAGTGAGATATATTCCAGCCTATGGCTGTTTTAAGAGGATATTTTTTCACGGCTCCAATATGTAGTTATGTGTAGGTATGAAAACAAGATGCCAGATGAAGTTGCAACACTTTGATTGACAGTTTATAATTAATCCGGATGTGGTTTCAGCGCATTCAGAGGACACGCCCACAACGTTCGAGGGTGACGAAAACTGCTTGATTTTTCACCATTTCGCGTGAAAATACTTGGTGATTTTCTTAATCATTTAAATTTGGCACAGTTGTTAACAACACTCTTCTGCGTGGTCAAATTTAGAAGACGCAGTTTACTTTCCTGGGACTGTAAAGAACCATTCATGCTAAAAACGACGATCCATGAGGTCAACTTGCATTCAGTAATCATCCGTCCTTCAAAGTATCCATTATTTGTACTATACGGAGACTTGTATGACAATTAATAATGTTCTGATTTTACTTTAAAAATTTTTGTCCTGTTAAGAAAAATTTTATGGCGGCGTAAGTTAGACCATGGGTGGAACAGATATTATGGGAAAATGTTTATATATATATATATATATATATATATATATATATATATATATATTTAACGCATTGAAGGTACTGAGTATAGACAGTCCACTGTATGTGCTCTAACCACATTAGAATTATGGCACAATATAGATATTTCATGGATATACATAACCCCCATTTTTGTTTTTTTGGGGAGTGCGTTGGTCAGATTCTCTATTAAATTCTTGTCGAAAATATAGAATAAAACTCATTTTATGACAGTGCCGTTACATCCTTACTACCTCTCTTGTGCATCCTTTGTTCTGTCAATTGCATTATGGTCCTGATCCAAAATAAACGTTTTTATATATCAGTAATCTTCGGGTGTTTCCTCAATAAACAGTGTAATGAGTGTATTCTGAAATGCTACAGACGAGAAACCATATTTTCACCTATTTTTATCTTTTGCGAAGGCAAGCATTTAGCTTTTCAGATGTGATGATCTCTTGAGGAAGAAGCCCGACTCATACAATATTCAACTTTTTTCCAACATCTTATTTTCAGGCTGTGAGTTCAGAGCACTGTGTGAGTATACTTATGTAGAATGGCTTGCTTATGTTATTTTGACACTCATTTTTTTAGGCTCAATTGAGAAAACATCTTTAGAGACGGCTAGAATCACATCATAAAAAAACATCATATTACTGTTTATATATTTGAAGGAATCATACAGTGGCTCTGATTTGTCACAGTTTACAGGATGCGTGTGTGAACCGTACGTGTGTTTAGGAATGACCATCTGCCACCATCTATCCTTTGTGCCAACAAACCGAAAAAACCTGCCCCGCCAACTACCCAGCACCAAACCCAATTAACAGACAAATGCTTCAACACGCAGACAAAATGTGACTGTGAATAAGTGAGAAGGCGCGAACATCAGAACGTGCAGAAAGGTGGGTGGGGGTTGTGCATTCAGCACTGTAATTGTAAAAGCTTGATAAGGATGAAAGAGGAAAGAAGGAGTATATGGAAAGACTTCATCCTACTGCAATGCTAGACGCTGATGAAAACATTAGTGTTTTTTTTTTTTTTTGCACACACACAAATGCACTCACACACGCACACACTTGCGTACAAAGTGGATTTTGGAATAATGCCTTGTTTTTTTTCTCTACTGGCCTAGATTCATATGGCATCTGTGCTGCACAATCATTTCTCACTCTAGCCCGATTCGTTGTTATCACTCTGCATTTTTCACTCTCACACACACACCCTTGTCTTGTCCAGTCATTCTCCATTTCCCCCTCTCTATTAATCCTTCACTCTTTAGATCAGAGTGCTAAGATCAGTTTATAAATATTTCAGCTATGCATGTGCACTTTAATAAGCAGATAGCATCAGTTATCTATTCTGTGTGCGTATGTGTGTATGTGTGTGTGTGTGTGTGTGTGTGTGTGTGCAAGCGAGTGTCTTGGCACTGTTTAGTGAGGATGTGTCAGCGTGTCCTGCTGAAGCATCTGTTTGCATTTTAATGTGTGACACAGCCTTCAGAAATTGAATGTCTGCTTTAAAAAAAAAAAAAAAAGAATCCTAGCAGAATCAGCTAAATCTTAAATGCATTAAGTAGACTCAAGGCTGCCTGTGTTTGGTTGGCAAAAAGAGAAGTAACGGTATACACGACATACATGATTCACATTCAAATAAAGGTCTCCTCTGAATGCTGCCTCTCCCCTCTGCAGTTGAGTAAAAAAAACACCCCAGCTCATGTATCAGGAATATCCTGTATAGTAGATTGTATAACTGCCTCAGTCTCTCACTGATGGTCAGTTGTTCCTTGCTTTCTTTCTTATCCTTTAACTACACACTACTTGATTGTATTTTACCCAAATGGACTAAATCCACACAAAACGTTTCATGTCCAATTGCTAAAATAACTTGTATTTCTCCCACCATTAGGACATTTGTTGCACAACTTCCTTTCTACATCCTCCACTTCTGATATTAGATATTTATTTTATTCCAATCTGTAAATCTTTTCAGGTATATTTTGAAAAGTTCTGCAGTTTATGATTATGCTCCTGCATACTGCACCACTTCATCTTTAAACCACACTGCAAATATCAGCTTTACAGATGCCATCTTGCAGTTGGGCGCTGCAGTAATGATAATAATGATTTATACCATGACATGGTAATATCAAATGTCATATTAAAGGTACTTTAATAACAGACTCTTAGTGCTAGCATCTTTTCTTTCCTGAGGAGAAAAAAAAAACACTATTTGAGGTGTGGCCTTCATCTACTGGAAGTGGATGATGCACTGGCAATTAATTGTGGGTCAATATCTAGCAGCGTGCCGGCCACTCTTTAAGGACATTTGACAATTTCCCTTTGGTTTTGGAGAAGAACAAGAATATCCAATGGAAGTTACAGTACAGTAAGCAGACTGAAATTTTAGTATTGGTTTAATTAAGGGATTTTTCACGCTCTTGGGGGTATATTTTTTTGTTGCTTGCTGTTCTTTCCTCTTGGCCAGCGGCATGGAGTGACCTATTTTGGACTTTGGGCTTTGATTTGGACATACATTTGGGTCTGTCATCTGTTTGTGCTGTTGTGCAGGAGCACTAAGTTCAAATAGAGGCTCCTATGTATATTAGCTCGCCAGCAAGCTGTTGACGAGTTCGCTGCGAAATGTTTGCCACTGGTAAACAAAAAGTAGAATATTTTCCAGTACGTATGTGTTTTAAATATTCAACATATTTGTCAGTCATTTTATACTTGTATAAGGGTTAAAAATTGTGATGTATGAGGTGCACGTATTACATCATTCATCATCATTAAAATTTTATTGTTTTTATACTAATTAATTTGAACTGGTGAACTACTGTACTTGTATGAAAATTGATAATGTTGAATTCATCTTTCCGCTCCCAACATCAATTATTCCCTGTACACTTAAAGGGGTCTTTGCAGTTATTAAACCACTAGCAAGATTAGAATGTGGCGTCACTTGACTAATGCCCCCCTCAAGTCTCAGAAAGCTACGCCGCTCACTAATGTGCACGAGCGCAATTATCAAACATGGCCATTCTTAATGAGCTGTGATTTTTAAAGTGCATAATTGGGATTAATAGTCACAGAGAGCGCACATCTAGCTTCAACAAAATAGCAGTGCTAGCAATACTTAGCACTACATACATTAGCACCGTGAACAAGCTGACGTTAGCCACACCTGCTATTGTTGGTAGCGTGACTTATTGGTCATGGAGTATTAATATAATACTAAATGTTATTGGTTTTAAGTTTTTTTGGGTGGGGGTTGTACAATCAAAAAGTTAAAAATCAAAAAATAGAAAGAGCTGATAAATTTACCGGTTGAGGATTAATGTTAGTCATTCCACATTGCTTCCGAATGCCAGGCAATTGAGGGGTCAACTGGCTGAGGTCCCTTCGCTTTACTTCTGTTTGCTCGTCTTATGCCCAGTTGTTTCCAAACAAAGGATTGACATTTTTTTATTTTCCAATGGTGGCCAATCGGTTTGAGCAAGGCTCCTGAAATCCAAGGTAACAGATCACCGTGAGGCTGCAGGGATGTGCCCACTATGAGTGTGCCCACAAGTTCACGAGAGATGATTGATCCCTTGTCAGTTACACCTCCTGTTTCTGAGTGGTTGTTTTCCCCTCAGCTGTGGTTTTGTACAGATCCTTTTACTACTTGTACTACTGTCAGTGACGGTTTCTGATATGGGCGATACGGGCAGCCGCTCTGGGGCTAAATTGAAGTTTTGACAAGCGCCGCGAAACAGATTGTGGTCAAACTTTGAGCTACAAAATTTACAAATTTTCATGTGCATACTGATACTCATTGGAGTTGCCGTCATGAAAGCTCGTACCAAGTGGCTTGCAAATTTTATTTTCTTGGAAACCAGTCAGTTTTGAGAAGAGCTGTCCTGGACAGTCATATATTTTCAACTTCCTCTGTTTCATCTGCCGTTATCCTTTCTGTCTGTCTGCCCTTGTGAGTGTATGTGGTTCCAGGCCACATGCAGTTTGTCACTGACCGCAGGGGACAGTTCAGACTTTAGAGAGATATGGAAGATTCAGGCATGATTGAAATGCATTGCGGGGCACATCGTATGATTGCAAACTGAATTACTCCACTGAGAGTGGACAGATGGATCCTTGGAAAAAGCAGAGTGGATTACAGATTACAAATGTCCAGTGACATTTTATTAACTCATGTCACCTTTAATGTGCTGTATATACAGTACTGCCATGAATAGCAAAGATTATTAAATGGTTCTTATTTAACATTTACCCCAGTTAAGATTTATTTCAATGCCCTGTGAGTCAAACTCACAGGCAAAAAGTCATGATGACTTTAATGTATAAAGAAGGTCCTGCCCTCAACAAATCAAAAGGAAAAAAAAACAAAAACATCTACCTCTCTAATAATATTGATTGCTCTTCTGTTCAAGGAAGGTACTGCGTTTTCTTCCATTTTTTAGTACACATTTATGTGTACTACAATTGTACTATTTCCGGAAGTTCACAGAGGAGTCACTCTGTCTGTCGTGGCCAAACCAGACAACATGTGCCAGACACACAGCGTGCACGTTCCTGTGGGTTTAAATTCCACAAGCGCTCATCACTTAATCCACCAGCCTAGCGACAAAAGCTTACACAGGTTTGGGTGTTACTTTGAACGTGAATTTATAATTTTAAAAAAATATGCTTGAGCTAATTATTTCAACCAATATTGCAACCAACCAACTTAAAAATGTGTATTATTACCTTAGCCCAGGAACAATATATCCAAAATTCACAGGCGTCCTTTAGTTATTTTAGCACTAAAAGCATTTATTAGCTTGCATGATGTGAGATATTTATAAAATTAGCTGTATATCGTGAATACTCTGGAATACTCTAATGAACACACTTATTGCCATCCTTTCGTCCACTCCAAACAAACTCAATAATTTCAGCAAGGCCTCCTTGACCATTAGGTAACTCCACAACCACTTTACAACTGAATGGAATAGCAATGAGGAAGTTCCCACCCAACGACTGGTGGATTAACGGCTGTCCCCCTTTTTTGCATTCCATAAGAATGATTCTATGCGTGGTGTGGGGTATACCTCTGAGTTGGAGCATGACGTGGAGTCTTCTACACAAACACTGGATAGTGCGTCCTCGCTAAGCCTTGTTGCATGAACTGATGAACCCTGCTCAGATGAGAGGCGAAACGTGTTCGAAGACAAACAGAACAGTACAGTTGCGATCGATTCAATGGCCCGAGATGAAATGACCTAGATGAATGAGAATATTCACAGGCATACTGCTAAAGGACACACATGTCAGACAACATAAAACTGTAGCTGTAGTTACAGGAGTCATTGATGTTTCTTGAACTAGTATTTAGTGAGTTTCCATGATGTTAGCCAGCATAAAATTGTACATTTAAAGAATTAAATGAAACATTAGTTTAAATAAGGCGGCACGGTGGACGACTGGTTAGAGCGTCAGCCTCACAGTTCTGAGGACCCGGGTTCAATCCCCGGCCCCAGCTGTGTGGAGTTTGCATGTTATCCCCGTGCCTGCGTGGGTTTTCTCCGGGCACTCCGGTTTCCGCCCACATCCCAAAAAAATGCATTAATTGGAGACGCTAAATTGCCCGTAGGTGTGACTGTGAGTGCGAATGGTTGTTTGTTTGTATGTGCCCTGCGATTGGCTGGCAACCAGTTCGGGGTGTACCCCGCCTCCTGCCCGATGATAGCTGGGATAGGCTCCAGTGCGCCCGCGACCCTAGTGAGGAGAAGCGGCTCAGAAAATAGATGGATGGATGGATGGATAGTTTAAACAATATAATTTTAAGACAGTAAGTGTCAATTAAATTGTTTAAATATACTTCGAGTTACTATTTAGAGGATTTAATTTTCTCCAATTGATGTGTGTTAAATCTAAAGATGTGACACTTCCTGCAGTATTCATATACTGCTTCTAGACTGTTTACGTTCTATGCTTTTTTTTTTACTGCAATTAAAAAAAAAACCTGGGACAACTTATAAAAGCCCATCTTCCACTCAGCTGTTTTTGTGATGCAAAAGAAAAAAAACAAAAGCTGCATCTGTGATGACCAGAGGCACAGTTTACCATGACCTCTCTGAAGGTAAAATAGCTCATCGTGGCATGCGAGGAGTATGATTGTGTGTTTGCATATGTTCATGAGAAATACTGCCGGCCATTGCTTGTGTCCTCATTATGCACCAGCCATTTCCCTGCATGTGTTTCACTGCTATAGCGCAAGCTACTAAACACATACGGCTGTGTGCATCTTCCCTGTTTGTATGATGCTGTGAGGTTCCCTTGTAGGTCAAACTTGTGATTCAGCAGACTAATTTGAGAAAAACACACACGCAGGAATGCATAAAGCAACTACACACTCAGGTGAATTCGCTTTCCAGAGCAGTTCCTGATGTCAGGGCCATTATCTTTTCATAACACATTCTCGCTCTCTGTCTGTCTAATTCACATGCATTTACATGAAGTGGCCATTAACGTGGATATGGGAAGTACATTACCATAATTTTTTTGTGTTGTAAAGAGAGATAAATGCTGATATGTAAAATATTTTCAAAAAGCTAGGTAGATGTAGGCATACGCACACTAAACAAAAACTTTGTTGAAGCACCTTTGACATGAATGACCACATTCAGTCTTTTTGTGTAGGAGTTCATCAGCAGATCACATCTTGATTTGGCAATATGTGCCCACTCTTCATTGCAAGTATGCTACAAATCTTTCAAGTTGCGAAGACATCTCTCGTGCACAGACCCCCTCAGGCCACCCTGCTATTTGGAATTGTTCAGAAGTCTCTCCACTTTGACAAGGCCCCAGTTCAAGCAGGAGAATATCAACCTCAAATCTGTATTTTCAAATTTTGTCACTCAATAGCCAATTGAAAATGAATAATAATAATAAACAGATTGTCATGGTCAAATGAAATGGCGGTATTGTTGGCATGTTTGGTAAGCTACACAATTCTCAAAATGCAGTTTTAAAATCATTTTTTGTAGTCTGATAGAAAAACCTTGTACAGTTGTTATTCAACAACCTTCCTGTTCCCTCTTTATTTAAGTGAGTAGTCTTATTTTACGTTAGTTAAATTTCATTCAATAATAAAATATTACTTAAAACGTTGCCTGTACAGTAATGAAAGGGTTTTATGATTGCAAGTTAGAACGACTCGAAAGTCAATCAACAACACAGAATGGTAGTGTGTCTTTTAACAGGGCTGTGTTCATTTATCTACTTATATGATGAGCCTTGGTGGCATGCTTATACCAGGGATACTAAGCACAAGTGTGCCTCGTAAGGTTGGACGGAGATCGAAAGACAGATGGGAAAGTGATTGAGATGCATGCCATTCATTAGAAGCTCATTTCAGTCTCCTGTGCTTCCCAATCCTTACTCTCTGACAGCACCCAAACAGGAAGTTTAATAGTCCCTTAGTCTTTGAGGCCTAACTGGCAGTCAAATTCTCACTGGGTGCAATAATGAGTCAGTGTCTTATTCAGACTGGATTCAGCCTTAAGCACTGTTATCGAACTAACAGCAACACATTTACCAGATGTGGGCTCCCTTTCAGCTCAGTGGTCACACCTGGCAAGATCACACTGGCTTGCTTCACACTCTTAAAGCCATGTCTTCTTTGTCACTCCATGTTTTACCTTACAGAGTGTTTTTAAATACTAATTTAAGGATGTTGGGTGGTTTTGCTTCCCTGAGCTTTGCATGAGTGACTTGTTGAACATGTGGAATAGACAACCTTTGTTTCATGGGTACCAACACAGAAATATTTTTATTTTCGCTTAAAAGACCACCTGTAATTTGAAAGCTAAACCTTACTTCATAGCTCCCTCTTCTTTTTTTCACATCAGTCGAATCCAATATTACTGTACATGGCAAGTTTACCATATTTGACAACAAACTCAAGTCCAAATGGGTGCCACATAAGAATGAGTTAATCCATTAAAGAAACACAGGTTCTTTTGACAAATTATATTTCATTGAGTGCTTTATATATTTGGTACTGAACTGTGAACTGAATTGAGCTGAAACTGCTCGCAAGGGGATTTCACGAGCTCTCTCCTTATTATATCAATTTCTGGCCAATTAGATCATGTGTAAACGACATTGGACTCAAAGCTCACAAACAGACTTATATGCTGTTCTTTTTAACGAACACACATTGACCAATTCCAATAAAACCGACGTTATTGTAGCATTGAATACTTTATTTGTGTGGAATATTTTCTTAGACCATTATGACTAATAGCATCTATAGACAAAAAGTATTCACACACCTCAGGGAAATGAAAGTAGAAGAAAATATATCATTGAATATCCATCCATCCATCCATCCATTTTCTGAGCCGCTCTCTCGCCACATGATGCAATCACATACAACTTGCATATCTCCAACATGCTGCCATTGTGTTGGGCTAATTAAAGAGATGCTCTCATGCTAAGGTGCAGATGGAGGGGTCAAGAGTTTTTCACGCTCAAGATGGATTAATGTTTTTCCCCCCTTCCTGAAATTGAAAACTTGAATGTGGCACATCGTAATTAGGAGGACGTATTCAACACGATACACTCACCGGACACAGCATCAGATTTGCACATTTAATGATATTCAGTGGAGTAGTATTAAAAACTTTGCCTTTACATGAGTTGACAGTGAATATTTTCATCTTTGTAAAATCAGTATTTATAATGTCATTCCTTTTCCTGAACTGTGTTCAGTTGTGAATGTGTAGCTAATATTGTGATGACATAGACTCTTGCAAGACCTTCAAGGCAATGAAGAAAATTCTATTATCTACTGTTCAACATACATCTCTGCAAATAGTGAGGAGAACTGTTTTACACAAATAATGCATCAAGTTAAATTAGCCATGTTTTCTGGTTTCAGATGTGCATCAGGTATGATGTCTTTTATTTATTTATTTTATTTTTTTATTTATATATTTTTTTTTTCGATCAATCGTGGTGCTGTTCCAAATCACTTCTATGCAGAAAACAGTAACTGTGTCTCTCATTGTGTTGAAGTAGGCTGCAGACATTATTTTGTGGTTTGATGATGAAAGCCCTGTCTGAAGGGCACAACTGTTTGGTCTGGCTGAGGCCATCAGAAAGAAGGAAGACAAAAAACACAACAAATGGGCTTATATTGAAACATGACAAGAGATACTTATGCAGTAAGGACTCTCATCTATGACTAAATTATGAACCCTTGTTTAGCATATGAAGAAGCTTTTGCATATTTCCATTTGGTTGCCGTTTTTGGACTGCTTATCATCGTTGTTGTAGCATGCTGAATATTTAATCAGTCAATCTCTGGCCTATTTGAGATTTATTTATTTATCTTTTTTGACTGAGGGCCATTGGTAGAGTAGTTTTGTAGTAGTGGCTGGCGTGCAAGCTCCCTGTGATTGACAGGCATCCGTCTGCCTTTTGCCATCCTGCATTGACCCTGAACAGGATAAGTGTTATGGAAAATTGATGTGTGGTTTGATTGGCTACTGTTGCAGTGTACAAATGCGCAAAAAGCATAGCCAATCAAAAAGTTAGCCACAACTCTTAATGGGTCACGGGTCCTGAACATTTCAAGTCATTTTGAGTCCAGTCGTGACTGGAGCCCACCACCTCTGGTAAGTACCTAGCTAAAATAGGATCCAGCTGATCTGTGACACTAAATGCGATAAGTGGTAGAAAATCAATGGATGGATAATGTTCTTAACTGGATGTTTTCCTAATATACACAGTAGCTATAAATCCCAACAGTGACATAATCTTCAAACACTTTTCCCTCCACATAATTGAAGAATTACTCGAGGTTGGGTTATATTTTCATAACATTCAATGAGTTGAACAAAACAAACCAAATAACACAAACTTACAAAAAAAGTAATTATATAAAATAGGCTGCCCTTTTGAATATACTGCCTGCGCCAAGGAGGAAGTCATAATTCAAGAATATTCTTTGTATTGTTACAGGCTTATAAAAAAGCTAAAAGTATAATCGCTCACAAAACATCGCAAAAATGGTAGATAATCAAATCCATCATTTTTCTGGAGATTGATAATCAGCATGTTCACTCTCTTGGCCGACGGAAACAGCTTTAATCTAGTCAGTGGAAGCATTACCTTGTGGATAAAATACTGCAGGACATCTGCAGCTTACTGATGGATGAGAAAAAGCATCCCAAGGAAGAAGAAGTCTGACGTACGTTGCGATGCATACATGCACACCAATTATCTCAGTTCTCAAGTCAGTTTTCAGTCTTGCAATGAAATGCTTGCTCTCGTTTCAAGTTAAGACCCCTAAACGCACCTCACTTGTGTGTAGACTGTGGACAAATACTTTGACTGATCTGCTTCCAGTCTATCTCGTTGTTTTGACAGCTGCTCATTTTCATGCAGCAATGAGTCAATGACAGCAAGAGAGAGAACGAGCGAGTGAGAGCGAGAGAGAGAAAGAGAGAGAGAGACAAAATGTGTATGAAGCAGCGAGATATCGGAGCACTCATTGTGAATAGCAACACAGGTGTTACCTCGTAAAACCTGACAATAATAACAAATGTCCTCACACGCTCCCGGGAATACATGTTGCTCGTAGCAGTGACAGTGACGGGTCAGAGTGCGTTTCAATAGTCATGTGTTCCCTAAAGAGAAGCTAGCCAGCTAATGCCCATACTTTATGGTCAGCACCAGGGTGACAAGTTGCAAAACCATAGGGATACACCATGAGATTAATTTATGCTGTGTGGTGTGGAAATTTTGCTTGAGCTATCCTTAGTTTAATATAAGTACAAGAGCTCTGCACGCCCATCTCAAAAGGCACCCGCTAACTCTAGCTGGCGAACAGTCAAATTCAAATTCACCAAATCCCTTTATGTAACTGAGAAAAGACAGAATATACTAGCGAAAATGATGAACATTGGTCGATTGATCTGTATTGTGAAAATGAACGGTTGGCCATAACTATTCCCAAAAAAACCCCAACAACAATAAACAGCTAGTGTTTGTGCTAGTCGGATAGCGAGTTGACAAGTGAAAAAATTCAAATGACGCCATCAATTAGTCGACATGGACTTGACAATCAGCACCATAGCATCAACAAATCTGACGTGCTTCAACCGCGAGCCAACATTAGTTTTGTTTTTGATTACCTTTTTCACAGCAATCATTTTATAATTCATAGTAAAACACTGAATACAAGAAAGGTTACAGGAATTAGCAATGGCTTTAATAACAGTTGTTCTCCATGTTTCAAGGTGTCAATTGTTTCAAAATTTTTTTTTAGATATTAAGTCACGCACAGTCTTGGTTCTCAGGAACATTTCACTGCGTGATTTACATTTACAGTTCTATATATTTTTATGTGACAAAAGTGTAGCCAGGTCGCACGAAATATTTTCCACTTCAGCCTTAATGTGATGTTTTGTGTTTTCTGGTTGTATTCTAAAACACTAATAATTATAAATTGTCACTACTCTGTTTCTAAAACAAGCTGAAATAATCTGTTTTTCAATGCATTAATGCGATGATTAGTTCAAATAATATATTAATTGGCCACAATATTAGCAATACCTAAAAGTAAGCTTTAATTGACAGTCAGCAATTGCTTAATATGGTTGTAGTTTGCAGTGGTGGAGAAGTATGCATGCATTTCTAATATTATGGTTTTCCCAACAAAACAACAACAAATGCGACTGGCGGAAAAAAAAATATATCTGCAGATGTACTTAATAAATAGTGTACTAGTTGCCGCTCCCTTTACTGCCCTCACAGCAGCCTTAAAATACATTTACGGCCTTTCACAACACGCACGGCATGTTCTGATCCATCTGCTGCTGCATGTCACCCAATGTGTGATGCATGGATGTCAACATGACAAAAAACATCACATTTCCCTTTAACATTTTACGATGAAATATTGTCTTGAATGTTTCACTTTAAATAGCATATTCCCTCAGCGGGAGAGCACAACAGTAAATGTGTGTGCAAGCACCCGTGTCAACGTGATCGCAGTTAATTCTCCCTTCTACGAAACAGAATTAGGTGATTTTGATATCAGTCCCGCCGGAGCCCATTACATTGCTCGTCAACTAATGCAAATTGCACACTACATTTAAGAATAATTGTAAAGCCACAATTCCCAGGGGGAAGCGTAACTCACATTACAAATTGAACGCAATGAGCGCTCTGTTGGGAAAACCATCTTCTCCTATCCTAACCTTCTTCTCCTCATGCTCACTACTGAACACCTCTCATTCACACTACTGTTCTCATACACACTACAGATTTTTTTTTACCATTCATATACACTAGATATACTGTATGAGAGAAAAATTAGGGTGTTTCAATTGTGTGTATGAAAAGTAATCCTGTATTATGTCCTCTCACAGCAGCTTTTCTAGTATCTACAATACAGTATACTGGGCACGCATGCACGTCCACACTTACTATCATGTACAATGGTGCTTTCCCCCCCATTTAACTTGTAAAAGGAGAAAAAGGATCAGTCCAGTATTATTGCTGATAATAGGATGTCACAGTCTGCTCTCTTTGGGTCTTTCCAACTGATTTTTTGTGTGTGTGTCAGTGTGTGTGTGCATGTTGGGCGTGTGGGGTGAAAATGCTGAAGGGTGGGACAGGAAGGAGACATATGAGGAGAGGCAGAGGGGAATGCAGCTGTATGTCAGCTTCTCTGACAGCAATTTGCCCAAATTATTCATAGATGCGGCGTGTGCTTGAGGTGTGTGGTGACAGGTGTCCTAAGGAATATTGCGAATGTAGTATCCCATTATATAGTGTATATAACACCACTTAAATGAGGGCATCGCTTACCCCTTAGCCTTGTGATGTGCCCCTAGTCAGTAATTATTGCCCACATGCTTGTTTTCCAGGATGATTTAAGTGGAACACAACAGCTAAAATGCTACCATATTACATGCCGCAACAAATTTTGACTCTCAGTTCAGACTCTGAAAACTACCATAGTCCTTTAAATGAATTTTAGCATAAAACTTTTCACTGTTTGTTACATTGCAGCCATTTGCTAAAATCCTTTAAATTAATTTTTTCCTCATTAATGTACACACAGCACCCCACATTGACAGGGAAAAAAAAACTGAATTGTTGAAATTTTTGCAGATTTAAAAAAAAAAAAAAGAAAAACTGCAATATCACACAGCCCTAAGTATTCAGACTCTTTACTCAGTATTTAGTAGACGCACCATTTTGAGCTAATACAGCCATGCGTCTTTTTGGGAATGATGCAACAAGTTTTTCACACCTGGTTTTGGGGATCCTCTACCATTTCTCCTTGCAGATCCTCTCCAGTTTTGTCAGATTCGATGGTGAACGTTGGTGGACAGCTATTTTCAGGTCTCTCTAGAGATGCTCAATTGGGTTTAAGTCAGGGCTCTGGCTGGGCCATTCAAGAACAGTCACGGAGTTGTTCTGAAGCCACTCCTTCATTATTTTAGCTGTGTGGTTCGGCTCATTGTCTTGTTGGAAGGTGAACCTTCAGCCCGGTCTGAGGTCCTGAGCTCTGGAATCAGAATCAGAATCATCTTTATTCGCCAAGTATGTCCAAAACACACAAGGAATTTGTCTCCGGTCGTTGGAGCCGCTCAAGTACAACAGACAGTCAATTTACAGAACACTTTGGAGACATAAAGACATTGACAAACAACAATTGTGCAAGAGACTTCAAGGAGTGTATGCGGTTTAAAGTGACGAGTAGTGCGATCATCTGAGACAATGTTGGTTGTGCAAATGTTACAGATACTCCTCAATCAGTGTGCAAATGGAGCAGATGCTAATCTGGCATGAGTGACCAGTATATGCAAATAGTGCAGCATGGCGAGACAACTACAGTGAGTGCACGAGTAATACATAATTGGCCCCACAGAAATGTGACAACGAACTCAAGTCAAAAAATTGTCAGCTTGTTGTAATGGAATTATAGGTTAGGTGTTTAAGAAGTTGATCGCAAGAGCGAAGAAGCTGTTGGAATGTCTACTAGTTCTAGTTTGCGGTGATCGGTAGCACCTACCTGAGGGAAGGAGCTGGAAGAGCTGGTGACCGGGGTGCGGAGGGTCTGAGAGGATTTTGCACGCCCTTGAAGAAGGTTTTCGGGCAGGATCTCCCTGTACTTGGCCGCATGAATTTTTCCTTCGATTGCAACCATTTGTCCTGTACCTGCAGCTGAAAAACACCCCCACAGCATGATGCTGCCACCACCATGCTTCACTGCTGGGATTGTATTCGACAGGTGATGAGCAGTGCCTAGTTTTCTCCACACATACTGTTTGGAATTAAGGATAAAATGTTCTGTCTTGGTCTCGTCAGATCAGAGAATTTTATTTCTCACCATGTTGGAGTCCTTCAGGTGTTTTTTTTTAACAAACCCCATGCAGGCTTTCATGTGTCTTGCACTGAGAAGAGGCTTCCATTGGCTTTATGGCTACTCAGCCATAAAGCCCCGATTGGTGGAGAGCTGCAGTGATGGTTGACTTTCTAGAACTTTCTCCCATCTCCCGACTGCATCTCTGGAGCTCAGCCACAGTGATCTTTACCTCTCTCACCAATGCTCTTCTCCACCGATTGCTTAGTTTGGCCGGACGGCCAGGTCTAGGAAGGGTTCTGGTCATCTCAAACGTCTTCCATTTAAGGATTATGGAGGCCACTGTGCTCTTAGGAACCTTAAGTGCAGCATTTTTTTTTTTAACCTTGGCCAGATCTGTGCCTTGTCATAGTTCTGTGTCTGAGCTCTTCAGGCAGTTCCTTTGACCTTATGATTCTCATTTGACATGCACTGTGAACTGTAAGGTATTAAATAGACAGGTGTGGGGCTTTCCCAATCAAGTCCAATCAGTATAATCAAACACAGCTGGACTCCAATGAAGGCGTAGAACCATCTCAAGTATGATCAGAAGAAATGGACAGCACCCGAGTTAAATATGAGTGTCACAGCAAAGGGTCTGAATACTTATGGCTGTGTGATATTTCAGTTTTCTTTTTTAATAAATCTGCAAAAAATTCAACAATTAATTTTTTTTCTGTCAATATGGGGTGCTGTGTGTCCATTAATAAGGACAAAAAAATAACTTAAATGATTTTAGCCAATGGCTGCAATGTAACAAAGAGTGAAAAATATAAGTCCGTACCCACTGTATATTTGGAAGAGCTGCCTTTCCCCCCTACCAAAAAAGCCCTTCCGTTTGATATTTTAGATGGAGCCTCCTACTCTGTTTTAATTTCTAGATCCAATCTGTGATAGAAGCATCATTCGCCACAAGTGAGTCCAAAACGAGGAAGCAAACCGAAGCTTTCCCGACTTGTTCAATCTCTGACCAACTTTTTGGAAATCCCTTTCTCATTTCTTCATGACGGACACGCAGCACAGCAGCTAAATGAGTGGGCAGAGCATAATTGTGTCATCACAAAGACGGCTGACGATAGCGCGGGCAACAGTGGGGAAGCAGGTAGGAAAATGTCCACACTTTTTCTTGTGCAGTTTGTATTTAGTTCATATTTAACACACTCTGACAAGGAGTGATCCAAATACCATACGACTTTAAGAACCATTTGTGCAACTCTTAGCAGAGAAAATGCACATGAATGAATAAATAAATAAATAAATAAATTAAGTGCCTTATTCTGTATTGGTCAAATATATATAATATATGGGGGAAACAATATCTTAATCAAGGCTGTACCAAGAATGTAAACCAAAGTCATATTCATTTTAAGCACTAATGAAACGGAGATGTGGATTATTCTGATTTTACCTGCATTATTGTAGACTCTTTATGCTTTTTAACGTCCAGTCTGAGTTTTAGCTGATTTTTTGACACATAAGTACAAATGAATCATGACTTTTGTACTCTTTCTGTTTTGGACCTTATTGGCCTTTAGTCATGAAGTCACTTTATTGGAAATATGGTCTCATTCAGAGCAAGTTTCAGATTTCAGAGGTCTGCATGCTTGAGCGTCATCTTCCAACAAAGCAACAAGCCCACTGATTGGTTGCCTTCTGTGATGACATATGGTACTTTGTTTTCAGATTAATGTACATTTAGGTTTGGGTTAAAACAAGTCACTTTACAGGGCGACTTTAGACATTTGTGTACTTCCAGCATATGTATAGGTGTTACCATTCTGTTCTAATATAGCCAACATGCCATCTACTCACAATAGCCTCATAGTTTATTAATCGGTTTCTTCATACATCCAGTAAGTGTTGATTTTTCACGTTAGTTGTCAAGATACATTGTTTTAGGGCAGAGAACTGATTTGTATGAAGTGGACATTGTCACATTCTTTCAGCAGACAGAGATTGGCGCCGGCAGGGATGAAAGCATTAGTTAGTGTCTTCGCTCACAGGCGTACATTATAACTTCTTCACTGCTTTATTGCGCTTATTTTGCTGACACGACTGTCATTTGTGCTGACAGCATTGCACCTACCACTGCTATTATATCTCGTCGGGATGCAGTGTGTTAGTGCTTGATGTGTCAGTCCATGATAAAGTAAAAGAAATAATTGTTGTAATTACTTCGTCTCTGTTTTCATTCCACCCACTTGTGTTGAGAAGAATCTAATGCAGAACAAACTCCCCCTCGTTTGCCTTCTGTATTCTTGAGATAAAGTTACTGAACAGGGTTATGGCGATCAGAGGGAAGCAAGTTTATTGCTGTTGCTGGGAACAGATGAAATATTTGTAACAGCATTTGCGACAGTTTATCTCAGTGTTCCTACATTGTTTGCAAGCTGATATTTTGGTCTAGGCGGTGGCACATTTTCAAGTTTCATTTTGAGAGACCCCTGTATTTGATTTTGTTTTGTCTTTTTTCTTGTGTTCTGTTCTCTGTTTTTTTTTTAATTATTTTCAATTTACTCATAGTAATTTCTTTCAGGTAGTTGCTAGACCTTCTACAATAAGGGTATCTTATGGAGGGTTTATAGATTGGTTATCAATGTTTAATGTTTAATAAAGATGTAATATATTGCAGTAAGTCATTTTAAATCTAAGCATAGCAGTATCTTAAATATACAGTACCTAAAAGTGAGCAAACATCTAATGTTGTAAAGTTGTTAATAAATGTATGTGCTTATAACATGATCATTAACCTACAGAGAAAAAAGAACGTTATACCCTTACTGAAGGAAATATATTTGTTACCAAAAACATTATAAAGTGCATCTGCGTATTTCCGCAATTTAACATTCGCAAATTGACCCATTTCCATGTATTTTTTTAACCTAACCCCCGTTGTTTACGGAAACCCCCACTTACTCACATTGTAGCGCGAGTGCCTCGTTGTCGCAGCATGGAAGAGCCGTGCCCCGACCCGATGGGCTATTTTCCAGCCACCGGAGGCTTTAAGCGGATATACTGTTTTATCTCGGTCAAAACATGTAATTATGTGTAGGCATAAGAAAGATGGATGCTAGAAGAGGAAGTGGCAGGCATTTTTTCTGGGTTGTAATAGTGGTGTTTGATAGAAAGTTGACAGCTGAGCAGGGCGTGGCCAACGGCTTGATTCTTAAAAATGTTGTACCCTCATTTTACATACTTTTTCGAATATGTTTTTCCCCTAATCATTAAATTTTGGCAAGGTTGTATTGACAATGTGTAAGAGTATGTTTCATACAGAACATAATGGAGACAGCGGGTCATTCCACTCTCTCTTCCACCTGTCTGTCCTTCTTTGTTGAGCATAGAAATGTTCCAAAGTGAAATCATGCATGCACACGATGATCCCCATTCTCCAATGTCAGATTTGGTTTCAAGCAAAAACCCCATGTGATGCGCATCCATTGCAGCCTCCGCTGGCATTTCTCATGTGTCCTCGCATGCACCACCAGTCACTGTGAGATGCGGCCTCACAGGATCGCAGAAACTCACTGAAGCTCTGCGGGAAGCTTTAAAACATTTCATAGCGCTAAATGGAGGACTGGCTTAAGTGTGGACATCAGTCAAGCGAGGGTGAAAATGTTGCCTGCTGCATTTAAGGATAGTCAGCCTTTTATCAGTTTATGTGCTAATTGCCTCTGCATAACAGCATAACAGACCTTCAAGCCATCCATTTGTACAACACATTTTGTCTGAAGGCAACCTATAAACTTTAATTAGGGTTGTGTGTTTTGCTTTTTCTTTGGCTTTTTTTTTTTTTTTTCCCCATCACCGTTATTCCAAAACCCGGGCTGACATTCTGCATGATGCCCAAAACACCTCAGCATACCTCACTGGAGCTCACTTCAGCACCAAATATGCTCCTTTGGCTTTATCTTTGTATGATTAGTCACAATTGTTCCAAAATATTCAGCAACCTCCAGTAGAGTGAAGAATGTTAGAAGATAAATTATGTGAAGTAAACTGAGTCACATTCAAAGCAGTAAGACTCCATTATCACAATTTATTTCATCACTTGGAATCAAAGTTAATGGTGTTGCATTGTTTCCCCCCCCCCCCCCCCCCCGCCATTTAGAGCACCTGTAACTTGTTTTTTACACTTGTGTGACCAAGATGTGAACATTTTGATGTCTTACTGACAGTAGTTAACTTATTTTTGCATTTTGATGGCTACAGTTCTACCCTGGAACAGATTATTTAAATTTTTTCTATGGGAACAATTATTTGAAAACCAAAAATATCTTAATAAGTGGGGATTGTTTTCCATCTTAGAGTTTCTACTGTAATCTCATCCAAAAAAATAAAAACATAAAAATAAAAAGATAACAAATGCAGCATTGTAGCTCAAAGGAGTAGCATCATGTTTGAGAATTTATGTGCCCCTTAAACTAGTCAAATAAAATGACATTACTCTCAGCATGCTCACTATTAGGAAAGCAGATACTGGAAATCCTGGGCAGAGAGATCTGTTCACCACATAGTAGACAAAGGACAAGGACAGTTTCTAAGAGCAGTCAAAGTCAGACAGACACACATTAAGCAGCATTAAACGGATGAGAAAAGAGACAGAAAACAAGCTTAATAAAGTCATTTGGAGGTCCATGAGGAAACCATCTTCATGCTAATGCTAATCAACGACAACCTGCTTCATATCTTACAAATGAATCGAACACTTTACATTTATAGTGGAGGAAGGCTGGTGAAAATGATTACTTTGCTCCAATTGTCCAGTCAAGCAAAATGGGCTTGAGGGGAACCTTTTTCATGCTACATCTCTTCGAGTCTGGCAGGAAAATAAATAAATGAATAAAGAAAACCTATAGCAATTGGAACTTTTATTCTGTGGATCATGTATGAATTAGTTTCGGTGCTTTATGCAGCAATAAGGCACTGAAATCACACTGTGCATATTAATTAGTACATTAACATTTTTCACTTCACCAGAAGAGAAACAATTAAAAGCTAAAGGCAGTTAGAGGGGCAAATTATTGATGGACCTAAAAACAAATTTCAGCCTGCCACTCACTGATAAGATACTGGCAGTCTTGTCTAAATGCAGTAGGCATTTGAACTATGCTCATTTTAATGGCTGTGCTCCTGGGAAAACTACTACATCTATCGCGTTGCCCCCTCTGGTGTGCATGCCTTAGCCTGACAGAGGCAGCAGTGTGACATATTGTAGGGAGAGTTAATTCAAAGAAGCAGTAGACTATAGGCTTCTTTATACTCACTGCGACCATCCCGCGCGCACTTTGCCTTTATACACGAGCACAACCCACACACGCAGTTTTGAAAATGTACTGCAGTACTCCTCCAAGTCGGGGGTGTCGCTACGGCTGGTGTTGGCTAGGACGCCACATGGTGGAGCTTCCGCTGCATTTGTTGGCCATTCCGATAGCTGTTTTTACTTTCCTTTCCGTAACAAGGAACAAAGTAACAACAATGGCGACCGTGGAACAGTGTCTGCTAGAACAAATGGACCTAGATGACCAGATGATACGTTTAATTAGGCTGCAAAACCTATCAAGAAGGAGGCGGCGTACGTGGTATGTGGAACCAAGGGGCACGCTGAGTACGTCATCACAGCATGTGACTACAACGGACCAATCACGAGAGATGATCTCTGTGGCATTCTACGCGCAGCAACAATTTTTGCCGTGTGAGCGTCAAGTGTTGCATAGGCACAATGCGTCGGTCACGTGATGCAATGCGGGCGATGTCGGCCGCGCAAACGCAGGACTATAAAGAGGCCTTAAAGAGTATCCAACTAAACTAAAGCTAAAGCTAAACTCCAGCAGTTGTAATTATTTTCACAGAGGAGTCTGGTTAGAGCGTCTGCCTCACAGTTCTGAGGACTTGGGTTCAATCCCCGGCCCTACCTGTGTGGAGTTTGCATGTTCTCCCCGTGCATGCTTGGGTTTTCTCCGGGCACTCCGGTTTCTTCCCACATCCCAAAAACTTGCATGGTGGGTTAATTGAAGTCTCTAAATTGCCCCTAGATGTGAATGTGAGTGCGAATGGTTGTTTGTTTATGTGTGCCCTGCGATTGGCTGACAACCAGTTCAGAGTGTACCCCGCCTCCTGCCCAATGATAGCTGGGATGGGCTCCAGCACTCCCGCGACCCTTGTGAGAATAAGCTGCTCAGAAAATGGATGGATGGATGGAGTCTGGAAGGTACTGTAGTCAAGAGTCAGGTGCTTCTGTTAGGGACTTCCCTCATCCAGTTTGCTCCATGACAGCTCAGAGATCTGCTCTTATCTCCTTGGGGTCTACCATTAAGAGAGTTATTTTCTCACAAAGTTCAATTCACTCTTTTTGATAATTTTTTCATGCACATGGGCCAGAGAGATACTGTATTTCTTAATGTAGTGACCTGGGGTGTTTATTTTTCCATCCTCTCAGGGTCAGGTAATGGTTTGAGTCTTTGGAGTCATTTGGGAATGTCCTGGAACGTTTCTGACACATTTTGTATGTGCTGAATACCCCTAACAAGTTAAGAAGAACCAGTCGCTTCCTATGGACTTGCTATGTTACCAAAAGATGTGAAAGTGAGGGAATTGTTACACTGAGGTGGCTTCTGAGTACGTACAGTAGGTGCCTTGCTTAAAGTTATCTTGGCAGGGCACAGAAAACAAATTAACCTCTTTGTCAGCAAAAAACAGACTTAGTCTGTCCGTCAAAGATGGAAACATTTCTTCTAATCTGAGGCTCACACATGCATGAATTTGTGATAATTAGGGAACACTGAGTGTCTTAGTCACGACTAATAATGTGATCATCATGAAGCTGTGTGTATGTTTACTGTCTTCAAAATAACTAAATTTTGTGACTCTTACTGTACTCCCGCACACCCTTTATGTCATCAATTTCCTGATGCACACTTGGCCGCGTCACATTCGAGAAGAGTAAGAGGCCTTTTTAACGTAGCTGATAGACTGTAAATACCCACTTTCAGCAAGGGGTTGAGAAAGCGAGAAAATGCAAAAAGATGTGGATAGTGCAACTGCTTAATCAGCCACATTAAGCCATCAATCTTGTAAATTCCCTTTTAATTATGAGCCGTGCCTCCTAACCCCTGCCTTTTAAACCAAGTCACAACCAATACTTTTTTTTTTTTTTTGGCTATTATGAGATCATCTATTGGGACTTGAGTAGACAATCTGAAAGGTTGTATCAGTTCATCTCTTTGCAAGAAGGTTGTTTTAGTTTGTTTTCATGTTTTCTACACAAGTGCTCTTTGCCAAAGGAGTATTAAAAAGTGTAAATTATAATAAATTTTCTATGTCAAAGTAAAATCTGATTTAATGTAATAACTATAAACTCAATTTAATGGTCATATCTGTATTTGACAGCAATGACGAAAGCGAAAAGGGACATTTATTATCATAACCACAATCTCAACCACTTCTAGAGACATATTTTATACTCGGTACACCTTTATGAATCATAATCTATTGTTCTCATAGTAAGGGTCTCATGGTGTGCAAATGGATAAAATGTTTACTATATAAAATGGAAAAGCTCAAGACAACCTTCAATTATATATAAAGCCATGCTTTAGTTTGGTGTTGTTGATGACAAAGCCATCTAAGACGAGGAACTAAACCTCTTTTAAACTTTGTTACCAGACTAAAAGAGATAAAATGCGAGGCTTAGCTGTCTGAAAAAGAAGGCAGGCAACAACTAAAGCAGAATGAGTGATACTTCAGCTAAAAAGACAAGAAGATCAAGGACACAACAAGGCTGAACAACTGGCAAGTGAAAAACACTCATGATGAGAGATGAGTCCAAGCTGGGTAGATACAAAGCAAAGGCGTAATCGGATTGGACAAAATACACTAGCAGGACGACAATGTAAAGTCACAGGGCACCAAGATAGAATGCTTTACTAGAGGGGACCAAGCATAAAAAACAAAATGAGAATCATATTTCAAAATAATGAACAATTATCTAAATAGGGTTAAGGAACATTTTGAGCAATATTAGAACAGTCAGAAAGATTTAAGGTTGCAGCTTTCTCCTCAAATCCACAAAAACCAATTATGAGGTCCAAATCTTGTCTCCATAAGAATTAATCTAAAGGAGAGAGTTAACTATGTGTGATAATGAATATGGAATATGCTAATCCTTTTTCTGTGCAATTTCTTTTTGACTGTTATTGTTTTGATGAGTATTTCAGAAACTTGGAAACCCTTCCTTTAACATCCTTTGCGAAGGCTAGCCCTTCTTTTGGAATAAGTGTTGAAAATGTTTTAATAAAAGCAAAACACGTGCAGGTAATCCACATTTTGATGTCATGCATGATGACAATTTGACGTCTGAGTTTTTGTTCGACTCTGTATATTTTCCCATTATTCTTTCGGTCAATTTGAAACCCGAGTGTTCAAAATTGGAGGTTCCACTGCATTCATACGCACATAGCAGGCAACTCTCCATCTGTTGTTATGCTTGAGCTTCTGGACTAAGCAGAAAATGAACTGTATTTCCACGATAGGCTAATGCAATAATTCTAGAGTATAACTATGAATTACATCTGATGTAGAGATACAAAATAACCAAAATTGTGAGACAGTCCAAAGAGTTATGTTCTGTAGCTGATGGGAATTAAACCATAGTTTGGTGACAATTTGTTACGCATGCAAACCAAGTGAATGAGAAAGAGCGAGCGAGACATGCCCCATATGCAACCAATCCGACATGTTACATAAGCTGACCCAGTGTTATAATCAGATCAGTATGGTTCAAAAACCCAATCCAGAAGCCAGTGGAAAACAACAGCACTTCAGAAAGCATAAGAAAATATATTCTTACATACACTTTCTTCCCATAGGAATTTTGCAGATCCTCAGCAGGCTTTGGGGGGGTTCTTTGACTGGCTTCGTTTGTCCTGAATATTGTATACGGAGAGTGTGTATTGGAAATCTATGATGCATATTTCATGCACACTGTGATCGTTGCTCACTATTCCCAAGTAAGAACAGAGGTGGGGGTTGCTTGGAAAGCATAGTATCAGAGACCTGCTGTAATGTGTGTGTGTATATGTGTCAGTTTAAATGTGCACGTGTGCCCACTGACTGCTTGTCACATCCCGTATATGCCCTTCACAGGACTTTTCTGTTATTCATGATAACAAAAGCTACCACTGGGATCTCCTGTGTAAACACACTGTACTCCCAGCTTCTGTTCGACTCAGATCTTCAGTTTGTTTCGCACACGCACACACACACGCACACACACACACTCACACTCACACTCACACTAGGGGTTGACCCAATTAGACGACTCATCGACGAGTTGACTTTACGAAACCGCATCGCAGTGTTTAAAGCTTGAAGTGGACTAATCGCTAATCACATTTCTGGTCTTCCAGTCAGCCAATTTACAGAGGAATTACGACTTGCCCATCTGTTTCCGTCGCTGGACTATAACGCTCTGCGGAGCAGGAACATGTTCAGCCAACGAGTCTTCATACGGCTGGGAAAGTGCTGGTTTTGGATGCGGTTAGCCTCGCTAGCTTCAGCTAGTCTGATTGACACTAATCTAAAAATATTCATACCGGCAGGACCACAGGAAAGGCGTTGAGGAACCAGCGGTGGGAAGTGAAGCTCCATCTTCGCAGACAAAATAAGACCCTGGGTTTGTTAAAGAGAAATGTGCTGGGCTTCCACTAGTTTCAGCAACTACGTTTAGCGTAATGGTGACTGCATTTTTTTTTTTTTATCATTTGTCTTTATTTGTTGTCCTTGGAAATAAGTCTTTGAGTAAAACAACACCGAAACACAACAAATTGGGGACCACAGTACTTTGTTGAAAAATTATCAATGACGTTATCGATTAAGGACGACATTTTCCCTCACCCGGACGTGGGTCACCAAGACCCTGCTTTGAAGACAGGCCTGGAGGTGGGGCTTGACGGCGAGTGCCTGGTGGCTAGGCCTGCACCCAGGGGGGCCGTCCGGGCACAGACCAAAAGGATACCGTAAGTCCCTCTTCCCATGGGTTCACCATTTGTGGGAGGGGCCAAGGGGGTCAAGTGCAAAATGAGTTGGGTGGCAGTTGAAGACAGGGACCTTTGTGCTGGGGAGCGCCGCCACTGGTGACTCCCTTTTTCTACTGGGGGATTTCAATACTCATGTTGGCAATGACAGTGGGACCTGGAAGTGAGTGATTGGGAGACATAAGGGTGTCCACATGCTCTTGGACACCCTAGTTTGATGGTCGTGTCATTGGACTTGCGGCCGCATGTCTTGGACACTCAAGTGAAGAGAGGGACGGAGCTGTCAACCGATCACCACCTGGTGGTGTGTTGGTTCTGATGGTAGAGGAAGATGCCGGTCCAATTTGGTAGGCCCAAACGTATTATGAGGGTCTGCTGGTAACGTCTGGCAAAAAACTGTGGCCAGCTGTCCAATCTTCATAATTTTATGTTTTATTTTTATTTTTTGGCACGTTGACTGGTTTAGATATATTATTTCAATACACCCATCGAAAATCAGTTTATTCATTTACAACAATGAAATCTTGTGTGGTATTCAATGTGCAAATATACATTGAGAACGCATGTTTCATATTTATCTGACAAACACCAGAAAATCAGTGTTTACATCACTGACGTATTACGCACTCACACACACACACGCACGCACACACACACACACAGTGACGATGCAGTCAAGGCAACAATACCACAATATCCATGGAAATCGACTATGATCTCTCTCTCTCTCTCTGATTCCCTGTTCTGCTATTTCAGATGCCTTGTTATTTGTTTTGTCTAAAGTTTAGGAAACCAAACATTTGCACAGAATTTTATTGAAGTGCACAGTGAGCTCCAAGTCCTGCTCCAGTGTGTGCCACTAACGTGTATGTGTTCACTGTGATGGGTAAAATGCAGAGGACAAATTTCGTGTGCATGCTTTCATGTTCATGAAAATAAAAAGTGATTCTTCTTCTTCTTCTTCTTCTTGAATTGGCGCATATCAGTTTTATATTGGGTACAGAAACCCTACTGGAAATCATTGTGTTCTAAAAAGAAAATCAGCACTTTTTACCTGACTGACTACTGATAATTTATATATTCATTTAGTCAATTTAGACTACTGGGAAACAGAGCTGTGTCATTTATCATCACAGTATGTTTCTGTCCTGTGATTTCTATGAGTTCACATGCTGTGCAAAGTACAGTCTTTTATAAGCGTGGGATTCATGTATTTAGTGCTTTTTGGGGGGGAATGCAATCTGAAAATAAGGCCCATTTAAGCATGACTGCTTGTCCACAGGACAAGCTTGCGAATACATTTGTTATAGTCAGTCACGATGTGAGATGCTAAACCTTGTCCTTAAAAGTTCTCTCTTTATTTCATTAATTCATTCATTCATCTTCCGTTCCACTTATCCTCACTAGGGTCGCGGGCGTGCTGGAGCCTATCACAGCTATCACACCCCGCCTTTCGCCCGAAGCCCCCTGAACTGGTCGCCAGCCAATCGCAGGGCACATAAAAACAAACAACCATTCACATTCACACCTACGGACAATTTAGAGTCTTCAATTAACCTACCATGCATGTTTTTGGGAAGTGGGAGGAAACCAGAGTGCCCGGAGAAAACCCAGGCAGGCGGGGAAAACATGCAAACTCCACACAGGCGGGGCCAGGATTTGAACTCCGGTCCTCAGAACTGTGCGGCAGATGCGTTGACCAGTCGTTCACCGTGCCGCTTCTCTCTTTATTTATCTAACATTTTATATGGAGTAAGATGGTAAAGATGTGAAATATATTGATTGGATTTTTTGAGGACTTACTATTCCCTCTGCATAATTTTATATAGAACTGCACATTTTTTTTTAATACAACATGGAAGCTGCCTATTCTCAAGCGATTTTAACATTACATTTTCATTTTAACAGCATTTTACAGTGGACAACATATTCTTATGTATTTCCAATTCCTAATTATTTTCCAGTCGTGTTGACATATTGAGTACATTTTCTTTGGAATGCTCGGTTGGTGGGAAACATATTAATGCGGTCACGCAGGAAGTCACATACTTCTTCTCCCGCCTGGAAATAGTAGTGCGTGTTCTACGGGATACAGCAGCCAATCATAGCTCAGCGCCGTGTGTCCTTGAGCCAGTAATTTTGGAGCGGGGCATGTCCTGCCTGAAACTATGTGGGAATCCTAATAATGCATCGGCCACTCATAAAAACAGTTTCCAAACCACCACTCTGTGCGACACTTGAGTTGGGACTATTCGTGCCGCCTTTAAAGGGGATGAAAGAAGCGGCTTCAATTGGACAGGAAGTAAGCTGTGGTGACTCCCCCACCAGCGCAGACATCCCATTTTTAAATGCGCTTGGGGTGCGCCCGTCCAAAAATTACCAAAGTTCCTCACAGAGTCATTCCAAGCGCATCACATGTTTTGCACTAGACAGGAAAATAGAACCCAAGGTGTTTATTCCAGTGAAAGCCATTACAAAATTGTGTATATACAGAATAAAGGGTTTTCAAAAGGATCCAGCCGAGGGTGTTTTGTTGACAATGGCTCATTAATTTCCTTGCTATTTGCTACATTGTGTTCCAATTGTGAAATTTGTATGGATAAACGTCACACAATCTAAGTCTTTTTGACTTTGTCCTGTTGATTCTCCTGGTGCTTTCTTTGCTTTGTGAGGCAGCTAAGAGCTCTGGAATGAAAAGACCGGTGAAAGATTCATGTACAATATTATTGTATGCTTTGGAGCGATCATGATTGCCCCCACTAAATTTTGCTTTACAGCAAGAGAAATATCCTTTTGTTGTAACTCAATTCAGTAGATCTATGTGGCGCACTTGCTTTGGAGGTTCACTTTATTTTATTTATTTTTTTTCCCACGTGAAGTTTTATGAAGCATGTCTGTGTGTTTTTGTGCTTTGGAAGAAAAATGGGTAACAACATCAAACAGTAAAAGTAATTGCAGCAGTAGTTTCCTGGTATTTCGCCAATACAGTTTATCTTCATATGAAATGTGACTCTTTATTCATTGTACTTAAAAATAATAATAACAACAATACAACCCCAATTCCAATGAAGTTGGGACGTTGTGTTAAACATAAATAAAAACAGAATACAACGATTTGCAAATCATGTTCAACCTATATTTAATTGAATACACTACAAAGACAAGATATTTAATGTTCAAACTGATAAACTTGATTGTTTTTAGCAAATAATCATTAACTTAGAATTTTATGGCTGCAACACGTTCCAAAAAAAGCTGGGACAGGTGGCAGAAAAGACTGAGACAGTTGAGGAATGCTGATCAAACACCTGTTTGGAACATCCCATAGCTGAACAGGCTAATTGGGAACAGGTGGGTGCCATGATTGGGTATAAAAGGAGCTTCCCTGAATTGCTCAGTTATTCACAAGCAAAGATGGGGCGAGGTTCACCTCTTTGTAAGCAAGTGCATGAGAAAATAGTCGAACAGTTTAAGGACAATGTTCCTCAACGTACAATTGCAAGGAATTTAGGGATTTCATCATCTACGGTCCATTATATCATCAAAAGTTTCAGAGAATCTGGAGAAATCACTGCATGTAAGCGGCAAGGCCGAAAATCAGCATTGAATGCCCGTGACCTTCGATCCCTCAGGCGGCACTGTATCAAAAAACGACATCAATGTGTAAAGGATATCACCACATGGGCTCAGGAACACTTCAGAAAACCAATGTCAGTAAATACAGCACGGCGCTACATCCGTAAGTGCAACTTAAAACTCTACTATGCAAGGCAAAAGCCATTTATCAACAACACCCAGAGATGCCGCCGGCTTCTCTGGGCCCGAGCTCATCTGAGATGGACTGATGCAATGTGGAAAAGTGTTCTGTGGTCTGACGAGTCCACATTTCAAATTGTTTTTGGAAATTGTGGACGTCGTGTCCTCCGAGCCAAAGAGGAAAAACTGTTATGGACGCAAAGTTCAAAAGCCAGCCTCTATGATGGTATGGGGCTGTGTTAGTGCCAATGGCATGGGTAACTTACACATCTGTGAAGGCACCATTAATGCTGAACGGTATATACAGGTTTTGGAGAAACATATGCTGCCATCCAACCAACGTCTTTTTCATGGACGCCCCTGCTTATTTCAACAAGACAATACCAAACCACATTCCGCACGTGTTACAACAGCATGGCTTCGTGGAAAAAGAGTGCAGGTACTAGACTGGCCTGCCTGCAGTCCAGACCTGTCTCCCATTGAAAATGTGTGGCGCATTATGAAGCGTAAAATACGACAATGGAGACCCCGGACTGTTGAACAGCTGAAGCTGTACATCAAGCAAGAATAGGAAGGAATTCCACATACAAAGCTTCAACAATTAGTGTCCTCAGTTCCCAAACTTTATTGAATGTTGTAAAAAGAAAAGGTGATGTAACACAGTGGCAATTCAGTGAAGCTCCTTTTATACCCAATCATGGCACTCATCTGTTCCCAATTAACCTGTTCACCTGTGGGATGTTCCAAACAGGTGTTTGATGAGCATTCCTCAAATTTCTCAGTCTTTTTTGCCACCTGTCTGTCCCAGCTTTTTTGGAACGTGTTGTAGCCATAAAATTCTAAGTTAATGATTATTTGCGAAAAACAATAAAGTTCATCAGTTTGGCCATTAATTATCTTGTCTTTGTAGTGTATTCAATTAAATATAGGTTGAACAAATCATTGTATTCTGTTTTTATTTGTTTAACACAATGTCCCAACTTCATTGGAATTGGGGTTGTAGAAATTGCTTTGAATAATACCAAGTGTGTTTGCACAGAGTGCAGTACATGCGGATACTCTTTTGTTCTTTAATGAAACAAGTTAGTCAGACTTTACTTACTTTTCTCCGTTCCCCTGTTATAGTAGATAAATACAGAAAAACAACAATTAAGTGACCAACCGCACGTACACTCTCACAAGATAAACTGTGACTCGTTTAATATTAAAATAACTTCCTGGGACTATTAAGTATCTCTTCACCAGAAGGATTACAGTTCTTCAGTAGGCAAACAAGCGAGTTGCTTCAGACTTTGCACATTCACGGACAAGATCATAATGAGCTCTCATTCCATTTCCTCTCACCTAATTGCCTCTGTGGAATTCTTCATGGTACCATTCTAAGAATTGGTGTTATTAAAAAGTTTGGCTTTACAGTATTTTTATAGGTACAAGACACACACACACACACACGCACACACACACACACATTGTAAGTGGACCACTAAATGAGGACTTGTTCCTCGTCTGAGACCTAGCCCTGTGCTATTTTCAACCTAAAGAATCATGTCAGGGTTAAATTATCTAGGTAGCCTAGAATGTGAGCACACTCGTGGAAAGCAAATAGGCAATGGTTGGTTCAAAGATATTACAGTGGTGTCTTCCACCAGCCCCCCCCCCCCCCCCAAAAACAAATATTTTTCAAATTAATTTTTTTTTTTTGCACTGAACAATATTGTATTGTATAAAATAACATTTGCTCTCCACGTAAACTGCAAACCTGGAAAATATGAGCACAAAACATGATGATATCTAATGTATTCTCCCATCTTCTGTGGGGTCTATTGGCAGTTGGCAATGGTGCATTAGTACAACCGACTGATATTGTCCTTCCACTGGAAAGAACCCAGTAATCCATGCCTTCATTACATTTGGATTACTGTAATGCACTTTATTTTGGAGTCAGCCAGTCTTCCCTGAAACATGTTCTGTTGACTAAAAATGCTCCTGCTCACCTCCTAACTGAAACATGTAAGCGGGAACACATAACAATGATCCAAGATTCTTTTATTAACTTTAAAATCTCTAAATTGTTTTTCCCCGCCTTACCTCGCTGAGCTACTCCATCCCTATACCACTGCCCGATGCCTCAAGTCAGCTGATCAGCTGCTTCTTGAAGTACTGAGGTTTAGGCTGAAGCTCAGAGGTGGTAGGGCCAGTTTCGTTCCTGGTCCTACGCTGTGGAAAGACTTCCCTCTACACATTAGAGAGGCCCCCTCGCTGTCTACTTTTCAAACCTGTCTTAAAAACCATTGTATTCTTTAGCTTTCAACTCTGCTTAAGACTGACCACTTGTTTTTGTGATTTTCTTTTCTTTTTTCTTTTTTGTTATTTTATTGTTTTAATTGGTTATCTTAAATTGTATTTATTTCTTAATTGTGATTATTATCTGTGTAAAGCACTTTTATTTAGAGCTGTGGTTGTATTTAAAGTTGAATTAAGTTGAGGAAACAGCGGGACGGTGGACGACTGGTTAGCACATCTGCCTCACAGTTCTGAGGACCCGGGTTCAAATCCGGCCTCGTCTGTGTGCCGTTTGCATGTTCTCCCCATGCCGGCGTGGGTTTTCTCTGGGTACTCCGGTTTCCTCCTACATCCCCAAAACATGCGTGGTAGCTTGATTGAAGACTCTAAATTGCCCGTAGGTGTGAATGTGAGTGCGAATGGTTGTTTGTTTCTGTGTCCTGCGATTGGCTGGCGACCGGTTCAGGATGTACCCCGCCTCTCGCCCGCAGTTAGCTGGAATAGGCTCCAGCAGCCCGCGACCCTAGTGAGGATAAGTGGTAAAGAAAATGGATGGATGGAAACAATGTGTATTATATTATAAGTCAGAGCATTCGCTGATAACTGCTTATAAAACAGCGACTAAATGGATTATCACAATATAAACATGCACCCATAGTGGCTGTGGGAAATATAGGGATGACATTAAAAAACAAAAACATGCATTGTAGGTTAACTGAAGACTCTAAAATGTCCGTAGGTGTGAATGTAAGTGCAAATGGTTGTTTGTTTATATTGTATGTGCCCTGCGATTGGCTGGCGACCAATTCAGGGTGTACACCGCCTCTCGCCCAGAGTCAGCCGAGATAGGCAACAGCACGCCTGCGACGCTAGTGAGGATAAGCGGTGCAGAAAATGAATGGATGGAAGTTGAGGAATCCGATCCTAATTGATAGCAGCCCGATGTTGTGAAGTTTGCTGGGGGCATCTAGTGATTGGGAGTCCGAGGCGCATTCGAATCAAAAAATTTAGCTCGTATCTAAAGATGACGGCACAACTGTATAATTTAGATTTAATGAAAGTATAATATCAGCATTTATAACAAACACTGTATTAAATCACTCCAGGTAGGTACATCTCATTCTACACAACAGTAGAATGTCCCTCTTGGAATTATTGTATTGGACATGCACTTTAGTGTTGTTGTGCAGTGTTAGTGGTGAGTGCACGGCATTGACTGATAGTGGCACCGCTACTCTGCAGGCTACATGGGTCAGGAAGCAGAGTGGTCGTAATTGCTCCTGATGAGCTGCTTGCCACCTTGTTTGGAAGCTTCCACCATCAGTGTGTGACTGAATGTGTGTGCAAATGTGTTGACGAGGTAGTTAGAACACCTAGGTGCTATATGCTGTAAATTAACCCATTTGCAGACCTGAATAACTCTCATTATTATCTGATGCTCAGGCAGCGTCATTGTGGTTCATTACTAATGTTCCCCTAATTGTGATCTGTAAAGAAAAACTTCGAACAGGAAGGATTTTCAAATCTGAACTGTGGGATACTTTGCTACTAAGCAGAATGTCAAGCATACTGTACTTGTCAGCTGGTTCCTTTTATTACAAAAATAATGCTGAAAACACTGTTTGGTGAAATACATGTGAAATCCATGCATCCATCCATTTTCAACACCGCCTATCCTGGTTAGGGTCGCGGGGCGCTGGAGCCTATCCCAGCTGACTTCGGGCGAAACGCAGACTACACCCTGAACTGGTCGCCAGTAAGTCCCAGGGCACATATAGACACGGACAACCATCCACACTCACATTCACACCATCACTGGGAACTGAACCCACGCTGCCCGCACCAAAGTCAGGCGAGTGTACCACTACACCATCAGTGACACATGTGAAACCATGAAAGAATATCCAAGAAAATTAATCATCTAATATGCCACTTGCAAACATATTCAACTTTTTTCGGAGCTGCAAACCTCAGCTCCCAATCAGCTACTCCATTCCAATGTCACTTTGAAAATCAAACTAATCAGTCAGATGGTCTATTGCTGCATCTAAAAATAATTTTGAATGAATAATCACTTACAGTTTTTGGCTAGTTAATGAAAATACTCATCCCATAGTCAACATTATCCATTGTTACGACCTTCTTTGCTGACTATGTTAGTGTGACAGTTTAAACCCAAATTATATTGCACCGGGCGGCACGGTGGACGACTGGTTAGAACGTCAGCCTCACAGTTCTGAGGACCAGGGTTCAATCCCCGGCCCCGCCTGTGTGGAGTTTGCATGTTCTTCCCGTGCCTGCGTGGGTTTTCTCCGGGCACTCCGGTTTCCTCCCACATCCCAAAAAACAACATTAATTGGAGACTCTAAATTGCCCGTAGGCATGACTGTGAGTGCGAATGGTTGTTTGTTCCTATGTGCCCTGCAATTGGCTGGCAACCAGTTCAGGGTGTACTCCGCCTCCTGCCCGATGACAGCTGGGATAGGCTCCTGCACGCCCGCGACCCTAGTGAGGAGAAGCGGCTCAGAAAATGGATGGATGGATATATTGCACCGAGCCCTCTAACTTGAACGAAGCACAAATTTTACAATAAATCACTTTCCCAGAACCCGTTTGGACCTGAGAGGCCACCAGACTAATCAGATGAGGCTCAGGAAGAGGAAAGGTTCGAAATATGACCACATTATTTTACACTTGGAGGCCAATGTTGTTCATGATTGGTTGAAAAGTTGCTTGTGACTCTGCTGGAGATACCTTGTACTTTGCTCATGGCTCATATTCCTACTACGTGGTCATTGTGCAGTCCGACATAACGTGAAGAATTCATGAGTATAAATTTGTAGATTGTATATGCTGCATACATGCTCCTCATACATATTTTATGGTACAAGCTTGTGTTCAGACTTGCACCGTGGACCTGTGCACATTAGACGGAGCACTGACAAGTATCTTCCATTATGATAACATGGTTTATGACTTCATCGACTTGTGTGGCTTGGATTTCGCCAGCTCTTTGCTTTATACAACATTAAGGCTTACCCGTATCTTGCACCTAATCTTTCTCTTTAAATAGGTTGCAACACTGGGTTAATTTGTGTTCGTTATATGATTTTGCCCTTGATCTAAAATCTTCAAATATGATTGGTTGTTTGTGATACTTGGTACATTAGTGACATCTCTGTTAATTAAGCGGACCTCACTAACCTTGGGCTGTATTGCTTGAGGCTAGTCCAAATATGGCAGAGATAATCAGAATTTTAGTAGATTTGCTTGTTATCATAATATTACGCTTCATCATGTTTTGTTGTAATTACTATGATAATTTAATACAAAAGCAAGCCGCACCTTCAAATTTTTTCAACAATGTTTACATCCACAGATCTAAGCATTGGTTAGCATCTGGTTTGTCAGAACTGGACAACTTTGGACAGCTAGCTTGCCAATTATCAGATTCACCTGTGCAAATTTATGTGTGAACCCTCTTCGATCCCAGGTTAAGACTTTGAGAACTCAATGAAAATATGTTCTTGCTTAAACAAATGCATGGAGAGAGATATGTTCCTTGAAAAACACTTTTTTGATCATCACAACCTACAGAATGTGTGATTGTGCAACAGTTCTCGGATTGTGTCGCAACATTATTTTTTTTTTGGTTTACAAAAATTACTGTGTTCCATGTAGAGAGGCAAAGTGAGGAACAAAGGCATATTCGCAAGTTAAATGAAATCATTAACGTGTTACCAAACATGGTCTTGGGTTATTTCCAATCTATTTACATGCAAGCGAGGTACACTTCTTGGCTTATACCAGTGACTAAGCTATCGTAATCATATCCCACTTTTTACATTGTTTTACCAAGCATCCTTGGAATCACAGTCCATATGCTCATGAGCCTTCATACATGTATTAACTAAGAAATTTAGAAATGTCATCTGCCCACGCAAAAACATCAAGCGTTAGATGGTTTCATTGGACTAAAATTCTTCTCTTTCAGTAGTTGTTTGTCTACAGTGTTTGCTGTCCTCCTGCATTTTTTTAAACTGTTCCT
This sequence comes from Phycodurus eques, assembly GCF_024500275.1. Classification (NCBI taxonomy): domain Eukaryota; kingdom Metazoa; phylum Chordata; class Actinopteri; order Syngnathiformes; family Syngnathidae; genus Phycodurus; species Phycodurus eques. Next base: position 14,164,055 of record NC_084540.1, read on the forward strand.
TTTCTTTGTCATCCCTGCCAACAACCCACTTCTCACTATTTCTCCATATCACCGTGACAGGTCTTCATCAGCTCTCCGTCTGCTCTTTCCAGCTTTCCATCCACCTGCTTGTGTGCTATAAATCCACACTCAATCTGGAAATAGCCACTGAGGATGCAAATTTTCTCCCTTATGTATTCTCTTTGTTTCACTATCAAGCAATGCTGACTGTGCAAAAAGAAAAAAAAAATAATGATAAAGAGACACAGACCCCTCATTGTAACTTTAATAAAGGCGTAGAAAATGGTGCATATAGTGGAACTTACAAAATAGAATGTCCCAGAAGTGATACCATTTTGCATCAAATGCTCTGTGATCTTTTCTCATCCAACTTGTCAATTATGAGAGAATACTTTCACTTCAGTTGCTGCCAGGTTGTCACATAATCCACCAGCAATGTGTGTGTCTGTTTGTTGGTTTGTAACACATTCACTGCCATTGACGGCTTTAGAAGTCACATATCCATGTTAACTAGGAAGGCTGGCAGTTAATGAGGTAACAAGAGCTTAAATTCTTCAATGACACATTATGTTAAATTTCTTGCATCCGCCTTTGAGGGCTTTCGAGTGGGAGATAAATGGGTGCTGGATTAGAGGGGAGCAGCCACAATGACGAGAAGGAGATAAAGTGGCAGAAAGACAGGCAGGTGAGACCATCAATTAGGGGTGATTTAGGAGTGGAAGTCGAGGAAGGGCATTGGTGAGACAGAGAGTCAATCAAGTGTGGATATAAAAAAAACGGAGAGCAGTGATTGAGATTGAGAGCTGTGTGTGTGTGTGTGTGTGTGTGTGTGTGTGATTGTGAAAGAGGAGGCTGGGAGTGATGGTGTTGTGAAGTGATGATAATTCTTGTGAAGAAGCTCAAGTGTTGGCAAGTCTCATCTCCACACCAGTGCTGCTGGGCAGTTGGCTTACAGAACTACACATTAACTCGACATTCCACTGGAAGAAATCTCATTGAAATCAAGCATCCTTTTGTCTCAGGAATGCAGTTACAATAGGCATACAAAAACGTTTGACTTTAGACAAAGCGAGGTCAAGGTGAAAGTTTTTTTCTATATGTATGATTTGCACTGCAAGTTTTGAAACTCAATTCCAGTGCATTGCCTATACAAGAGTGTTTTTTTCTGCTTTTGAGTTAGCCATATGCAATATTTAATGTCACTGTAGTGTCTCGTGAACCCCTGTTTATAGCTGAAAAGACATTCAATGAAAAGCACAAAATGTATTAAAAGTACTCTACATATTGTAATGTCTGTGTTAGATACATGCATGTGCCTTTAAGAAGATGGCATGTGACATCGGCATTACAGTAAGTATATTGTAAAAAAAAACCTAAAGACATGATATCTTAAAAATATGCGATGAATGATATTCAATTCATGCATTCTTTTGTTGCTTTCACTGCCAGGACTGTTCCAAATTTGGTCAATTGAACCAATAGGGGCACAACATGTGGTTTCTTCTTGTGTCACATCAGCTCTGACCTGAAAAATAAATCACAAACTTCCCTAAACTACAAACAGAATGAAATATTGTGCGGTTCAAACTGGGTGGAAGAAACAACTTTAATGAGCCACTTGGGGAAAGGTTGGCTGAGAATAATACAACACAACATGAAAAGTAATTATACCTCCTGGACATTTTAAGTGAAGATCATCACTAGTGTTTGAGACTTTAGTGTAAATGTGTGTCATTGAGACAACCTGTCAAATATTAGTAATATAGGTTCACAATTTCTAAATAGAGTGTGAATTGTCAGCAAGGTAGCAGGTTTACAAGCACAAACAACACTAATGTTGTGTCCACAGACAACAGCAGGGGAACAGTTTGAAGAGATGAACACGGATGGATGGATGGATGGATGGATGGATGAACGGATGGATGGATGGATGAACCACATGTCAGTAGTGAATGTAATGCAAGCCAAACGTTGTCTTACATAGATCAGATGAGACATCCATAAAAGCAACATTGTGTAGGCTATGTACTTTTACACATATATACGTTACCCATGATGCATTACATTATGAACCATGAACGTTTGATGCAGTGCTGCATGCTGAAGTGTGCATTTATTATTATGTCTGCATGGTTGTAAATATCCAATACACACTTAAAATGATTCAATGTGGTGCATTTATCTTGTTTCCTCCCTGCATTTACATCCTCCTCCTCGTGTTTTTCGATGCTGTTTATCTGAGCCTTACTTTCTCTGGTTCCTCCTCCTCTAATTACATGTTTAAATCTCTCCTCCATCTTCTCTTCATCTGCCCGTGTTCCGCAACCTCCATTATCTCGTTGCATTTCTTCACTTTCTCTCTTTAATACTTTTTCCCTCTCCATCTCAACCTACATTTCATCCTCCTCGAATCTTTTCCTCACGTTCAGCTCTTACGTTACTTTAACTCCTTTACCTTTCAAGGTTTCTTTTTTTTTAATTTCCACTTTTGGTGTTGCAGCCTCTGAGCTGATGAGGGAGAACTTTCGTGACCCGAGACCAAACTGCTCTCTTTAGTCTAGCTCTTTTTTTTTTCTTTTTTTTTTTTACTTCTGCTCACGCTCTGTTGCTGAGATTTAATAAGATAATATATATAATATAATACAGTTTCATAACACAAACTGCCGCAGCTTGTTAAAACTCTTGCATGTATTGATATTCAATAAAGGGAGTGTTTCACATTTTCATAAATACTCAGCTGCAGGTGGGAGTAGCCATCTATTGGGGGTGAACCTTTTATTTGTACAAATGCATTTTTAAATTTGAAAACAATATCAAACAATTTTAAAACAATATTAAACAATGTTATCAACCTATTACAATGTACAGTATATGTCAAGTTAAATGGCAAGAACAGAGGGAGACTGAGCAGAAGAAATGCTTGCAACGTAAATATGGATGTACTGAACTGGTATTTTAATTGTCTTTAAAAATGTAATCTTCATGTGACGTGAGATCATTTTAATACTGCGCAGGCATCTTTTTTTTACAACATTTAGTAAGATCACACTCTATTGCATCTCAAATACTGTCATCTATCTGTCCATCTAAGCTGGGAGGCTAACCAATTACCTTCTGATAGTTATCTACTATTGCATGACATTACATAATTTCTTCAATAGTTCTTCGGCTTTTTTCTTTCAATAATTTCTTTGAATCTATTTATGCCTTAAGCCATCCGGTGACCTAGTTTAGCAGCACAAAATATTTTTTGATAAAACCCCTCCCTCACTCCCAACAAATATAGATAATATAGATAAAGTTTTCACTAATATTCAATTTCAAATCCACATGTGAACATGTTCATTTGTATCTAAGATCAAAACCTATACGCAAACACCCTTTGGAGCATAAAAGCTTTAAAACACATCATGAATGTAAGTAAGAATTCATTACATTGTATGCTGTGTCATAAATGAAGTTTAAAAGCAGGTCAAGAAGGGTTATTTAAAATGCAGCCCATCTACTGTTAGTGACACAAGAAAAATAAGACGGGATAGGTCTGCATGTCAGTGGCAGGCACACATATGAGGGGCCGTTAGGGTCATTCTTCAGGATTAGCTCTGACACATACTATTCAAATGCGTTCACACACACACAAACTACTGAAAGCCTCTCATAAGGACTACTCAAACACTCTCATACCTACAAGTCTTGCTCTCATTAACACTACTCAAATGCTCTCATTTACACTAGTCAAATTCTCTCATTTACACTACTCAAATGCTCTCATTTACACTAGTAGTCAAATGCTCTCATTTGCACTAGTCAAATGCTCTCATTAACACTACTCAAATGCTCTCATTGACTACTCAAATGCTCTCATTTATACTAGTCAAATTCTCTCATTTACACTACTCAAATGCTCTCATTTACACTAGTAGTCAAATGCTCTCATTTGCACTAGTCAAATGCTCTCATTTACACGAGTCAAATTCTCTCATTTACACTAGTCAAATGCTCTCATACACACGCGTCTTGCTCTCATCAACACTACTCAAATAGTGCAAATCTTTTATTCGGTAGTTCAATTCTGGAATTTCTGGTTGCGGATGCTGCCGAATAAATATGCCTTTTGGGCTAATGCACAGTGGATGTGTGTTTACTCCTGGACCCAAGACAGAGTTTCAACACTTCTGCGTTACAATCTGAAACGTATATGGTTCGTTGCAGGCAGAATGGCCGGATAGTCACGTTTAAGCTCCGCTGCGCCCGTGTACCTAATGAGGTGTCCAAAGGGAATGAAGGAATTGAATTGTCGTAGTGAAACTCGTATCATAGACTCCAGACTACACACAGTCAGAGTCAAATATTTAATGACTTTTTTAAATATAGGTACATCTCAATAAATTAGAATATAGTTGAAAAGTTTTTCTTCAGTACTCATAGAGTGATTAAACACTGAAGTACTTTTCAGAGGGATAATTCAAGCCTAATTTCTCCATTAAAAAACACTATTTCTTGAATTAATTCACTATTTCTTTTGACTTTATATTATAGTTTCTCAATATGGGGAATTTTTCTATTTGCTATGTGCTGTAATCATCAAAATAAAACATATTTTAAATAAGAAATACTTCACTCTGAGTGTGTGCAGTTGATCTCTATAATTTCACTTTTTGAATTGAACTCCCTAATAAAAGATTTACACTATTCACGTGTGAGCATGATTGACATGAACCCGTGAATGCCAGTGATGTGTGCGAGAATGTGATTGACATGCTCGCGTGAACGCACTTGAGTAGTGTTGAAGAGAGCAAGACTCGTGTGTATGAGAGCATTTGAGTAGTGTAAATGAGAGAATTTTACTAGTGTAAATGAGAGCATTTGACTAGTGTCAATGAGAGCATTTGAGTAGTGTAAATGAGAGCATTTGAGTAGTCAATGAGAGCATTTGAGTAGTGTTAATGAGAGCAAGACTCATGTGTATGAAAGTGTTTGAGTAGTCCTTATGAGAGCCTTTCAGTAGTTTGTCTGTGTGTGAAAGCATTTGAATAGTAAGTGTGACAGCTAATCCTGAATAATGTCACTAACGGCCCCTCATACACACACACACACACACACACACACACACACACACACACACGCACACATGCACACACGCACACACACACACACACACACACACACACGCATGATGTGTCAGCATGTGTCACTGAGTTGTCTGAACCAGCGTCGGGCTTCACCCATGTTGTGACGTGTTGCTGTTTGGGGCCGCAGGCTACCCAGTGAGGAGCATCTGGGGCCCCAGACATTCCACTTCATTATTATTTCTGTGTAGATGACTTACCTCGCCTGGACCCACTGTTGTTGACTAATTATTTTATTTGTTTTTAATGAAGCAAATCAATATAAACTGGGTGTAATGTAATTGAGGCCCTGAGGGTGTTTCTTGCGAAACATGTAAATTATTGATTATGATGTCCAAACACTATTATCAAGTATACATTAATATTGTCTTGCTTGGAGTCACTTATTTTCTGGTCAGTCGTGATTTTGTGCGACACCCTCTTACATTCTAAACAGATGCATGGTACTTTAACTGAAGACTAAATTTCCCATAAGTGTAAATTGTTTTCTGTCTATATGTGTCCTTTGATTGACTAGGGACAAGTTCAGGGTGTACCACACCTCGCACCCAAAGTCAGCTGGGATAGGCTCCAGCTCACCTGGGACCCTGAATAGGATAAACAGTCCAAAACGAGTGACAGTCATACAAGCTGTATTACTAAAACTTAAAAATAAGTTCAATAACTGTCTTTAATGATAAAGGCATACTGCTAATGTTTTTTAAATGTTTTTACTCATCCAACAAGTGTAGAAAAAAAAGTTATTGTTGACAAAAAGCCAAAGAGAAAGCAAAATATATATATGCTGTATGGCAGGCCTGTGAATATTCTCATTCATCCAGGGCATTGAATCGCTCACTATTGGACTGTTTCGGTTGTTTTAGAAGACATTTCGCCTCTCATCCAAGCAGGCTTCATCAGTTCATGCACATAGGCTAGATAAGACAGCTCTCGCTTGAGTGTTTTGTGTGGAAACCCAACTCTATTTATCCAGGGCTCCAGACTGCCCCTAAATGGTTGTATTTTGGTCCTAAAATTTGAGACCGTGCGAGTAAATTCTTAATCTACGCATCCATGTGTGACCAGTAAATTTGACGATTGAATATTTTTTGTTGATGACAAACTTCTCTCCACACTTCAGGCCAGTTGTTGACGATAAGGCACACATTTTCTGGTTTGCCAACTGACATAAACACCAAAAGTAGAAAGGAAGCAAACACCAAAGAAGAAGAAGGTAGGCTAATGTGTGTTGTCAGAGTGGGGGTCAGGGAGGGAGAATAGCAAATAACCACTGTGATTGACTAATGTGGGATAAGAGGTGGGCATTGGGTTCTACAGGTTTTACAACACACCTGCAAACAATTAAAAATCTATTTAAAAAAACTAAACCTAGTGTGTCAGAGGAGACAAATCGGACTTGATTTATAAGGAAACGGTCGTGCCGTAAAAATGCAGGAAAATCAGTTTTCGGGGTGTGTGGCTGCGCAAATTCACCTGGCTGTGGTATTTCAGAGAGACAAATGCAATGAACTGCAAATTCTGCTGCCGATACCCACACATGCAAGGAACACAGCATGTTCTGATTATACCAGCACTGCTGGCCAAAACATTAACTTTACATTTTTAGTAGGGGTGGTTTATTGAACTTCCATGCAAACACACTTTAAAACCATTGAAGAGAGGCCTCTGCCTGCCAACAACTGTCATTTTGGTGGAATTACCCTCGTTAATATTCCATTCAGTTGTAAAAATAGTGGTTGAGGCAAATGGGAGCCAAAAGTGGCTGTTTTGTTTGTTTGTTATTTGTTGGAGGCTAAATTATCGAGTTTCTTTGGAAGGGATTAAAGGACTGCATTGTATGTGGGAGATAGTTGTTTTTGTAAGCCTACTCCTCTGTTTAGAGATGTTTTTCAACCTTAACGAAGATGGCCTCCTTCACTCGTCTTTCAAACCATCTGTCTTCTCTGTCCAGAATATTGTAAATGTTTGTCCTCATAAGAGTGCTGTTTCTCTTTGTGGTGCAGAAAGACAGCAGAGTCTTGACCGGAGGAGTTAGCCCGTCTTTTTTGACGTGCCTGCTCAGTGTTTGTTTGCTATCCCCAATTAATACTGTACATCAGTGCATTCCTCACTCGACTCGACAGCATAGATCCGATTGTTTTTCTGGGAATGGGGTCTCCGATTTTTGGGGATTACCAGCCTTTGTCTCAGGGTGTTACCAGGTTTGAAGTGTACCTTAATGTTGTGTTAGTTAAAACGTTTCTCAGATACATACATGTCAAGGGTTCAAATCCTAATGTTTTGTAGGACTTACTTTGATTAAACTCCGAATACATTCGATTATAGGGTCCACTGTGCACAGCTGAGGTGCTAACCATGATGTAGCCCTGTCCTCTCCATGAGACATATTAAAAGAATCAGCTTTTTGACAAAAGTTTTGGCAATTCAAATCCCTTGTCTGTTTTTTTTTTTATTATTTCAAACCATTGCTGACCATCATACTTCACCTTTTCCTGCTCAGTATTAGAGCAAAAAAAAGTAGAGTGGTGACGAGGAAATGAGATGAAATGTGGAGTGTAAACATTGTTCTTCAACTATTCCAATTGAACTTAATCAATATTCATGTTGATTCCGCTGCCAAGATGAGTGTTTTATCTGAGAAAACCTTTATAATGTATGAAAAGAAATGGAATCATATGCAAGGAAGACATTATACAGTCAGTTTAATCAGGTGAAGTTTCTATTAACTAGCTAAGCCTTCAAGGCTGGATTTAACTAAGCCATCAGAACAAAATGATTTCATTATTTATAATCTATGTCTTCTTCATTCGAATCCCTCGAAGCCCCCGTGGGACTCTTACCACCCGATTGTAAACACTGTCGTTGTTTAACACCTTCACAATCTATATGCACGCAATGTCCTTAACATGCATGAGCTATCATACAAGCTGTGCATACATCTGATGTGGATTGGATGATGCAATTCAAACCATTTAGTGCAGCGCTGAAGAGGCACCTCGGCAATGACGAAGGTGATTTTTATATATTCATCAAGAGTCTGGAATCTCATTATTTGTCTCATCTGTATGCCTCCTCTGCTGTTGCATCACATCAGGCTCCACCCCCTTTTGTGTTTGTTGATCAGAGAGACATTTAGGAGAGCACTCTTAGATTGCTTGTTCCTCTTGATTGGCTTATGTTACATCAACTGATGACGTGTCATAATGTCATGTTCATAATAAGAAAGTTGAGACACTGTATAGTGCATTATCAGACCTGCAACCGAGGCTCCAACCGCCCAAGACCCTCCAAGAACCTAACTTGGATCATTGCCAAATTGTGCATGGATACCTACCTCCTGCATATGCCTGAATTTTGACATTAAGATGTATGAACTACTTATGCCTGACCCTGCCACTGAGTAGTTGAGTGGTAATCATCCATCCTGCCATCATTTTCTATATGGCATCCAATGTTCAAGGTTGGAGCAAGAGCCTTTCCCAGCTGACTTCAGTGGAAAGTTCAAATACATCCTGGAGCAGTCGCCAGTCAGATACAAGACACACCCAGAGACAGACAACCATTCACACTTCCCAGTTGTAATCCGTTAAGTCTTATTTTGGTTAGTCCGGAAAACTACGAGAGAAAACCCCATTCTTGGCAGAGGTAATGAGTTTCTTTTGTTCAAAAACGTGAATACATGATTGAATTTAAACACATCCAGAAAAGGCATAGGTTCAGCGTTAGCTGCCGCAACACAATAAACCACAAATAATGCTTGTTCATTCATTTTCTTAAACGTATTTCCTGCAAATAATTTCTGTCTTCGATTGCTAGAGGCAGAACTGATCATGGCCCAACTAGTGTTCTGTGTTGCCAGGAGCTGCATTCGGATCGCTGGTCTGGAACATCCACCCATCCATCAATGTACTGAGCCGCTTTTCCTCACTAGGGTCGCGGGCATGCTGGAGCCTATCTCAGCTATCATCGGGCAGGAGGCGGGGTACACCCTGAACTGGTTGCCAGCCAATTGCAGGGCACATACAAACAAACAACCATGCGCACTCGCATTCACACAATTTAGAGTTGTCAATTAACCTAGCATGCATGTTTTTTGGGATGTGGGAGGAAACCGGAGTGCCTGGAGAAAACCCACGCAGGTACGGGGCGAACAAGCAAACTCCACACAGCAGGGGCCGGGGATTGAACCCCGGACCTCAGAACTGTGAGGCAGACGCTCTAACCAGCCGACGAATCAGCTGACTTCGGGCCGCTGGTCTGGAACAAAAAGGGCAAAAAAAAAATCTAAGTATAATTGGTGAACACATTTTGGCAACACAGTTTGGCAGTAGTCACATTGTTTCAGTGCATTGGCTGCTGCACCATTCCACCTAAACTGAGCTGGGCACTACTCTTTCTACAAATTCTGCTTTCTATTAAGATAAAAATGTTATATAACTGTAAATCCCTTTCACAATAAAAACATACTCCTTACTGTATGTCTCTTTTTAATATATGCCCCCTGTATATTTCTCATCCTCTGAGTCTACCATGTTTTATGCTTTGTTGGGTTCCATGCGTCTGTGATCAAGAAGAAATTGTGCTTCTGGGACCTCTAGTCGTGTTATGACAGAACCGGTGAAAGCGGGTAGGCCGCGTATACAGTAATGACAGAGACAATTGTATGGTGCTTTCAGAGCACACCTTCACCCAGAGGATCATTTGGTAGGGACTTTTAAATGTAAAACAATCTGTCCGTATAATATGCAATGTGTGTGTGTGTGTGTGTGTGTGTGTGTGTGTGTGTGTGTGTGTGTGTGTGTGTGTGTGTGTGTGTGTGTGTGTGTGTGTGTGTGCAGCCATCATTTTATGGGGACAAAAGGCTGTTCACACAGTCGTGTCTTGGAAACCGTTTGCGGAGTAGGGACCAAAAATCCTGTCTCCCTTAGGAAAACCACATACTGTAACACATACAATATTGTATTATATAATACAGGAGCATTTTCCATCAGTGAGTGAATGCCCATGTGTGCGTTAACCTTTTAAAGCAATGAAAATGAAAAACCTAATCAATAAAAGCTATAACCAATAGGTCAATGATGCATTCATTCTGAAAAGGTCAGCTTCCGAAGGAATATTGCACAATGCAATGCCTAAAAGCTGTTTTTCTATTTGCTTAGTAGCTACATGGATGTGAATACTGTCAATTAATTGTGTTTTATTAGTACCACAATTAATAACTTTTTAAATAAGGAACTTTTATAGTTTTACAGAGAATGTAATTTTATCGCAACAGTTTAACGTCTGATCAACAGTTCATTTTATATTAAAATAATCCATTCCATCCATCCATTTTCAACACCGCTTATCGTGGTTAGGGTCGCGGGATGCTGGAGCCTATCTCAGCTGACTTCGGGCGAAAGGCGGACTACACCCTGAACTGGTCGCCAGTCAGTCGCAGGGCACATATAGACACGGACAACCATTCGCACTCACATTCACACCGTCACTGAGTGGGAACTGGACCCACGCTGCCTGCACCAAAGTCAGGCGAGTGTACCACTACACCATCAATGACTTATATTAAAATAATAAACAATAAAATGCATACGTATATTTAATGTTTACTGAAGCCTCTAAATTGCCCGTAGGTGTGAATGTGAGTGCGAATGGTTGTTTGTTCACGTGTGCCTGCAATTGGCGGGCAACCAGTTCAGGGTGTACCCCGCTTCCTGCCCGAAGATAGCTGGGATAGGCTCCAGCACGCCCGCGAGACCCTTGTGTGGATAAGCGGCTCAGAAAATGGTTGGATGGATGGATGTATTAAGAAACATTTATAACTTCTTCCACAATAAAATATGACATGTTGTAGGAGGAAATCATACATATATTTATCATGTGTCCGACTTTAAACATAAACATGCACAGTATGTTCATATGGATATTTTATTACTGGTATTTTGTGTGTACGTTTTACTAGGCTAGGGTGGCCACTCTTTGGCAATACTAATGAATTTCCTTCAAAGAAAAACAACAAAACCACATATTCTATTAACAATTACACATCAGTAAGCTTAGCTTTACAATTATTTCATTTACCCAAATAACATGATACCTTATAAAGAAAAAACATTGTCATTGTAAGACTATTTAACTCATTCACTGCCAGCCTTCCCAGTTAACATGGATAGCTGACTTCTAAAGCAGTCAATGGCAGTGAATTAAATACACTGTAATCAATGAGAACGGGTTGTGTCCTTTCTCAACATTGGCCAACAACAAATCCGCACTGTTAGCTATTGTGAGTCTTTCTGTTTCTTACGCTTTATTCGTAATAAACGTTGTGAATATAAAATGACAACTATCAAACAAGGTCATTTTCTTGGACTTTTGGCATTACAATTAATAATGTATTAAGAAGAAAAACATGATACACAATATTCACTACTATTGGATTAAAACCAGTCTAGTGAATGGAATTCTGTAAGCATACCCTTGGAAAAAGTAAATCCTGTCTGATTGGCGATTTGCTTTATCCAGTGCAAAGGCACTGCAAAGGAAATTCCACAAGCTGCAACCAGGTCTGTGATGTAAGCACAACCCACCAGCCACTTGACCGCTTTTAGATTCACTGATTCAGAAATAGTATGTTTTTGTTTTGAGCAATTTGCCTCAAAATCCTAAAAATAAAAGAAAGCTGAACAAAAGTTGGTTTTAATATCATCATCGTATGATTATTCTTCACATTAAGCACTACCTTTGCGCAAAAAAAAAACAACAACAACAACAATCTGTCCATCTGGTTGCCATGACTGATTCTTGAGGTTCACCCCTCCAGCTTTTTAAAACATAAGCTAAGGGTTGGAATGTGGAGCCTAACCCGAGAGCCACATCACCCCTCCTTGCACAACGTCCATTCTCGTACGGTCATGGAGATGGACTGTAGGTGATAGCTTGTTTGCGAGAGGAGGTTCAGGGCTCTGCTCCATTTAATCATAGACCTCAGGGCCATTTCTCTGTCACGCTTCATTGCACTCTTTCGTCTTCATGAATTGGATACGATGTCATGCATGAGCGGCTACAGATATTGGTATTGGACATCAAAAAATAGATGCAGAGCCAAACAGACAGTGGATCCAGATGGGCATATATACATATATATATATATATATAATTTTTAACTTCCCTCTCATATCACCTCAGTCACACAAATCTTCACATTTTACAACTATCAAAGTCAGTAGTGTGGATTGAACTGTTAACTAAAGTCAGGAAAAAGGACCACGTTTTGGCAAGCAGCAGTTCTGACAAGAACAATGCAGTAGATGACAAAATGAATACAATTCAATTGGTTATTTTCTGGGTTGTGAAGTAATGCGACTAATGAACAGCGTCGAAAATAGAAAAACTCTCGCCCACTTGCATTCCAACCCCTTCATGATAACGTGATGCTTTCAAGCTGATTTGTCATGCAGCGGTTGGGGGGTATCCTGTGAAAATGGGAGGACAACCCAACACCTCGCCAGATCTACCACTTTTGCTGTCCCTTAATTTATTTCAGCTTTTCTGTTCTCGTCTTCCTCTTTTATTTATGTATGAGTCTTATTTATTTATATCCTCCTCACACTGCCTGAGAGATGTGAATCAAGGTGAGCCGTTCAAAATGCTAATGTATACACAGTAGTGTTATGAAAGTATACAGTACGTAGGCCAAGTGCAAGTGGGACATTTAAGAGCTTCAAAAAGGAGTATTTAAGCTTGGCCAAGCTTAAAGAAGCAACAATTTGTCCAGCAGTGCCTATACTTACTGATGTGTAGTACAGCTGCTTTTAGCACACTTCTTCCTGTAGTGATACTCTCAGAGGAGCCTCATCTGTCTGTAGCCGTGTTGGTTTCATCTGGAAGTGCCATGTGAAGTGAAGAGGAAAGCGGGCTTTGCTCACAGCCTCAACCTGTCTACACTACACTCCATGCTCTCAGGGGAGCTGGCCCTGGACCACAGCATTGTAGAGAGAAACAATAATACAACGGACAGATGGAGGGACAGAAGCTCAGCGAGGGAGATGAGAGCTGCAGACAAACTGGAGGAAATCGAGGGACAGGAAGCTCAAGACTTGTCAAGTGGGTACAAGAGGAAAAGTGTAGCAGGCGCATTGAGTGGGCTAGCTACTCCTGGATAAGAAGGGAAGAGGAAGAGGAAATGCTTAAGCCTCTTTTGTGGGATTTAGAACTACAAAGTGTACTGTACCATTTATGTAATTGTACTCATTTGTTGTGTGGATAGTTGATGTGATGGCATCTCATTTTGTTGTCCTGTATGTGACTGACTTCCTCTGTAACTTTGCTCAGCCAGGAACAGTCAGCTATTGTTTTGTCTGTCGTCTCCTGATAAGGATGCAGCTGGCTGGGATGTGTGAATCTTTTCCTCATGGAAATTTACTGAATCCGACTGAAGAACCTCCCTTATAATCTGCTTTTTCGAGTTTCGGCTTCAGAGAGAGTGCGGGGGCTTGCAAAGAGCACGAGGACAGCCGGCCATCTCCCCCTCTCTAGTGTCCCTCTTCCTGCTCCCTCTTGTTTCTCCCTCTGTCTCTTTTTGTATATTTCATATAAATAGCTCTTTGGATAAAAAAATACATAAATAAATAATACAAAAAAAAGACAAGATTGTTCATTTAATTATTCTGTCAGAAAAACAAAAAAATCGGGAGCATTTGTGGGCATGTGACAAACCCAGTCGTGGTCCTCCACATCTGTGTACTGCACTGACAAAACTTTTATTTTCACCTTTTAAAATCTGTTAGTATCTGACAACGTAAGTTACTAGTTATATAAATATTTTATATGTAATATTATAAAAGATTTAGAATGTTATCAACTAAAAATTTTAAATTTTAGAAAATTCTCTGATTTCCAGAGCTAGATGAGTCCTTCAGAAAAAATATCAAACAAGTGACTCATCTCACTTGTCTCACTCTTCACTTCTTGTCAACCGCTTTCTCCTCGGCTGACATTGACAGACAGCAGTCATATATATATATATATATATATATATAGAGGGTCGCGGGCGTGCTGGAGCCTATCCCAGCTATCATTGGGCAGGAGGCGGGGTACACCCTGAACTGGTTGCCAGCCAATCGCAGGCCACATACAAACAAGTAACCATTCGCACTCACACTTACGGGCAATTTAGAGTCAGATAGATAGATAAACTATATATATATATATATATATATATATATATATATATATATATATATAGTATGGCTCTTGTTGTTGTCACTGTCAGTTTTTCACAGTGAAAAAGATGAAAAGCCTTTTGTAGCTTTGATTGAAAACAATTTTTGCTTTCCTCTCACCTTCTCGTCTCTTGCTTTCCACGAGGGTAGCTTGGCTGCATTCTCAAAACTGCGATAAAAGTTTTTTTTTTTTCACTGCCATCTTCCTGAATCAATTCTGCACATTCGCAGTAAGATGGAATAGTCCATTGTGTGAAAAGGAAAGGGGGAGCAATGAAACAATCATGATAGATTAAGCATTTTAGTGTTTTATTTCATTTTAGTGTCACGTATGGAGAGAATGACATGGATCAGGAACACGGGGGAATACTGGGAACGAGGAGAGATACAGGAGTCAAAAAGTGAACGAGGTATAGTGTCGCTTACTTGAGGCAGGTGGGCCATGGAACCGTTAGAAGAAGCTGCAATACTTTGGCGAGGATTTCTGGGAACAAGCAGGTGGTGACGAGGGTTGATTGGAGACAGGTGTGTAGCTTGAGGAAGGAGCTGAAACAGAGATGGGAGGGGAGGAGAGAGAGAGAGAGAGAGAGAGAGAGAGAGAGAAAGAGAGAGAGAGAGCGAGAGAGAGAGGGTGCAAAAGCGCCCTCCAGGCTCCAATACAGGTACTGCAGAGCAGTTCATGACATTTAGTGTGTTTTTAATTGTGTGACTTGAGACTAAAACAATAATTATTACTTTGAATTGAAGAAAACTTTATTAATTGGTGTTCATTAGACATTTGGAGGACGCTGGACATCTTGGGGCCTAATGGTAAGTCTGCCCCTGGATATGTTCATCCATCCATTTTCGTTACCGCTTATCCCCACTAGGGTCGCGGGCTGCTGGAGCCTATCCCGGCTGTCTTCGGGCGGGAGGCGGGATACACCCTGAACCGATCGCCAGCCAATCACAGGCCACATAGAAACAAACAATCATTCGCGCTCACGTACACACTTACGGGCAATTTAGAGTCTCTAATCAAGCTACCACGCATGTTTTTGCGATGTGGGAGGAAACCGGAGTGCCCGGAGAAAACCTACGCAGGCACGGGGAGAACATGCAAACTCCACACAGGCGGGGCCGGGATTTGAACCCCGGTCCTCAGAACTGTAAGGCAGATGCGCTAGCCAGTCGGCCGCCGTGCCGCACAGTACTAATTCTAAAAACCTAAATTGACTCTTGAGCTTACAAACTAAAGGAATATTTTTTTGTTGTTGTAATATATAAGAAAGAAAGCCTTCACCTACTCTGTAAAGATATATTTTTCTTACATTACACATACATAAAAGATTAGTAGTTGTTCATTAGGTTACATTGAAAAAGATCATAAGGGAGTTTGCAAAGGATGAATCGCGAATAGGTGGGGGTTCACTCCAGTGCCGCAGTGAAGGCAGGCCAGGCAGTGCCCCATCAGATGATGGTGCTTCTTATTTATTTTTTATATGCATTTTATATGTAATACAGCAGTGAAAAATGAACGGTGCTTCACAAATTAAACCCACCTGTCATTTTTTTGAAGGGACGATCCAGCATTATGAATTTCTTTAATGCAGACACTCAACCATTTCAGTAAGCTTTTATTGTTTTATCATTTTGAGGCTCAAGCAACCCCTACTTAGAAACATGGGAGCTAAAACACACCATATGTAGAATGTATTACTGGATGATCAATCAGGGGCTCAGTATGCTGTACATAAAACATGTAATTTACATTTTGAAAGTGAAATCAAATTACGGGAGAGTTGTAAGATTAAGATCCTTTACTGACCCCCTCAGTGTTATGGCATTCAAGTGCGCAGATAAAGCGCTTCTTCGCTTGATCTAATATTAAAGTCAGTGGTCAGGATATTACTAAACTGGTTGAACTACAAGTGGTACTGAATGAAGAGTGATTTGAGGGACAAAAAGAAGCGATGCATTTGATGAGCTAAACCAAATGAGCTGGCTCACTAAAGAGAGCTGGGATATTCTTCAGAAAGCCATCTCTCTGTAATAGCAGTGGGATTATTCTATTCTATTTTATCGACATCCAAATTACAAAACTACTGTTGATTTTGTTGTTGTCTAATTGAAATATCTTAAAAGCCCTCTGTGAGGCTGTTTTCATAGTTCTACGAGGTAAAGCAAATGAAAGTCGATTGCTAAGGTGTCAAACCAAATGGAGAAGGGTAAAATTATTTGTCCTGCCCAAAGCATCACTGGGTGTCGACACCAATGGTAAATATCGTATCAAGCTTAGTCTGGCAAGCTTGATTTGTTACTCTTTAAAGAAGCCATCAGGAAATCACTGTGGTAGATGCGAAGAGGCTATTATCAAATGTCTTTACTTTGCCAGGTCTTTGGCTTTGGTTCCTTTATTACCTCACTGCCATGAGTCCTGTTTCTTAATTTGTGTTTCGTTCATTTTCAAATCAGTGCACCAGAATGTTGGCGACTGTTGATGCCTGGGGAAATGTCACTGTGCCGTGGGCCGTATTTAAACACGCTCAAAGAAAATCTAAATCATCTCCACAGAACCTATAGGAAATCATGTAATGAAAAAACACATTTATATGCTGTTTATTATTCAAAGTGTTAAAGTGGTAAAAACTAGCATAAAGAGTTCATTTTCAGTTAGAATTGTTTTTTGTCACAGGGCTCGTCAAAACTAAACTATAGCACACAATCCTGCCATGTTGTGCCTAATTTCTTGTGAATATATTACACAATTTATTTAGTAATACATGCCAGAATAATATATGCAGTTTGTTTTCATTGACGTTAATTCTTAATGAGTATTTATGTTCGTCTTTCCTGGGTTTTTTTTTAAATTATGCAACACACTCCTGCTTGAAAAAAAGCAATAATGTGACTGTGATTTCAATGAAAAGATGCAAATTTTCTGTTTCAGCCACAAAACTCTCCCTTTGTTTTGATTTGGCATTTTGACAAGCACATCCAATTTGATTGTCGGTTGACACGGCTCAAGGCGATGGCATCGTACATGCAGCTAAAGACAAGATGAATGCTATAAATACATTTCACATTCGGGCTGATGGCTGCCGTGCTCTAGCGAGATGTTGATAGAAAATACAGTGTATGGACACATTCCAATTTCAACACCTGTCACAGTCAATTTCCAAGAGACCTTATTATTATGCGGGGAGGAGAATGTCATCATTGAGGCTAATGAAGTGGAAGGCAAGCACTGATTTGATGTGAATGCCAGCAACATTCGATATCATTGGCAATACTCTTAATTGGCAATGCTAATTATACAGTATGCGTGACGATCAATAAAAGGGACAATTGAGGTGTGAGGGGAGTGTGCAATGAAAAGCCCAATCTTCAGTCATGATGCTGACTCTTCACAGTATTAGGTACACATAAACAACCTGACGAGATTCATTAGGCACTCTGCTTAAAAAATAAAGTACCTTAAGTTATTGTTTATATCAAAATATTTTTCTTCACTAGATTGTTTCTGAACTTCAGAATTTCTGAACTTGTTTACGTTCTTCTTTAACATTTAGCTATTATGCTGCACACAAATGGAATACGTTGCCAACAGAAGTGATGTCAGCCCCAAATGTGAATGTTTTTAAGTCCAGTTTAAAAACTCTTCTTTTTTCTCATGCTTTTTAAAGCATTTCCACTTTTAAATATTTCTTGCACTGTACGCTGTTTTAATTGTACTTTTATGTTTATCTTTGTTGCAAATGTTTATAAGTTTGTTTTTTTCCCCAGTTTTTAAATGCTTTTAATCATGTCAAGCACCCTGAGTTACCTTGTGGATGAAATGCACTATATAAATAAATTTGCTTTGCTTTAAAATAATTAACCACGAATGGCACTTATATTGTTTAAGTAACAAGTAAATGTTATTTGTTTAACAACAATTCATGAAGAGCAACACTTTAATGACTATGTAACACTTTCATTTTCGACCTTGGCCACCCTAATGCTTGCATTTATGTACATTACATCACCCACCTGCTACATTTGCAATAAAACTCAAGTATCCACTAAATAACCTACAATAACAGAATACTTTTCCTCCTTCTTGTGGAAAGAACCCAGTCAAACTGATCTCTTCTGTACAGCACAAATAGAAGGTTTGCTGTTTAATTGTTTTTTGCGTTAAAAGGATTATGCAAAAATTAATGAAATGATTTGTGCCAAGAAAGGTGCAAATCTGCACACCAATGCAGAGAGAATATATTTTCTGGTTATGCAGCTGGAGAAACCTTTGAACCGTTTCCACTGCTGCAAAATGCAAAAGATAGTGTCTTGGCCATTTAAACATTCTGAATCAGAAAGTAGCATGTATACTAACAAAAAACAAATGAACCGTGGGTACTGGTCAATACAGGGCGCGAGGGCTCATTTTACTCTGCAAATTCCAGTTTGGGCACTAGACTTTATCCATTGACTCGTGTTAAAAGTGGTAGGGAGGTAGGGCATTGAATTCCACCGCCCCTCAGCCCATCCCACCCTCCATATATGGAACCAAGTCAAATGACCTCTCTTCTGGTCCCGTTTATTTTAAACACTATAAGAATGTTGTTGTTTTTTTTCTCCATCCCCCCGATGGAAAAAACTCCACCAGCCACCACTGCAAATAAATAAAATGTTTCTCTCTTTGCAATTTGAGTCACTATAGAAATGTTTCCCCGATCCCAGAATTAAAACTAGTACGGCTCCGTTATCTCACATTATCTATACTCTGTGTAGGTTTGTCATGTATGTAGAATGCCGTTACTGCTTTTGGATACTTTGATGATGTTGAGTAAAATGCTTTTACTTGTTAAAGCCAGTGTGACTTGATCATCAAATGGGTGATGGATATAACATCATGATAATTTCCCCTTTCAACTTACATGGAAATGTTTTTTTAAAAGTATCTTGTGGCACTTAGGAAATGGAATGGACTCGAAAACAAGGCCTTCCGTTATGGCCCTTTCCATCATGGAGGCATCCAACTTGATAGAGGTGATTGTGACTGAAGAGTAATAGCTGATGTGGGCTGATGACCATTTAAGTTGCTTTCTGACAGGTAGAAGTGCAAGTAGCCGTGAGTTGAACACTAAGCACTGACTGTGGCCCATAATGGCTTATAAAAAAAAAAAAAATTTAAAAAAAATGAGGTTGGTGAAAAGAGGGTGGAAATGTCCTAGTGAGCTACTCTTCTGTACCATCTGTTCCTCTCATCCAATATTGTAACCATTTTGGCTGCAGTGACCTGCTTAGATTAGATGACTGCAGCTCACTCAGTAAAGAAACAACACCCACTTATGCATGGTGTCTATTTCTGCCAAAGATTTAAAATGTTTTGACTACTTTTACAGCTTCTACAGCTGTGAAGGAGAAAATCTTGATTTTGTGTCCTACATTTCAATACTTGCTAGAAATGGATCAATGATGTAAGTGTTATTTCCCAGATGTTGTCAATGCTCCATATTCCTAATGATGTAATCATGTCCCTAAACTATGCTCGGATGCAGTACTTCCTGCCTCCCCAATGTGAATCTTCTGACTTTATGTGGGCCAGAAAATTAGATCATGCCTCAAATAAACCTCACACAATTAAAATGGTGGACCGTGTCCAAATATATACTGTACATGTGCTGCATGGAGAATAGTACTCTGGCAAGAAATGTGAATTAAACAAGATTTGACTGATTGACAAAAGGAAAAGTGCATTCATTAATTGATTCTGTGTTATTTTTTATGGAGGATTTTTAAGGGCATTCTAAATGTTCTGAACTTATATTTTCACACTAGTGTCATATTGAGTAGAATAATTGTACCTTGGGGAGTTTTGTCATAGTGAAGCTGTGCAACTTCCCAGTGCCTCTGCTGGTTTCATCCAAGCAGTCCAGGATCTGGTTATTACACAATCAATTCCACACAATAGACAAAATGCTCATTTATCAAATAATTCGTTAAGATGTTCACCCAAGCCAGAACAAAACAGCATAGAAAAATATATGCCACGATCATAGATAGGAAGTTGTGATTTTAGATAGGAGTTGTTTTCACTCATGTGACCTATTGAGTTTTGATTTACTAGTGTATTTGTCGTCGCTACAATGCAGCGTGTAAATTACAATTTTAATGAAATCGACCACTTCCCATTATTTGCTACGACAATTTCCTGCAGTAGTTAATGGACTACAAAGGAAGATGGCGACCTCCGGAGAGTGTGGACTGGAATAGACATGAAGGAGTTCAGTTCTCTGTTGTGTCAGAATTTGGAGCACAAAGGAAAAAAACAAAAGTGTCTTGTTCCACCGAGTGAAAGACATTTTGATGGTATTTGGTGTGATGATAAAGGAAATTAAGAGGCCAGTATAAGAATGTGGGAAAGTGATGGAACATGAAAGTATGTAAGATAAAGCATTCTACAAAGAAACACTTTATTAAAGGAAGCACATATAGGAGAGGGAGTGCCAGGTTGTATAACGTATGTCGTATGAGGAATGCTTCCTCCAGCCATTCAACCAGCAAGTAGGCAATTTATATCATGATGCAACAGGCTGCTAATCCTCCACTTATGTAAACACTTGACTGCTATTCAAATGAAATGCAGATGGGATACAGAGCTTGTTTTTCGCCAGGAAACAAAGAATGTCTGAGGGGAGAAGACGTGCTCTCATTTTTGGAATGATTATTGCCACTCAGTCCTTTGCTCTGCGGCCTGAGGTGCTAACGGCAGCAGAATATGTAGATGCCAAACAAAGCTGAAATGACCTCATTGCATTAGATGTAAGCAGGAAGGGGAGAGGGTGAGAGAGTACGGATGCAGTAAAAGGTTGCCATAAACAATAATAACGATGAAAACGTCCAGCACCTATTGGAAAATAGGCAGATCTATACATTCTGTTTATACTGTAATTAGATCAGAGCAGGGTTATTGCATTCTTCTGTATAATGTATTTACTCCACTACCAGAGTGTAGGAAACACTGAAGAACAATTTAAAAGCTTAAGCATTCGTCACCTGTAAAATCAATGACTGTCTACTGTCTTGGTTCTTATTAAAAACTAAAAGGGAGAATCAAATCACTTAGATCCCACATTTCTTCTGCATCAAAGCAACAAATATTTAAGAAGACTAAAGAGGGTGGCATGGTGTTTTGTGTGATTGGTGAGTCTTCCTCGCAGTCAAAATGAACTGGTTCAAATCTCGACTTGGGCCTTTCTCTGTGGGTTTGCATGCTCTTCCCGTTTTGTGGGGTTTCTATAGTTACTCAGGTTACTACGTTCCCCAAACTTGCAATAATAATATAATAATAGAGCAATAATAATATAATAGAAATAATTTTAAAAAGTTATGTCCCAATAGGTGTGAATGTAAGTGTGAAAAAGTTCTTTGTCTACACGTGCCCTGTAATTGGCTGGCAGACAGTATAGGTGTACCCTGCCTCTCACCCGAGGTCAGCTGGCATACACGCCAGCTCACCTGTGACCTTGAACAGGATAAGCAGTAGAACATGAATGGATGGAAAATTCTAATACGAACCTGAACAAATTACAGCCTGATTTGATGTATAGTGAACACCGGTCCGAGCAAATCACAAGATGCATGACTAATTGACACTCAATAAAGGTGCTGTGAAAAACAAACAAAAAACTTTATTAGTATTAGTAGTCGTAACAGTATTGTACTGAAAAAAAAACAATGACATCATCAGCGACAAGTCGAGTTTAGGAACGTTTGTGTTGACTTAAACTACTTAAAATCGTTTGTAATTCCAAATTTTAACTGTAGGAAACGAGTGTACTTTTTTGTACCTTTTAAATCACTATAATGGTATCATCAATTATAATATTGTGGTACGCTCACCTGACTTCTGTATATGCCGCGTGGGTTGGCTCCATGTCCCCACCACCCTGACAAGGATATGCTGCATTGAAAATGGGTGGCTGGATTATCATATGTATTGATAATGTTTTATGTACAGCATACTGTATATTTTTGTGTGTATATTTGCAGTTGTTTTACTTTTTCATGGTCATCATTACCGCTCTGCGCTAACTAGCTGGGAGAAATCACATACTCTAGTTCACCCAGTTCATTTCAACATAATAGACAGAAAGGCAATACAATTTTTATGAAAATCCTTTTAAAATGAAGTCATAAAATATATATGTCCTCCATATAAATATATGCATTTTTTCTTATATTGTCCCCACAGAGCTGAGGTCCTGAGAGAGCATGAAGACAAGCTGTGACTCCCCTCACTGCAGCCCAAAAAGATATGGCATAACCCGTGTGACCTGCTAATCAACCATGATAGCCCTAAAGCTGTGACTGGCATTATAAACCCTTTCTTCTATACCCTACACAGACCCTCCTCCTCCTCCTCTGCCACAGTCCTTCCCAGACACCTTTGCTACTTTCTTTTCTCCAACAAACACACCCTTCCTTTGTGCCTGCCCCTGCATTTGTCCTCCTGATTAGAATAAAATCCCCTCTTTCATCTTCATCATGCAGAGTCTTTCCACCACTTCGGGTTTCATTGTTATTCTCTCCTCACTCCTAATTGCCACCCGCTTTCCCAGCGTGGTCAATGGGGACTGCTGGCTCATTGAAGGGGACAAAGGTTATGTGTGGCTGGCTATCTGCAGTCAGAACCAGCCACCTTACGAGACCATTCCACAACACATCAACAACACTGTCCATGACTTGAGACTCAATGAGAACAAGCTGAAAGCGGTGCACTTAAACTCAATGTACCGCTTTACCAACCTCACAGACCTCAACCTCACCAAGAATGAAATCAGCTACATCGAAGACGGCGCTTTTTCGGGACAAGCTAACCTCCAGGTGATCAGAAACAATACAAAAAATGACAACACAAACCATACAATCACAGTGTATTAGGCGAATGGTTCTCAACTGTTGTCATCCCGGGACACACGTCTTCCTATTGTCGCTAAGTTGCAACCCACATTTTGATTTAAGAACAGCAAATAAATTGTATTGTTAATAAAAAATATATTTTGCTTGCATGTTCAAACTGCCTTTCGGAGTACCCTGTTAAGAAACTGAATATTAACAGGACAACTATAAGTGCATAAATAAATAAATACCACAATTACACAAAATACAGCCACAAAATTTAATTTGTCTCTTGTTGGCACTGATCTTTTGTTTTTAGGAAACTCCTTAACCTTTACATGTGCTTTGTAAAACCCATGAATATAAAGCAATCAAATGAAAAATAGTAAATCATTTATGGGTGCTGTCATAAACCAAGGTAAGGCCCTCCTGTAATTTTTTGCTCCCTGTCTGCGACCCACCCATAATGAACCCACTCTTGGGTCCCGACACACCAGTTGAGAATCACTATATTAGGCCATATTTTGGTATTCATACACGAATTTGTGTCTCTTAGGTTCTTCAACTGGGCTACAACAAGTTGACCAACCTAACAGAGGGTATGATGAGAGGGCTCGGCCGCATGCAATGTCTATTCCTCCAGCACAACCTCATTGAAGTTATTGCCAGCAATGCATTATGGGAGTGCCCCAGCCTTAGCAGCATTGATCTGTCGTCCAACAAACTTGCCCGCATTGATCCATCGACCTTCACTGTTCTCAATCGCCTAATGGTTTGTGAACTGGCAGCAAATCCGTTCCATTGTGGCTGCGATCTTTACAGCTTCCTAATCTGGCTAGAATCCTTTAACAACGTCACACACACCTATGATCGTCTCCAGTGTGAGACGCCTCGGGAGATGTTTGGCTTTCCCCTACTGAGCCCCATTCCTGCCGGTCACCCTGGTCGAAATGCCAAAAACATCTTGTACTCCCACTGCAGAGATGGAGTGATGATTCATGGAATGACCTCCCTTCCACCAGACCTGGATGGTCCATCTGGAATTGGTCCTGAGATGTTTGGCGGTGTGGGACCTTACCACCAGCCAAACACCTCCACATCCACAGAAAACAGCTTCATTCCCAGCATCAAGCTCCATCAGGTCTCCTTGTCCTCGGCCTCTCTCTTTGTCCAGATTCCGAAGCCCTTTAGCAAAATGTATATACTAACCCAACACAACCACACATATGTGTCTGATGTTATGACTCTGAAGAACAAGAAGGAAATGATCACCCTCAACAAGCTCAAACCGCACACCAATTACACCTTCTGTGTGGCATCCATCCGTAACTCCCAACGATATAACCACACGTGCCTCCAATTTTCCACGCGTTCTCAAAATCCAAACAACATACTCCCCACACCATCAACCACGACACACTACATAATGACCATTGTGGGTTGTCTGTTTGGGATGCTCATTGTTTTGGGCTTTGTCTATTACTGTTTACGTAAGAAACGCATGCATGATGAAAAGAAGAAGTCTATCTGTGTAAAGAAAACAATATTGGAAATGCGTTACGGACCTGAGGTGGCGGCAGCAGTTGCAAATGATCCAGCAGCAGTCCACAAGCTTCAGGAACACACCAGAGAACACCACCAATATCACCACCACCATGGGGGCAAGCTTCCCATGTCCACATCTTCTAGCTCTGGAATGCTTCACTCAGCTAACACTACTTCCTCAAGACTTTCCTCTATTCCCCAGGTGGAAAAAATGGCCACTGCCTTCTCAGAAGCCATGACAAGTAAAGCAAACTACATGGATATCAGAAGTGGAGGGGCAGGAATTGAGAGGCTCGGAGGAGATAGTGGGCATGGAGGTATTCGTGGGGAAGATTTACGGGACGATGACGGCACTGATGTTGGGGATGACTCAGATGACGATGGACATGGCTCTGCGTCAGAGATTTCGACCATAGCCATGGAGGTGGACAAAGTCAACCAAATTATAAACAACTGCATTGATGCGCTGAAGCTGGATGCAGCAGCTGTTGCTACTTCGGGCTCCTCCCCAAATCCTACAAAGTCCTCCAACCCTACCTCCCCACCCCCAAACAGCACCGCCACTATTACTCGTGGCTTAATAACACTTTCTCAAGGGATGACTGAATCATGCCACGTTAACAAAATTCCACCTCCACCGCCGCTCCCACTCCCTGCTTTGAATACCCCACTTTCTGAGCGCCCAGGGATCAGTGGTGGTGGATTTGTTGTTACCCCTCCCTACAGGCCGCCTCCACCAGCCAATGCCGTACGCCCCATTCAGCGGCAAATGAGTGCAGATGCAGCTGTGGTAATTGTAAATGCTGTCAAGAAACAGAGCAGCACCGCCTCTTGCGGCTCTGTGGGTTGGGAAAGGGAACGTGGAGGGGCTCGTGTCTATAGCCTGGATGTTCCAGAGCCAAGGAGTCCAGATGCCTGCAATCAGCAACAACAGTACCAAGACCGCGCCAGTCCTGTGGGCTGCGGGGAACCCCTGGAAAGATTGCCGTTAGTGGGGAGTATGAACTGCACTGGAGGGGGTGGCAGTGGTTGCGACAGTGGTGGTGTTGGTGCCCAACATCAAGAAAACCAAAATCCGCACCATTACCAACAACAGACACAACAACAGCAGCAGTTGGAGGTGCAGCAGGACTACCACTGTTCAGAGCACCGCCACTCTGTCCCAGCTCTTTACTATGATGGCTCCCATCAGGGGTCCCCAGCCCAGAAGGTTTCCTTCCTGAAGCCTCTGTCGCGCTCCCGTAAGGATGCAGCATCTTATTCCCAGCTTTCGCCATCTCGCCACCATTCCAGTTACTCTGGCTACTCCTCCAGCCCAGAGTACTCCTCAGAGAGCACACTGAGGATCTGGGAGCGCTTTCGTCCCTACCGTAAAGGCCAGCGTGATGAGGCCTGTTACGTAACGGCCGGTAATGCCCTTCGAAAAAAGGTGCAATTCGCTAAAGGTGAGGACCTGCATGACATCCTGGATTACTGGAAGGGTGTGTCTGCACAGCAAAAGCTTTGACTGGGGGACCAGTATTGAGCATTGTGAGGAAAAGAGCTTGTTTACTTCTGGTTTTAAGGTGCCCTTTCTGGGCTAGGAGAAATTTCTTAAAGGGAAGAAATGTGTTGGACACAGTTTTGCCTTTTATTTTTTTTGGCATGCTCAGTGTTTAGAGTATTGTGCGTCAAGCACAGACTGTGCAACTGTGCCTGGGATACCTGGGATATACTGTAACTCACTATGGTCTTTTATTTTACACTTCATTGTAGCACCATTTCCGGATTATTCTAACAATTGCAGGTTTTGTTTATCTCACAGGGAGCAAAAGCTAACTGTGCAGTCTAGTAATATTTGTGCGGTGGTCACATTTTGTGATCTTTTAGACAGTACTTACTCAGTGCCATGTTTTTAGTCTTTGGGACTGAAATGTAATATAATTTGTATCTGAGAGGGTGGCTCCGTTGGAGCTGTTGAAATGTGAATTATTGACAGAGTCAAATACTGGCTCACCTTCTCCACCACTAGATACCAGATGGGGCAGATATATTGACATTTGCAAAAGCAGCTTCCACACAGCCAAAAGTACAAATGTTAAGTGGAACCTGCATCAAAACTTCACGAGAGATTAAATCATTGCCAGAAACATGGTGGTACACCACATTTTTTTCTGATTAATGCAATTTTATGCTCAAATAAATGACATAAAAAAGATCCCATATTAGGGTTTGGTGATAATTAATGTGAAGGAAGGTTGGATGATTTCAGGAAGTAATTGTGAAGGAAATCCGATTTAAGCAAATTCAATGTAAGAGGACACACTGTACAAAGTTGAAAAAACATTCCAAATCCTTTGATATTTAAATTAACAAAGTGATACGACCCCTTTTCAATTTACTACCAACATTTCTCTTCTGTTGTGGTTATTTTTGTGTGTGTGTGTGTGTGTGTGTGCGAGTGTGTGCGTGCGTGCGTGTGTGGTCATGAACGTGGGTGTTGGCATGCCTTGTCAGATTTGATCATCTATGCCCAAATTGATTTTAATGAATACTTGTGAATATCCTATTAAATAAATGTCTGACTATGTATAATTCTTTCCACATGACGAAAGACATGGATGAATGCACAAAGAACAGCAGTGTTATTATGTGTTATTTTCCAGACATACATTATGACACGTCATTATTCTAAAGTAGCGCAGTGCCTCTTGCTACTACAGCCATCATCTCATTTATGTACTGAAAGTATTTTCTTTAATTTGGCCTTTTCCATTACAACAATCTGTGTGGGATCTCCAATCTGCCTACCTAAACTGCTGTGAAATTATGTAAATTTTTTGGGCTCTTTTTTTCCCTACCCTCAAATGTGAAAACTTAAGTGATCCTTGCCTCCCATTTGTATTTAGGGCTACACTGGAAACAAATATGTTGCAGAGGCATTTCTAAAATCAGGTCTTTCTACACAATTAATCAATGCGTGTCATTCATAGCACACCACTCTTCAATTTCATGCAACCACATGTTGATTGTATATAGGAGTTGTAAGGGAGTATGCTTGGGATAGTTTAAACTGTGAGCATATGTTAGTATAGAGCAACATTTTTGTGTATCTCTATTTGGTTCTTTTCCATTTTCTTTTCTCAATTTCGATCTTTCTTTAACCTGACCAAAAAAGAATAGTAGGATTTTGTACAAAAGGTATTGCACTATAATTAATACTACTTCGAGTGTAAGCTTGAACAGAAATTTGACATTTTGTTTAGTTTGGTAAAAAAAATTAACGATCAGTTGTTATTTTTAATGGAATATTTAATAAAATGTTTTAACCCCCCCCGTATTGAATGTTAGGCTGAGCAGAATAAAGCTCTGTTGTTGGGTACTAATATTTTGCATAACTTCTTTACAATCTTCTACAAAATTATCATGAGAACACATCGCTTTCTTTGCATCAGTTGCCAAATTAAGACTTGCAGGCACAGTTAGCGTGCAAGATATTATAGAGTCAGTTCAATACTATACACCTACTTTGGCATATCATGGAAAATGTTCACTGTCTGATCTGCTACTATGAGAGAAAGTTGCCCAGTTACTGTGATTCAAAGCCAATTTTCACTATTTGAGAGGACAGTATTTCCTTATTTGGTGTTGAACTGTTTGACTACTAAAACAATATGAAAGAACTGGAGTATAATTATCAGTATGCTCTCTTAACACATTCACTGCCATTGACGGCTTTAGAAGTCAAATATCCATGTTAACTGGGACGGCTGACATTGATTTAATCACTTGTGTCAGGATTGATCTTTATTTGAACTGCCATCAAATATTACAGCTTGGTGATACTGCATCAATTACTTTTCTGTTTTATTCATAATGTGAAATTCTTGTATTGATGGTATCGATATGAGAACAGATGTGTATTAAAGTGTTCTTCTGCTCAATGATTTCCAAATTCAAACCTTTTACTGATTGATACAGCTTTTAATTTTTAATCACATTAAAAGCCAGTGTTTCTTATGTGTCAAAACCAGTGCTTTTGCTCAAATGAGGCCTGTTTCTGACACTGTCAGTTTTTTTTTTTTTTATTATCATTGAAATCCTGACACAAACCATGGAAATGAATAGCACAGTACAGTACACAAAACAGTTGCAATATTAATATATATACAGAATATAGACTATCTGACAATGTCAAAGCCTTGGTAACTTACAAAAGTACATTACCTCTTCATAAGGACCCTGTAAAGCTCAAATGTATTATTTTCTATGGCTAAATTATTGGAGCTCGCTTATATTTAAAGACAATTAAATTAATTAAAATGAGCCTTTCATGTACAATCACTTTTTTATATTATTACAGTACTTAAATTAGGAAACACTGCAGTTGTGGATGATTTGAAGATAATTTGAGAATGTAATGATTCCGAGCTTTATACGTATTTAATATATATTGGGGAGGCTAATTACAGCGGTATGAAATTGATAATATTATAAAATCGCATTGCACATACTGTATGTTACAGTTACTATTTATGTATCTTTGAGGTAGAGTAACTGGGTTGGCTAGTCAAAAGCAAGCAAGGCACAGAGTAGGAACACAAACAGATTTGGATAGTGTTTAATCAAACATTTTATTAAATCACCTAAGATGATCAATTCAGACAAGATCAAAAATATTTTTTTTTGTGAACTGGAGTTGATTGTTGAAATAATGTTTTTGTTTGTTTTTGGGTTTTTTGCCTTCTCATCCATTCCCCATTCCTCAACAGTGGCAAGTGAGTAAGAATGAGTCACACTTATTAAACTAACAGCAGTATTTTACTGAAAAGCAATTCTAATGAGCAAGGTCTTCAGAAAAGAGCAGAGCAATGAGAGGAGGTATTTGGCCCAATGCAGGCACACAAATGGGTAATATAATGTAGAATTTAGCCATGCGCTACACTGACCCAACTAGATTTTGAGGAGAAGCAACTACACATTTAAGTTACGAGTGCACACATAAGCAACGTCTAGGGGGCTAATGTTGCTTTCAATGAATAAAGAGCAGTCCAGCTTTAAAGCCTTAAAGAAGGGTTTACTGTGTTTTTACTTGGGTGCAGATATTAATTGGGCCTGACAGGAAATGATTTCATCTTCCATCCCTTTGTTGAGTTTTTAGCGACCTATCTATTAAGTGTGGATAGTTTAATGCATTTCAGTCAAATGCATATCATTTTTGCTTCTGAAGTTTTACTTGTAAGTGCAGACAAATGGCTTTACTGATTTCTTGGTCACTTTCACACAGTGAAAACACTTCCCACGCATCCTTCCAATCTGCCAAGCACTTCATGGCGGAAAAGAAAACAAATGGTTGAATTGAACAACCTTCATTAGTACTGTATGTGCCGGATGGACAATTCATGTGAATGTCAGACATTATCAAAGCCCCAAGTGTTTTTCTACTATACAACTTGCAATGGTAGTTTTCTGAGCAGAAGAGCACTTGAATTCCATGCTAGCCCAATTTAACTAAGAATTATCACATGACTGCCCATGGGAAATGGATTTTCACTTCAAAAATATATTGCTTTACTCTTTCATGGGTGAAATGTATGTATTTGCAGTTCAGTTTCCAAAGAAGGACACAAGGATTAAAAAGAATCTGTGAAATATGTTAATTTTGTACAAACACACACACACAAAAAAAAAAACTGTAAAAATGCTTCTATGGATGTTTTGTACTCAGCCTGAGCTCTTGATATGTCTGTGTATTTATTTTTATTACGTTTTTTTCCGATGTGTTTCTGATTTTTGTTTTGTTTTTATTATTGTGGGGTTGCTGGGACTTTATTACATGCAGTGATATATGTTATAACAGATTAAGAGCAGAGAAAGCCTTTAATAGTATGCTAAATAAAAGAAAGTTGTATATTTGCATGATTCTCTGTACTTTTGGGAGACAAAAGAATATATATTGTTGTGTAAAATGAGTGGCCGTACAATGAAACAAAAACAACTAGGGGCTGTACGTTTAAGCATTTTTTTTTAGCGTTTTAATTTTTTATTCTCTGTAACTGTTGATATTTACATTGCTACTTTAGTTTTTTTTGTTTTTTTTTTGCGGAAATGTCTGAACCTGGTGGTTGTTGAGAAACTATCACACATTGCGAAGTTGTAACTGCAATTCTTAATTTTTGCAAAACTTGTTCTTGGTGTTGCACCCACAGTTTTTTTGTTTTGTTTGTTTTTTGTAAACATGGATCGCTTCAATAGTCATATTTTTCAAGATTAATACATCATGTGGTTCTAATTTGCTCGTAGAAGAATTTTCTGCGCCAAACTCGGAATGTTCTGATGGTGATGATTTAATTCTGAATCAATAACAGAGCATCAGCTGCTTCGGCGGGCACCCACTCTCTGTGTGCTACAACACTAGTTTCCCTTGCTCATCAGCTACTCTCATGTTGAATGGCCACTTGATGGAAATCACTTGTTATATTTGCTTATTTAATCTTTTTTTTTAATTATTATTATTTTGCCCAATCCAAAATATTGCCAAACTCACAGACTAGTAAAGCAACACATAAGAGATGGCACAACATTTCGTATTTAAAAAAAAAGAGACAGATAAATAAAGGGAAATGATGAACTTCATTTGAAGTGGAGTGACTCTGGATTATCAAACTTTGACAAATGTCATCCAAAAGAAAGAGCTCACCAAATTTTAATGTGATTAATGTGAAGGACTACCAGTTTGATACACACTTCTGAAATAACAAATTTGGCCAAATGTTTGGGGGGTAAACCATCTCATCGCCGTAGCGCCCGCTAGCTTGTCTCCACGAACACTAAGGTTTGGTCATATGCTACAATACTGAATGATTTGATAACCTATACTAGGTTTTTTGTTTATTTGTTTGTTTGTTTTCTTATTGACTCAAATTCAAGTGTTATTCAAAACAGAATAGCAATAAAAAAAAAAAAAAAGTTAAATGCAGCTCACTGGTAATTGTCTTTTTGTGTGTTTGTTTTTTGGTAGAACAGCAACACACAAAAATAGAAACATCTAACTGGTGAGCTATTTTTAGACAAGGCCGGCAGGCTACTCATGTCGTCCTTGGGGGTTACCTGATGCCTGCGGGCACCATGTTGGTGACCCCAGCTCTATGAAAATGGAGACAAGAATGAAAAACATATTGCTGTAAAGAATTTTTTTTGGGAAACTCTTTAACCGCTGTAAAACTTACATTTAAATAGAAATACCCAGCGGCACGGTGTCCGACTGATTAGCAAGACCGCCTCACAGTTCAGAGGTCATGGGTTTGTATCGGAGCTCTGGCTGGTCTTCCTGTGTGGAGTTTGCATGTCATC
The DNA here is from genome assembly GCF_024500275.1 of Phycodurus eques. Classification (NCBI taxonomy): domain Eukaryota; kingdom Metazoa; phylum Chordata; class Actinopteri; order Syngnathiformes; family Syngnathidae; genus Phycodurus; species Phycodurus eques. The sequence goes on from NC_084540.1 coordinate 14,196,144, forward strand.
GACGTGTTTGCGTGGGTTTTCTGCGGGTACTTGCGGGTACATTCCGAAAAAATGCGTGTCATGTTAATTGAAAACTTTAAATTGTCCTTAGGTGTGAATGTAAATTTAAATGCTTGGTTGTCTATGCGTGCCCTGCGATTGGCTGGCGTCCAGTCTACGGTGTACCAGCCTCTGGACAGAAGTCACCTGGGATAGGTTCCAGCACACCCACGACGCAAATTAAAATAATTGGGATAGAAAATGGATGGATGGAAGAAATAGAGACAATACAGACTCAGGCCATTGTAGCCATTAGAAACAGAAATGCAAACAAAAAGAAAGATAACAGAGCAAAAAATGTTTTGTGGCGGCACGGTGAGACTGGTTAGAGCGTCAGCCTCACAGTTCTAAGGACCCGGGTTCAATCCCCGGCCCCGCCTATGTGGAGTTTGCATGTTCTCCCCGTGCCTGGGTGGGTTTTCTCCAGGCACTCTGGTTTCCTCCTACATCCCCAAAACATGCGTGGTAGCTTGATTGAAGACTCTAAATTGCCTGTAGGTGTGAATGTGAGTGCGAATGGTTGTTTGTTTCTGTGCCCTGCGATTGGCTGGCGACCGGTTCAGGATGTACCCTGCCTCTCGCCCGCAGTTAGCTGGAATAGGCTCCAGCAGCCCGCGACCCTAGTGAGGATAAGTGGTAAAGAAAATGGATGGATGGAAACAATGTGTATTATATTATAAGTCACAGCATTCGCTGATAACTGCTTATAAAACAGCGACTAAATGTATTATCACAATATAAACATGCACCCATAGTGGCTGTGGGAAATATAGGGAAGACATTAGAGAAATCAGATGGGATGCTTAGCAAATGTTTTTGCTCTTCCAGTGATGCCATAGTATTAGTTAAGCATTGCTTTTCTGTTCACAATGTCACCATTGAGACTCTTGCAGTAAATAGCAATCATTTTTGTTGTGCACTATAAAATGAATTCCATTTATATATGTGTGTATATTAACTAAAAATATCAAAAGTGTGTATTTTTTTTACATCAATCACGGAACACTTTATTACAAATTCCATCGACTTTGACGTATTCCTTAGTAATTGGTGTTCAAATGCCACTGCCAGTTTTATTCAACACAATTTGCCTTTACGCCCTCCTCTTGTTTGAGATGGGGATCTGCCTTGCACGGACGGATACTCAACTTGTCAGTGTGGCTATTTCGCATCTGGGATCTAATTTGGGAGTCATGTTTTAATTGGATGAGATTGCACCATAATCACATGAGTCAGACATTTATTAGTGCTTGGGGGGCATTTTGTAAGTCAGAAATGACATTTCTTTAACCTCCAGAGCAGTGCTTATTGAAAGGTCTCACTGGACTGAGCAGACGTCGGTATCCAACAATTCTGATTAAATATTTGTTATGCTCCTAGATTGCAGAGGATGGATTCTTTATGATAAACTCACAATCCAATTGTGTTGTCCTGTGGCCAGAACAATAGAAGTCGTAGTATGAATTGACAACTGGTTGATTAGAAATACCATCCTCAACTCATAAAGGAAATCAAATGAAGGATTGTGTTGAAAAGATGCCCATTCATTGAAACAACAAAAACTTGTTTTGCATATCCTTACATCTAAATTCAATCTGGATTAGCCTAGTCTGTGAGTCTTCTCTTGTGACATCACAAAAGATACACATATTATTGATGACGCCACAGTCCATCTTTCATACATGCTCATAATCTATTCTATTCATTTCTTTATTTTCATTTATAGTGAAACAGTGCAACATTGCACCACGTCCCCTCCCCAAAAACAAATATTGTCTGTCAACAGCTCCTTAAAATTACCAAGACCCTTGTCATTCTGCCATAATCGACTCATAAACTAAGGACAGGTTGCAATTTGGAGTTCTAGACAGTCAAATGATATTAGCTGTTCTAGGGTCCTAAGAGATATTATATTTTGGCAACATACGTTTTGGCAAGACCATTCTTGGTACAATGCCGACCTATTGATGGAATTTGAGGCCATTTGTGATATGGAATTAGTTACATTTGTTGGCAACTACGAGTGTGGGTGAAGTATTATCATCATCCTTGTGATTCGTCAAGTGGCCAAACTGATTTTGTATAGCTGTATTGACAAGGCTCTTTTCGCTATTCTTTCTTTCTTATTTGCAGTCAGGGGCTGTAACTGCATCATTTTTTAAAAAATGATTTTGACTTAAATGGATTATTTAGGAGTCTCACACAAAAGACAATGCAAAAGTTTGGACGGTGGTACATGGAAAAAATTTGCTTTTTGCTTTATGTATTATTTGTTGCTGGTACTGACATGTTCCCATTGCAATTTATGGACAAAAGATCTATTTCTATATTTGCAATAAATTTGTAATTAAAATCAGTCTTTGGAGTTTTTGCCTACAACAAAGCTATCCTTAATAGTGACAATATACAAGCTGCCTAACGTATGTTTTAGTAGGGCCCCACTAAACCATGTGTCGTTCGTGAAAGATCCAAATTTGAAATTGTTGAACATGGCTAGAGAACAAATCTATTCATGGTCTTGAAAGCTCCACTGTCTCTTGTGTTGTAAAAACCTGCCTCTTTTGTCATTCTGCGGAGCCGTACGGTATAATTGTTGCCTCAAGATCTGAGAGTCTGGATCTTTTTTACTGAACGCCACTCAACTTTATTTATATAGCAATTTCACAACAGCTGCAGCTGCACCCAAGCACTGTACACAAAACATAAAATAATAATACAATCATAAACAACCAAATAAAATCTTCTTCTCCATTCAAAATACAACACAGCTCCCTTCCCTTTAGCACCTCGCAAACAGGAAGTGCAGCGTTTTTTTTCTCCTCTTGTTGCACATGTTGTTTGAAGTCGTTAGTATATGAGAAAGGAACAAGATTGGAATCTCCATTGACCAGTATGAGGACGCAAAAAATGTCGTGATCACAGTGTGTATGACGTCACTCACATTTGTTGCAAGATGAGTTTGAAAGTAAACAAGGAACTGTAGTATTCATCCGTTGGCGAGTAGCATACAAACAGAATGATTGGTTCAATTCTCTTCCGCTTCACTTTACTATTTAGCGCCGACTCCCATTCCTCTCCACATCTCTGCAGCACTACGGCGCACACATCTCTGCAGCACTACGGCGCTCCTCGCGTCACAGCTCCTCCAGCCGTACCATACCAGACAGTCTAACATCTCCACTTTTCCACTCAACAAAAACGGGGATGTTGCAAAAACCCTCCCTGTTAAGGCGCAAAGCAAGTGCCGAGATCTCCTCCAATGAATGCTACGACGCAAAATGATGAAAACATGCCCACACGATGTACAATGAACATTAAATGACAAAAAGGGAGAAATACACTAATTAAAGAGAAAACTTGGCAAAGTTCTTGTAACAGGTGCTAAATCAAAGGCATCAAATATTAGGCAATAATGACCGAAAAAAATAGATTCGATACATTTGACTAAGTCTGTTTTGTTAAACATGGATCAATCAGCCACAAAGATTGTGCATGCAGATTAATTTCCTTTTATTAAACTGCTTAGTCAGCTCATTGTTTTATTTAATGCATCACTCATGGCTCTAAGACCTTTGAAAAAGAGTTTAGGAAGATAATATAACATAGTCGTTTGCTTATATAACGTATGAAAGTCTTTTTGTGTGGGTTAGGGTTAGGGTATTCTACATGCTAATCAATCACATTAACAAATTAACAAAGTCTCGCGACAGTGAAATGAGCTAAAAATGGCAGCTCCCATAAGCGACTACGTGAAGGCAGATGGATTCAATTGATTTTTTAGAATAAATACTTCATAGAGTTAAGGAAACAGCCACTGATAAAGAAGATAACATAACAACGTTTTGACATCTTGGGTTTAGTTCAAGTTTGCAGGGTTTGGCATACAACAAACGTATAATGTTCATAGAAAAATGGCCCTTTCAAACAAAATCCTGCTAAATTCTTGTGAGACCAGGCTTCCTGATGCTATCCAGTTCAATTATTCATGCTCAAGGGCTTCAACTACTCGTAAAGTGACAGATTGCTGGCTTTCCTTTACCAACACACACTTGCACATACACACACACAGCTGCCCATTTTGGCTTTGAGTAAAACTTTTCCGTGTTCTAGCCACCATTTCCTAAGCACAGTTGGGTATTCAAGGAGGACTAAATGTGATGAGACTATAAAGCGACAGGTCCACCTCAGTCGCAGTGCTGTCGACAGTCAGATGTTTCGGTTTAATGCTAGAAAACGCTTTGCTCAACGTACAATTTTAATTAGTACGTTGAAAGAACAAGGGAGGACATATGAGGCAGTGACAGCTCGGGATCTTGCTTTGTGACCTTTTATGTGCTGCTAGGACATAGTCTAACTGAAGATGACATAAAGGGTGGTACAATCGGGGCCCTTGGTGCATGTCAAAGATATTATACACCTGAAGGGATCTGTTGTGTTTTCATGGGGCCCATAATGTCAAGCACCACTGCATTTAGTCACTGCATTAATATGATTGATTATCAATGCTGCCATAAAGGTGGGATGTGCAAGGAGACGAGTGCAGATTCACACTGGAAATCGTTTGAAGGAATAAGGAAATAATTTATTCATTCATTTTCCGTACTGCTTATCCTCACTAGGGTCGCGGGCGTCCAGCCAATCGCAGGGCACATATAAACAAACAACCATTCGCACTCACATTTACACCTACGGACAATTTAGCATATTTAATTAACCTACCATGCATGTTTTTGGGATGTAGGAGGAAACTGGAGTACCCGGGGAAAACCCACACAGGCACGGGGAGAACATGCAAACTCCACATAGGCGAGATCGGACTTGAACGCGGGTCCTCAGAACTGTGAGGCAGGCACACTAACCAGTCGTCCACCGTCCCACCATACCGAATAATGAATGTTTTAAAACAGTACTTTTACACATTTTAGTAGTTTGTAATAGTAAAACATCATTCGAAACATATCTATAAAGCTTGTTCCGGATACCCATATTGTAAATTGCCACAAAATGCAGTTCATTGCTGTAGTGGTAGTTTGCAGGGATGTAAAAAGTTCCGTTGTCATCTATTGCCCTGCAGCACTATTTTGGAGCCTGGATGGCACTTTGCGCCCTCTCGTTCTCTCTCTCCCCTCCCCTCTCTGTTTCAGCTTCTCCTCAAGCCACGCGCCTGTCTCCAATCAACCCTCATCACCTCCTACATTTAAGCCACACTGTTCCTTGTTCCCTTTTTTGACTCCTGTGTCTCTCCTCATTCTCAGTGTTCCTGATCGCCGTCACTCCTGCCAGCAAGCCAGCCACCTGTTCTCTCCACTGCCTGCCTCCCGTCCACGCCACTGCCTGCCAACACACCCAGGACCACCTCCATTACCTTCCTAAATAAAACTATTCATCACAATCTGTCTGCCTGCGCTTGCTCTTGGGTCCAGCTCCTCTCCTTACATGACATCAGTCCCAGTTTATCAGTTATTCATGAAGACTTTCTAATGTCATTATTTAATTTTTTTTTTTTAAATACATTTTTCATGGTGGTATTCTGGTTGATGATTTCAATGTTTTAATACTGTCTATACAGCAAATTATTAATGATAAATAACTCATTTATAACGGTGAAAGAACATTTTTTAGGTTATTTATAAACCATCTGTATGGGTATGTACAAAAAATAATTTATTATTGCAGTTGCAGTTTGTAGTGGTGCACACCTGCAATGCCTAGACAAAACGTTATGAATGAAGTTAAGAATGTTTCTTAACTGAAGTACTGTACTTGGAAAGCCTTTATAAGGGTATTGTGGAATTGCAGTTTTCAATGTACTTTATATACTGTATATAGCTGATGGTTATGATAAAAATATAAAAGAATTAGAGTGGCCAAATACCCAGTTTGTAAAATCTGTAAAGCCTCAACAGCATTTTTAAATTTTATTTTAGTTTTTGCATAAAACTAAAGGTGTTTGTAATGTCGCTCCCCATTGCAAATAGGCAAATGATGGATCGTATCTCATTCTTTGAGCTAACGAGACCCTCATCTTGCAAAATACTCATCATTTTCAAATGAAAGTGCTGTTTCTTTAAGGCCTGCCAGAGCTGGAAGGATGAGGCTGCCTGCATGCCCCACTTTCACAAACTGACAGAGTAGGAGTGATTAAAGATGAATGCATCGTCATGACAGCAGGTTCCCAACATTACCATCCAATTAAAGCGAGCTGTGCGTTGGTGATCAAAATATTATTCCATCAGTTTGAATCCCCCCTCCCCCCACCCTCCATGAAAATTTGACCTGTAATCATCTTTCGCCGTCTTTCTTTTTTCCCTCCATCTTTCCCCACACTGTTTCGTCTGTCACTAACCTCCACACTGACTTTCTGACCCTACTACCCTCCCGTCCCCTTTTTTATTGTCTCAAACTCCCTACTGAGAGTTATATAAGCCAAAGTACTGCAGAAATCACCCATAATTCTAAATATCCATAACAGTGCAGCATACACGTTAAGATCTTTATCGCTTGAGGATTAAAGGGCCGGATTAACCCTTTGCTGTCCCTTCTTGAATTAAACTAACAGTTAATCCTGACTGCTATCTCTTTGAGCCCTTCCATGCTAGCAGGTGTTTTTTGTATAACTCACATTCAAATAGTGTACTTGTTCCCTCTTTCCCAAGATCAAGGGGACTAGTTTTGAAGGCATGGAAACATCAAGATGGCCGCGACGACTTAGCTGCGAAAGATCCTGGTAAAATCTTTCCAGGAGTGCATGAAGGCGTGGCAAAGAAGGCTAAAACAGTGCATTAGACTCTAAGGGGGAAACTTGTAGTTTGTTGTTTAAATTAAAAATATAGATTTTGTGATGCCAGTCCAGGAACCTTTCTGACACATCTCATCCATCCATCCATCCATTTTCTGAGCCGCTTTTCCTCACTAGGGTCGCGGGCGTGCCGGAGCCTATCCCAGCTGTCATCGGGCAGGAGACGGGGTACACCCTGAACTGGTTGGACACATCTCATATCAAATGAAAAAAAAAAAAAAATGTTTTTCAGATAAAATGAAAAAAAAAAAATTATATTGCATTTGGAGACACGTGTTAAACATTTGCTATTAAATTGACAGCAATGATAGTGAGTAGTTTTCTAAATTGCTCATGTTACATACTATCTGCATACAAAGCGGAGGTACATCACCATTTTGAGCTGCTCCCTATGGCAAATTGAAATGACCTATTTCTACGAATGTTATGTATAATACTTAAATGACTATAGCGTAAAGAAAAATGCTTTAATCTCGTTTCATATCCAGCATTATGCACTTTTGCCCATTTGATTTCAGTTTCATGTTGTTTTATCATATATTTGTAATAAAAACTAAAACACAAAATAAAGGTTTATGCACACGTTTTATTCAGTTTACCCATCTATAAAGTTAGCATTCTGTCAGTAAGCTATTTATTTTGAAAGACATAGTCAGACAAAACCTTTTTATCTATGTTCTCAACTAATAGTTAGACATTTATTGTAACTGAAGGGTATGAATGTATTGAAAAGTAACACTATAGAGCAGAAAATATGGCATTCTTAAATGTGTCAATATTATGAATGGGTAGAATAAAGAAAGTCTGTATCTTAACCTATTTTGTTTACCTGACAAAGAAGGTGTTGCATCACTAGCTTTTCTGTGGTAGGTGTTGATGAACCATATCTGGAAGTAATGTTTTCTCTCTTGCAAACAAAAAAGAACATTGTACTGAAAAAGCAGCAACGCTGGTATGAGGATTTAAAAGCTTTCCACAGGACATGCAATTACTCTGAATATTATGTGTCATCCTTGCTCGGCATTAAAAGCATGTCACCCGGTGCGGCTTTAAAACGATTAACTCTCATTTGAATGTCCCTTCATGCTGCCATCCCGCCCTCTTTCACCATTTAAATGTCCCTACGCCGTAATCCTCATGTTAGTTCATCACACCTTGAAAGAGCCCATCGTGCTGCTCACTTGTTAAGGTGGCGATTATCTACTTTCATAATCTGTGTGAAATGTTCTCAGCAAGTCCATATTTGTTCTTTTTATTTTTTCACATCTACTCGATGTGAGTCAAAAAAGTGACACTGCGCTAAAGAATAACCTTTTTTAATTAAAAATTACAGTGGTACACAAGCTTTTAATACAGAGCATTCTATCTTTGCTGTTGCCACGGAAACCATAAACTTTCTCATGTATTGCATCAGTACGTCAAACCGTCTCCATGTGTTTCATTACAAGAGACTTCAAAATATCTTATTAAGAGTTCAGCTCAGTGAGCATTTAGAGAAGCAGACCACAACCTTTTTTTTTTTTGGTGCCACGGACCGGCTTCACAGAAAGCAAAATTTTGACGGACCGGCATAGAAATTATTAAAAATACAACTCACCATCAATGGAGTTGTAATTAGAGGTTTTTCTTCAACAAGCCAGTCCCATCTGGAGATAATGAAAGACAATTACACCGAGTGTGTGACTTATGCTCAGTACACTCCAAAATGTTGTTTTTAATGCCGTCATTGCATTAAAATGTTGAAAATGGTAGCAAGGTAGTCAGGGCTTTTTTGGCAGTTTTGAAGGCTTCATTGACTCATTTGCAAGCCTCTCGCCACATATTATGCATAACATGCTTTGTATGTGATAATTAAGTAATAATAATCCTGGGTTTTATGTAGGACATTGTCTCCTAAATGCAACTTTCTTTATCTCTGAGGTTTTAGGTTTACTACTGTTGTCCCGTTATTTGGCCTTTTTGCCTTGAAGAAGAAGCTTTCCAAAGACAAATGTTTTTTTCACTGATTTTTGCTAGCTTGTGCATTTACTTTTCTACAACTGTATCAAGTTATGGATGCACGTTTTCCAATATAAACCTCTTTCAGATACAATATATGTTTTATCAGTCTTTCCGTGTGGCCCGGTGGGGGACCACTGATTTAGAAGACACAGCAAAGCATAAAATCTCTGTCCTGGCTGCACAGTACAATATGACAAAAGCACTTTTTAAATGCCCCTCCCAAACAATAATCTCCTTCTGCAGGTTTGTCACTCAAAATTAACATTAACAGTAAGTACAGCTTGTGTTGTTTTTGCATTGATTGAGGTGAACCTTTTACATTTGTATAAAATGTCATCCATACAGTCTCTGTACTGCTTATCCCCACGATGGTCGCGGGTGCGCTGGAGCCGATATCAGCTGACTTTGGGCGGGAGGTCGGGTAGAAGAGCCAATCGCAAAGCGTATACAGACAAACAACCATTCTCACATTCACTCCTGCCGACAATTTAGAGTCTTCAATTAACCTGCCATGCATGTTTTGGGAATGTGGGAGGAAAGAGGAGTATCTGGAGAAAGCATGGATGGATGGATGGATGGTGGATTGATGGTGGATGGATGGATGGTGGATGGTGGATGGATAAAAGGATATTAAGGTTTTATGATGGTGATAGTTTGACCTGGGAAAAGAAAAAAATAATAATTTCCATTGTTTGCATTGGTCAAACATTTAACCAACCAATGTCACAGAATTAATTGTGTTAGTCCTCAGAGGTTCTATTATACATTGTAATTACTTATGACAGCATGAAGTATTTAGTTAGTTAGTTAGTTAGTTAACAGCTTGGTCTTGGTGCAACTCCATTCCAGTTTCTAATGCTGTTCATTGACATCTGAATTTGTTATAATAATATTTGAAATGTTAATTTCACTATAATGAGTCAACGGAAGAGTTCAGCTCCTATGTAGCACATAGTACAATGTGTTACATAAAGTTAACAATCTGACACATGACACCAAATCACATTTTCCCATCAACCTTTCAGGCTCATTAAAACCTGTTGGAAGTGTGTTCTTCATTTTTAATGTAGAATGAGCATGAAGGATTCTTTCAGATGTTTAATTTATCATGCTTAAATATGAATGGTAGAGGATGACATTTGAATGTGTTTGAGACACGTTTGTTCCATAGCCTCACTGACTGCAGTCATAACGTGTCTCTTGCTTACTGCTGTGTGTGTGTGTGTGTGTGTGTGTGTGTGCGTGTGTGTTTGTGTGCGTGTGTGTGTTATTAGATCATATTTCCAGTAAAATTGGCTTCATCTAATTTGCGAACTTACTGGCATGGTTACACTCCCAGCCACACACTGCCACTGGTAACAATCTCAGTGATCCTGTGACAGTGCCAATGTTTCTAGAAACATCCGGCACATGCATTACAAATCACACATCTCCAAACATGCATCTCGTATTCAGGGCGGTTAACTCGAGCGTTGTGATGTCAAACCCTCCAAACAAGCCTGATGCTTCTGAGCACTAACATTGCCCAGGAGCTTTACTCAAAGCTCTCTGCATGTTTAGCCAGTAGCAGGTGTTCTTATCATAACTGTGCACACAATGGCCATTAGCGTGGACTTAGTTCTACCAGTAAAACCCTTCAACCGAACCAGAATTTTAATATTGCTCCTCGAAACCAATAAAGCTGCAGATCGAAACATAATACATACATCAACAGTAAAGTAATGAACACGATTCTAATTACACAAAACACAGGGGCGATTTGTGCAGATATTCACCAGAGTGCTTTTCATATAAGCCCCTTAGGCAACATGTCAGTCGTAATAACACATCAAAACTAATTTCAGCCATGAGACTGAAGCAATCATCTGTTCATTAGTCACTTTGCCACCAGGGGAGGAGCAAACGATGAAAATAGTAAAGAGCAAACCTTGAAATTCCTGAGATGGCAAAGTAAAGTTTCTTCTGTTGCCTGTGAATGTTTGTGATTTTGTTTAGAAATGCTGCATGCTCTCTTTTTTCCAGGATGATAGCACTATACATTGATCGCATGAACACAAGCTTTTTTGCATCCACAGACAGGTTACAATAACACAAAACTCTCAGAACTCCCATTTCTCACCACAAACCTCAAACACCATAACTGTTTTAAGAACCTGGATAATTGCATCCACCTGGTGGAAAAGTCTAGAAGCCACAGAATCTCAATTAGCACCAGTTTGCTGTCCCCATTCTGGCATAATCCTTATTTTGAAATAAACAAAGTACCTCTTCATTTTAGCACACGACAACAAGGCAGAATTGTCCACCTCCAATAATTTTAAATACTTATTACTACATAAGCACATCCAAGTTTGAAAGACCAAATGTGGTTGTGTGCTGTATCCACACTATGACACAATATGGAACCCAATTCCCTCCAGAGCGGACTCTGATAATTCAAGTGTGACAAGCTTTGGGAATGGGGCTGTGGGTTGTTTATTTCACTTCTTTGAGTTTTAGAGCTGCATCCAGAGAATATGAATGTACAACACAAAGCATTGTGATGTTTTAGTGCACTGCAGGACTGTGCTGAATGTTTCATTTTATATTTTTATGATATTTGTTTTGTGTGGATGAAAAATTGTATTTTGTAACATCCAATATATTGCATTCCTTCCCTGTAATGTGCTTGCTCGCCATCCCAATCACCTCTTGTACCCATGTGGCTGAGTCATGCTGCCCAAGTGAGCACTGTCGAGAATAACATTATTTTGGAAAACATTTTCACCCCTCATTGCCTCTCTTAACTACAAAATTTTATACAAGATTTGGAGAAAAGATGGAACAAGAAATTAATTTTGTTGTGTACACAGCCATCGTAGAATATGACATATTCACATTATGCGATTCTCACCCTTACTTTGAGCGTATCCTTCAGCAAGGCAGTGAATCCCCAGTTGCTCCTGGTGCTGTGTCAGCAATGTGCAAATGAGTCCTTAACTTTGCCTCCATGGCAACATTTAGCATTAATCCAGATTTTTTAGGCCTAAAATTTTAAAACAAAACACTGATTACCTCAGGGTGCATAGTTGAATTATTAGAACTTGACAGACAAGTGAAAGTTTTGGATGATTAACATGTATGCGTGTGCTTAAGGTTCCCCCATGCCGTTTGAGTCCCACCTTCTGCCTACATGGTGTGAGTGTACTGTGATTGGCCGGCATTTCGGGCACTAGTTTTTATGGCCAAATGTCGAATAGAAAAAAAAAATGTCCCCCTAAAAGACTTTTTCATTTGATTGTATTTTGTGGTTTTAAAAACATAGTTCTAATGAAAAGTTACAAAGGTAAAATTGAAAGTAAGGCATTTTATTATTTTTACTGTCTTGTTTGAAAACAAAAGCCAAAAAAAGCCTGAATCACATGAACAGAACTGAACATCATACTATGATTTTTTTTAAATGACACCTGAATATGAATGCATGCAGTTCAATTGAAAAGGTTTATCCCATATTGTTGATTAAACAATGTACTATGTACTCTATGTTAATAAAATTAGATGGTAATTTTAGGCATGAGGCCAACATACTTAAAGTGGGGAGAATGGTGGAAGGAATAGTCATGATGTGTATACTGTAAGTGGCAAATGCATAATGTCAATGTTGTGTACACTTTCACTGAGATGATGTTTGTCATTCTGCTGCTCTGATACTCTGCTTCATTTAATCAACTTTGTGGAGGGGGAAAAAATGTATCTGTTAGTCAAATTTTTTTTCCTAATGAATTGAATTTTGTTGTTTTGGTGTGTTTTTGTGTGCTATGGGTCCTATATTTTTCTGCATTCTGAAGGAATCTCCCAATCAGTTTATCAGCCAATGTGACCCATCTCACTGGGGCCCTAGGCAATTGCGTGGGCTACCTGCCCTGTTGCGATGTCTCTGGTTATTGAGCCCGTCCCAGAAGAAGCCATGCAAACCTAAGCCTTTGCATGGCTGACTTTGAGTTTCACAGATGACCTTGTATGTTTAAGACCTTGAGCTCATGGGATGATCTTCATCTTGTCTCAGTATTCCATAGAACTTTGTCCCAGATTTTTCAAGGTTGATTTAATTTTATTGTGTATAGTCAGGGCTTTGGTCCAGGTGCATTACCTACTCTCGTGCGAAGAACAATCCAAATACAACCCCAATTCCAATGAAGTTGGGACATTGTGTTAAACATGAATAAAAACAGAATACAATAATTTGCAAATCATGTTTGATCTATATTTAATTGAATACACTACAAAGACAAGATATTTAATGTTGAAATTGATCAACTTTATTGTTTTTAGCAAATAATCATTAACTTAGAATTGTATGGCTGCAACACGTTTCAAAAAAGCTGGGACAGGGTCATGTTTACCACTGTGTTACATCAACTTTTCTTTTAACAACATTCAATAAACCTTTGGGAACTGAGGACACTAATTGTTGAAGCTTTGTAGGTGGAATTATTTCCCATTCTTGCTTGATGTACAGCTTCAGCCGTTCAGCAGTCCAGAGTCTCCGTTGTCGTATTTTACGCTTCATAATACGCCACAATGGGAGACAGGTCTGGACTGCAGGCAGGCCAGTCTAGTACTCGCACTCTTTTATTACGAAGCCACACTGTCGTAACACGTGCAGAATGGGGTTTGGCATTGTCTTCCTGAAATAAGCAGGGAGGTCCATGAAAAAGACATTGCTTGGATGGTAGCATATGTTTCTCCAAATCCTGTATGTACCTTTCAGCATTAATGGTGCCTTCACGAATGTGTAAGTTTCTCATGCCATTGGCACTAACACTGCCCCATACCATCACAGATGCTGGCTTTTGAACTTTGCGTCCATAACAGTCCAGATGGTTCTTTTCCTCTTTGGTTCGGAGGGCACGATGTCCACAATTTCCAAAAAACAATTTGAAATGTGTACTCGTCGGACCACAGAACACTTTTCAGCAGTCCATCTTAGATGTGCTCGGGCCCAGAGAAGCCGGCGGCGTTTCTGGGTGTTGTTGATAAATGTATTTTGCTTTGCATAGTAGAGTTTCAAGTTGCACTTACGGATGTAGCGCCGAACTGTATTTACTGACATTGGTTTTCTGAAGTGTCCCTGAGCCCATGTGGTGATATCCTTTACACATTGATGTCGATTTCTGATGCAATGCCACCTGAGGGATCGAATGTCACGGGCATTCAATGTTGGTTTTCGGCCTAGCCGCTTACATGCAGTGATTTCTCCAGATTCTCTGAACCTTTTGGTGATATTATGGACCGTGGATGATGAAATCCCTAAATTCCTTGCAATTGTACGTTGAGGAACATTGTCCTTAAACTGTTCGACTATTTTCTCACCTACTTGTTCACAAAGAGGTGAACCTCGCCCCATCTTTGCTTGTGAATGACTAAGCAATTCAGGGAACCTCCTTTTACACCCAATCATGGCACCCACCTGTTCCCAATTAGCCTGTTCACCTGTGGGATGTTCCAAACAGGTGTTTGATGAGCATTCCTCAACTTTCTCAGTCTTTTTTGCCACCTGTCCCAGCTGTTTTGGAACATGTTGCAGCAATAAAATGACCCCCAGCTTACAGCTTGCCACAGCAAGAATGGGAAGGAATTGCACATACAAAGCTTCAACAATTAGTGTCCTCAGTTCCCAAACGTTTATTGAATGCTGTTAAAAGAAAAGGTGATGTAACACAGTGGTAAACATGACCCTGTCCCAGCTTTTTTGGAACGTGTTGCAGCCATAAAATTCTAAGTTAATGATTATTTGCTAAAAACAATCAAGTTTATCTGTTTTAACATTAAATATATGTTTTAACATTTGTAGTGTATTCAATTAACTATAGGTCGAACGTGATTTGCCAATAATTGTAATCTATTTTTATTTATGTTTAACACAACGTCCCAACTCCATTGGAATTGGGGTTGTATTATCCATCCTACAACCGTTTGCCCAAATCGGTTGCAGCATGTTCCAACGTGACTAATCTTTACCTCGCTCCCCAGAGCCCAGAGATATGACCTCCCCTGGAGGTCTGTCCACCGCTAGGCCTGTCATGCTCCACTTGGAGCTCATCACGCTATGAAACCCCAGCTGACAGCTTGCCACAGCCTACGACCTTGTTGACTATACTTAGTGCAGCATGAAGGTATTCGGACAAAGAACCGCTAAAATGTCTCCTTTACTTCTGTTATCTTGCAAATACACTACACACGTCAACAAATACACAATCAATGTCGACTTACATTAACTATTGTTTGATTTAACTAAACAGGCGATATCTTCTATGGTCAATTTTAAATTCTTATAACTCTGAGACCTCAACAGGAATAATAAGTAATGAATGAATGATTCATCACTTACGTCCAGCTTTTAAAAAAAACTGTTAGCTGGGTTTTAAGACATTTACCTAAATTATTATTTGTTTATTTTATTGTGCAGCTTTCCATATCATCTGCGAGAATAATCGCTTGGAAAAATGTGATGCTCATGACAGGTGAGATCACATACATATCCCATAATCACAAGGCACCTTTCTTCCGTCTCTGCTGCTAGATTGTAAATGATGTATGTCCATAGGTTGTCGCAGCAAAGATACAGAACATTAAAGTTTCAGGGAGGCATAACCTTTCCGACTACCCCTATAAATTTGTAATGTGCTCTCATCCTCTATGAGGGCCTCTGTGCAAGAGTGCATGTGTGCATGTGTGTGTGTTTGTGTTTGTGCTTGCTTGTGTATACAATCTGTAATTACTTCACTTCTGCAAAAAACACCAATTGGGAAGAAAGGAGCAGAGAAGGAGGGAAAATATAAGTCAGTTGACTCAGAAAAGCATGATTATAATGCACACTGTTGAAGGGGTGTCATAAAGGTTTCTGCTCCTTTGCACACTGATTAAAAGGATGTGTGCATATTTTAGAAGTGAGTGAATACGGGTGAACATGTGCGCTCACTTGCAAATAGGTGGGTGCGATGTCCACTCTCTATGATAGAGTCCAACATTCAAATATTTAATTTTCATAGACATGTAGGGTTTAGTTAGAAAAAAAATAAATTCCATTATTTTTAAGCAATGAATATGAAATACAAACATGGTTACACTGTACTGACTGGAAACATACACTGAATACACCATGAAGAATAATATCGCTGATGTCAAGCGGAAACCTTGCATCTCCATAAAAAAAAAAAAAGATAATTTACTTTATTCATGCAGTGTCAATTGAAATGGATACCAGGATAAATGTCTGGGTGGATGAAGGAATGGTGGAGCAATATGCGGAGGACTGGGTGGCTGATGGATGGAGGAATAAATCATTGATGGAAGGATCAGAGGAGAAAAGATGGTAATGTAAGAATGGATTCGTGATGGAGGAATGCATGGTTGATGGGGGAATGGAGGGATGACGGAAGGATAGATTGAAAGATGGATGCTTTATGGAGGTTTGGTAGAGGACTGGTGTGTGAAAGAATTGTTGATAGAGGCAAAGATTATAGTGCTTGGATTGTCTATTGAGGGCTAGATGGAGGGATGAATGGCTGATGAAGGATTGATATTTTGAAAGCGGAATGGATAGGTGTTGATGGTTGATGAAGGAATGGCGAGACGACTGAAGATTTGGTGGCGAGAGAGATTGAGTAATGGATGGTTTGTGTATGGATGGCCACTTTTTCATTAACATGCCCCTCTAAATCTGGCCACTGGGATCAATCATGTGCTTTAAAGAGATGTGAGCAAGGTATACAGTGGAAGGAAGGAGACATGAAATGAACATGGTGGTTCTTGTGGAATATTAGCTCTTCCTGCAGAATCTCTTTCCACATCTTTCTCTGCATCTTTAACATTTCTTGAGAGGCAATTTAGCACATGAGTGGTTCACAATGAGAGGTGGTCAGAGGATGGCGAGCATAGAGTGATAATTTGAGAGCTTCGCAGCCATTCTCCCACATTTTGTTGAGTAAAATGTTAAAAGACGGGAACCATAACTTATAAAGGTCAGAATGTATTTACAAATGAACTTTAACTGTGATGGATAATTTACAGATGAAAATGTGATTATCTCATCCAATAGAATTAAAGAAGACAAGGTTATTTCATTACATGTCATCTTTTTAAGAAAAGATCTTAACGGTCCCCTTTCATCAAAATAAATTTTTTCACGTCAAACATACTGTAGGTCAAAATGAGTCTGTGACATGGCTAAGGTTTAACATCTATGTGGTTTGCCGAATGAATGCAAAAGGCAATAAATGGCATAAGGTTTGCGAAAAAGATTTGGATTTGAACTCGCCGTCATTGTAACGTAGTGTTGTGTTTTACAACAATACTTGAGTATATTTATTATCTTTAAAGTAACTGTGGTGAATAAAATAGCAAAGCCTGCATTCATTGCCAGCAATGATAATCCCAGCAGGTCCAGTTCAAATGAATGGGAGCGGATGACAAGCATATTTTCCAAATATCCCCCTCACTTTTAATTTTCACCCACCTCCCCTTTCAGATCACATTCCCTATTAGTGGGCCAACAATCCAACACTTGGTGAATTGTGCTTCACAATGATCGTAAGACATCGAAGGACATGACGTCGCTACGAATGCTTGGCCGCCCCAAGCTTCTTGACACTAGGAGGTGCCGTGATATGGACCAATCAGAACCAAGCTGTTTTCCATATTTAAATAGTGGGAGATGAGCACTGTAATCAGAGCAAGGCTTACTAAAATGTCACATATTCATGAGAAACCCATTTCAACTATCAGGCGTAAAAGACCAACTAGAATAGCTTGTAAAAGAACATTCTAGGCATGAAATTTGGCTAACATTCCTGACATCATTAAAAAGCATCCTTTTTCATTTAGCTTCTAGTTTTATGGGACATGTATACACTTACCCAGCCTAACATATATAGAAACACATGCACACACACACACACACACACACACACACACACACTGGACACAGAGGTTCAGCTATAGACTCCCTGGAGCATGTCTGAGTTGTAACGAATGCGTTGTGACAGAAAACCTGATTCACAACAGGACCCGAGGGTGCTTGGCATCTGCATCGAGCGCATACGGCCGACTTTTCAGAGCACCAAACCTCCTTTTCAGAAAGGGAAAGCATAGTCATCCTGCGACTGTCAGCGTTTGATTCATCGTGTGAAGCGGGGCCGAATTGTCACCGTGGGTTACGCTCTCAGAGGTCTGAGTGCAAGCGCTCTACAATCAGATATAATATCAGGCCAGTGGTTCTTGGATAACACAGTCCAAGAATTGAATTAACATGAGGTCCATGTTATGTCTGCGTTGAAGTATGCCTTGTCAGTGTCAGATCACACTATTAGTACTAGTAGTAGTTGTTGGGTCAATCCTATTAGTGATGTGTGTCACTCATGTCAAATGTAATAGGATAAACTCCACAGATGCTCTGCCAGTCCCACTTCTACAACCCATGGCAGTGACAGAATTTTTTATTTCTATATAACCGGCATGCCATATTTCAAATCTCTGTTCTGTGCTGGAACACGGACTCACACCTTGTCCACCTGCGACGAATATTGTATTGCAGAAGCATCCCAAAGGCGTTCCTTCGTTATGCCGAGTCCATTTGTGGTGGAAGTCGCATCAATCTGCGCAGCACAATCAGACGGGCAACTGACATAAAATCGAGGTCTTTAAAATAAAACACCCTGCAGACTCCTCATCATATAACGCGTTGCTACATTATAGTGACAACCACAGACACCAGGCCAAAAATCAATGGATGTGTGAATTTTCATCAAACTGCAGCAGGCCACAATTATTGACTACATTTATCACAACAATCAGGCAAAAAAGTGAGCTCAAATCTTCACTTCGAAAAAGCCCCCATGTTATAGAGCAGATATTATTTTGATTTGGAGTGGTGTGCACCTCTGGGTGATGTTTGCCGGTATACTTGACAGCTGCTTCTAGTTCAAGTCTCTGCTGTTATTTCCGCATGGTAGACAGATCTGTATAATGCAGAAATACACATTAGTTAACACTACAAGAACTGAACTACTTCTTTCAGTTTAAGGCCTGCCGAAAGTGACTGAACCGAACAATCGCAAATCCATTACAGTCTGCTACTCCACCGCGCCGCTGCACTGCAATGGAAAAACTACGGCCCCTACTGTTCTTACTGGGAAAAAAACGTTTTAAGGCTCCGCATATACAGGACTGTTTTATTTTTTATTAAACCACAAGCAACATGGCGCAATTGTCAAGGAAAAAGCGCATTACCCTGGCAACTGTAGCTACATTATAATAACACAAAGAGAAATGCATAATTATACATATATATATATATATATATATATACATATATATATATATAAAACCTTTACTAACTCTATAGGCAGTGTTGTAACATTTTAACATTCCTGTCAAACAAGTCTCAAGAAAATTTAAGCACATAATAAAACTAAAAGTAAAACTACTCACCTTGAGCTCCAGTTTTTGTTAGATTTTTGATGCATATTTTTCCCATGAAATGTTTGTTCGAACTGCAAACAGTATAGCTTCTGGGGCTTTTGACTTATGAGATTCCACTGCATGTTGAGAAGATACTTAAGATGCAACAGAAAACACAACGGAAAGCACAATGAATGCTATTCATCATAAAATAAATCCTTACAAAGAAATATAGAGCTTTACTGAAAAGCCTTAGTTTTTATTCTCCTGTTGGACATATAACATTAATGTATAGCTTATTCTCCAAAGGTTACTTTTTCACCTTTACTAATTATTATATTTTCACTGTCATCATTCACATGTCCCCATTTTTTTTTTTTTGTATGGATTTCATCATCCACAAAGGTGAAAATGACAGCAGGATTATATCATTGTATATTTATCTCTACAGTACATGCTGTTTGAGTGGTGAAAATGCACTGCACCTCAAGCTATTTTCCCCTACATACAGTATTACATAATTTGGAAAATGGGTTCGCTGGGGTGGAATAAAATTAATGAGCATGCTGTTTTTTAAATATGATTTTAATGCAATTCTTTCTGCTTGTGTTTTATTATATTTCTGTCTGGTAGTGGAGTAGGAAATTAATTTTGCTAACATTCATAAGGCAAAAAATATATATCTTGGCTGCAAAAATATTAAATTTTCATCCCACATTAAAATATACCTAAGTGACCATACACCTTTATTTGAATACTGATACTTAACACACTGGAGCTATGCAAACCATTTTGTAGGAACCGGATTAAAGTAATGCTCTGGGCATGAATTGTGGCATATTTCATATCATTATCTTGCTGTTTCAGCACTTCTAATAAAAGTAAAGTTAGCTGGTAAAAGTCAGCTCTAAATTTTATAAGTCAGTGCTGGGTGTTCACCTCTCCTTGGCGAAAATGGATAAATCACTGACTGTCTGTGTGCATGCGTTTGCGTGTTCGTGTGTGTGTGTGCGTGTGCGTGTGTGTGTGTGTGTGTGTGTGTGCGCGTGCGTGTGTGTGTGCGTGTATGTCTGTGTGTGCGTGTGCGTGTGTGTGTGTAGGTGTCTGTGTGTGTGCTTGTGTGTGTGCATGTGCATGATTTGGAGGGCATTAAACTAGTATACAATCGTGTTCTGGGAATGTACCTCCTTGGAAATGTTGATTATTAAAATAAATGTTAAAAAAGGTGACATTTTTTTTTATCATTTCTTCAACAAGACAATCTGAGATTGGCTGATTTTATCAGTCAAGTTAGCAGTCTGCCGCAAGCAGAATTAAACATTAATGTTCTGAAATATTTTTTATGACAGACACTCAAAAAACGTTCTCTTACTTGCTGATTCTGCTTTTTGAATAATAATGCTCAAAGGTGAGAGCGTCCTAGCTTTTAAGGGGAATGGGAGATGAGGACAGTTGAAACCTAAAACACACCAGTGATCATTTCAAGGCAAATATGCATTGAATTTGCACCCAGATGAGGTAACAAATGTATACAGATGAGGTAACAAATGTATACAGATTGTGTAAATCAGGACTTCTGGAGTTTAGTCATAATATGTACACCCACTGATGAATGATTGATATCATTTCTTTATAGATTTAACTGTGCTATAGTTTCCCCGTTACGCTATATATCTCTGGACAAGGCCGCAGCCGCCATGCTGGTGGTCTATGCATTATTTTTTTCTGGTGCTTATTGTGTGTTTGAATAGATTTGATAGCCAATGTCAATAAATGGTGATTTACTGTGCGGTGTTTGACTACAACAAGACAGGTGGTTGCACCAATTTTGAATCAGGAAGAGAAGACTGAACATTTTTCAAGGAAAAGAGGAGATTGTTGCTTTCACGAATCAGCAGAGGTGGTCTCCCGATGGCCAGATGCCCAGTCCATACATTTATGTTTGTTCTGAGCACTTTGTTGAAAGTAAGCTTTAATCTTTGCAATATTAGAAAACACATTACCTGCTGCTCAGAGCTGCATTTTCAATGTTTATATTTCAGTGCAGTGCTCATAAGTAACACAGATTTATAAAATATATATCTCGCTTTGGATGGTAGCAATGATATACACATCAGAAATGAAGGATTATTTGATTACCGGACAGAATGGCAGCTAACTCCCACCATGCTAACCGCTATATAGCCTTGAGGCTAATTTTCGGCAACGTCACTGCTGTTTTAGCTAAAATAAGTCATGCTGTCAAATATTCTGGCTCATGAATTGAACCAGCCACGGTTTTATTTATGCTTGTTTTCACACAGTTAGGTGGTGAGAAAGATATTTGAATTGTGTCGGGATTGCAGTTGTTTATGATGGCCACTTTGACATTGTGTTGTGTCTTTGTTACTCCATCCACAGTTTATCTATGCTGTGTAAACCTTTGTAGCCCTCATTGTAGCACAGCTAAGGAAATTAGAACATTTATAACATAGTTGATTTCAAATTAGGACATATATATATATATATATATATATATATATATATATATATACATATATATATATATGTATATATATATATATATATATATATATAAACAAATGAAAACGAACTCCAGACAGTCTGCTACACTTCTTATCCTCCCAATCTGGACCTGATACTGATCACTTGATCGAAAGCTATCTATTGCACATTTGAGATGTCATAACTGTATAGCTGAGTCCTCAAGCAGAGCTGCTAGCACCAGCAATGAAAATGTGCTGCCCTTCCAGAACTGTACTTGTGTGCCATTCTTTGCATACATTCTACATGTGTAGCTGGAAGGTAAGCCACTGGAGCGTAGCATTGGCCTGATCCTTATCAGAAGCAGAGCGAGGAAGTGTGCAGAAGGTTAGCAGATAGAAAGGAAAAACATGAATGGAAGCACAAAGATTTCGATAAAACAAGAGCGCTGAGATAGCGAACACCTCACCCAAGGCTAAAACATTTGTCACCATAAACTCCATGGCTAGCATTTAAGAGATAAAAGGAGTTTAGGTTTCCCGATTCTAAATTTATTTTTCAAAGTAAAAGTGAATCTACTCTGTCGTACAAATAAAGTTCCACTGCATGGTACCTATTCAACATGGAATGGCTCTACTCGCTCTACAGACATTTCTTTTGAATAAAACATTTACTACCAGGTCATTACAACATTTGAGAACACATGGCTAGAAATGTTTAAAATTTTATAAAGCTAGCTTACGCTGTTGCTGTTCATTTGCGCTTGACGCTGCAGTATTATACGACACCGTCTCCACTTTGAGGTAGAAGTCCATTTTGTTGTAGCCCCTAATGTCATCTCAGATCATTTTCATCTCTACAACAGCCATATGCATACAAATAAATAAAGATGTTCATTCTCCTCCATTGTTACTGTTTGCTAGCGATTCAATGACATCCCATATAGCTTAAGCACAAAAGTATTGCAACCCAGTGTGATGAGATTTCACAAAGATACGTCTGAACATGTTAAATATATATTATGGCATACCTTTAGGATAGCATACACAATTTCAATGTATTTTTCAGTGGTGGCAGTGCATTTTGGCGGTGGGTCTTCGCTCAGAAAGAAGAGATCTGATTGCACAACAAAAAAAGTTTAAGCTGTTAGCCAAGACACACTATGAAATAAAGACACAAGACAGCTGGAAATAAATAAACACAATTTCATGTAAGTTGTACATGTAGGTCAGAGCTTTTGATAGTGTATAGGCCAACAGAGAAGGCTTTGAAGGCCCTGACTGTTCATCACATATATTTTTACACCAATATTTTTCTTCCTTTTCTTTCGTGTATTTTTCTTTGGTTGTTATTCCGAAGAGTTTATACATCTTCCTGACATTAAAGTTACAATTGTGATTTCTTGCCCAATAAAGGTGTTTACGGGAACACTTGAGGAGGAACATCTAGCCATCATAATAAAATCTAGGAGGCTTTTATAACCTAATATTGTGTAATACTGTGTTGTTAGCTGACAAGAAGGTTCCAGTGAAGATGGGCAGGGAGAGTATTTGAGTAAATTACAGCGTGGACATATACTATATTGCCAGTATTGCTAGTATTCGCTCACCTGCCTTAACTCACATATGATTTAAAGTGATATCACATTCTAAATCCATCCATCCATCCATTTTCTGAGCCGCTTATCCTATCTAGGGTCGCGGGCGTGCTGGAGCCTATCCCAGCTATCATCGGGCAGGAGGCGGGGTACACCCTGAACTGGTTGCCAGCCAATCGCAGGGCACATACAAACAAACAACCATCTGCACTCACAGTCACACCTACGGGCAATTTTAGAGTATCCAATTAATGCATGTTTTTGGGATGTGGGAGGAAACCGGAGTGCCCGGAGAAAACCCACGCAGGCACAGGGAGAACATGCAAACTCCACACAGGCGGGGCCGGGGATTGAACCCCAGTCCCCAGAACTGTGAGGCAGATGTGCTAACCAGTCGTCCACCGTTCCGCCATTCTAAATCCATGTGGTTTAATATTATGTCGGTCTACCCTTTGCAGCTGTAACAGCTTCAACTTTTGTGGGAAGTATTTCAACAAGGTTTAGGAGTGAGTTTATGGGAATGTTTGCCCATTCTTCCAGGAGCATATTTGTGAGGTCACACACTGATATTGGATGAGAAGGCTTGGCTCACTGTCCACCCCAAATCAATCCAAGGGTGTTCTATCGGGTTGAGGGCATGACTCTGTGCAGGCCAGTCAAGTTCAGCCAAACCAAATTCTCTTATCCATGTCTTTATGGACCTTGCTTTGTGCACTGGTGCACACACATGTTGGAACAGGAAGGCGTAATCGCCAAACTGTTTGACTGTCCAAAATCTCTTGGTATGCTGAAGCAAAGTTCCTTTCACTGGAGCTCACAGGCTAATATTTTGGACATTTCCAAGTTTGTGGGAACAGTTTGGCAATGGCCCCTTCCTGTTCCAACATAATTGTGCATCAGTGCACGAATTAAGGTTCATAAAGACATAGAGGAGAGAGTTTGTGTGGCTGAACGTGACCGGCGTGCACAATCCTGACCTCAACCCTATAGAACACGTTTGGATGAATTGGAGCGGAGAATGAGAGCCAGGCCTCCTCTTCCAACATCAGTGTGTAACCTCACAAATGCGCTTCTGGAATAATGGTGATGAATTCCCATAAACACACTCCTAAACCTTGTGGAAAACGTTCCCAGAAGAGTTTAACATGTTATATATATATATATATATATATATATATATATATATATATATATATATATATATATATATATGTTATAACTGCAGAGGGGGGACCAATGTCATATTAAACCCTATGGATTACGAAGGGGATGTCACTTAAATTCATATCTGAGTCAAGGCAGGTAAGCGAATACTTTGGGCAATAGCGTGCATTGGAGTCTTGAAATATTACTCATCATGCTCAGTGACTGAATAAGTCTTTAAACATCATATTACACATTCTGACTATATGTCATAGTCTCCTGACATCAAAAAGAATTCAAACAAATGATATGGTATACAGAATAACAGTGAATAAATAACAGAACACACCAATAATCAGGAAGGTTTAACTCAGTCGCCCCATTGAACTGGCAAACGTCAAAGGTATTGAGTCTGGGTCAATGCTGAGATGAGATCATTTGGTACATCTTAGCCATTAGTGGTCAAGTCACATGTGGCATCCCAGTGATGACACATATGGCATATACATAATACGCTAACACATCAATTGGAGAAGAACAATCATTCTCATGGGAACCCTTTTTATAAAATGCATGGAGGAACAGAGTATCACTCATGTTGTATGCAGAGGCACAAATTCGAAAAAAAAAAAAGTTATATTCTGACCTTTTGCTGAAGAAGATTTTATTTTTGTGTTAGACATCTGACATGTAGATCTGCCGTTCTACATGCAAGACTGCATATGAGCACGGAAGCATCTCTTAATTGAAAGAATGTGCAGCAGGCCAAACTTATTAAAATATAGACTTTCAATATTTAATTTCCTGTTCTGAGGCTTCATGAAAGAGTGGGGTGAAAGGAAGGGCCTTAAATATTTGATCAAATGCAGGTAACTCATACTAGCTTGAAGATCACGTCGGGTGACGGTTGCTGCCCGAAGATCTCATAGGAAGTCAAAACTTCAAACCCTATTTACAGCATGCTGTGTTGAAGGCTTAGCTCTTAAAATAAAAATGAATTCAGCAGAACAAACATTGTTTAGGAATTCATCTCAGGCAAACAAGCTAGAATGTGACATACACAAGACAAAGGTAAAAGAGGAACCAACTAATGTTCAAAAATGGAAAGTAGTCTAAAACTGAAAATTGTCCCAGTTGGAACTAACTCTTTAAAGTCATACAATTTGGAATTCGACTAAAATTTTCAGGAAAAATACAGCCTTTAAAGGGGAAGTTTTCAGTGTTAAAAGCGCTAGCAGGATTTGAATGTACCCTCAGTTCACCAAGCCTCTAAAGGTAAAAGAAATCAGTGGTCCTTAAACTGATTGTATACAACTTTAGAGACACTCCGAGAGTACACTGTAGTACTTTTTTCAGCAAGGTTAATTATTATTTAATTATTGAACACTCTGTTCCTTTTTATGTCAGATAAACATGGGTTGTGTTTATTCAAAGCAGATTTTAATGATGCCTTTGAGGTAACATTCCTGGTCGTTTTTGCATTCAAATTACACCCCAAATACTGGATTTAATGTGGCTTTGGGGTTTCTTTTCCGATAATTTTTCATTTCTGTAGCCGTGATTTGTGAGCTGCAATTTTATGGTTGGAACAAGTCAGTGATTTTCTTTTGATCTTTAAACCAGAAGGGAATTCATCAAGGGTCAATATGGAAGGCTTTCTGAAGGTTATGAACCTGGCTATATATATATATATATATATATATATATGTTCGATATACTCATACCCACTGGACCCCAACAGAACATTCTCTGAAGTTTTTTCTCTCAACAACACATAAGGCCCTGCTGCATTTATCAGCTGTGAACGTGTTGACAGAAGGTGCACTGTCTGCACAGTGTCTCTATCAGTGCCACACCACAAATTAACACTTCTTCCTCCTGATTCTTATCTGTGGAGCAGACACAAGATCTCCATCTGGCTCTGTAGTAGCTTCTGACTTAAAGTGGGTACATATTTATAACTTACTAATAATTCATCCATATGGTTGGAGTAAGTTTAGACTAAGGGGGATGATGCTAAGGAGTCCTCAATATGAGACAGAGCTTTATTTTTTATTTATTTTTTTATTTATTTACCAAAAGTCATAGACTGTGGAACCTTTCAGACAGAGAGATGGCAATTTGTGCTTCAGTCTGGCTATCACTATGAATCTTACAGTTAGTAGGAACTCTAGAAGATTGTGTTGTTTAAGCTTTATTACCTCATTTGCACAAACATAAATGTAGTAATCTAACCTGAACTGAATTTCATTGCCTAGGTCTCTTTTTCATAATCGCCATGCTTTTTTATCCATTATTTCCTCATTGCAGCCTCGTTTTTTTTCAGGTACAAATGACATTGTCAATACTTAACATTCTCACGACAAGTAAATATGTGAAGCAAGGACATACTACCCTTTTATCCTTTTACCTTGCAATCACTGGAAGATATGAACCCCACAATGACACATAGTATATTGTATATTTTCTCATAGGGCTTTATTGTCCCCTCAGCCTTTTGCATCTTGACTTTTATGCTCTATATAAAGACAAATGAGTTGGAAGAGGACAATATACGGTGGCGACCAGCTCAATCCATCTCAGTGGACGAAGGCATATAGTGTGATTGCCTTTTGGTAAAAACACTCCAAAATATCTTTATTAGGAATATGACTAAGCAATGTGTGTTTTGCTGTTGTTTCTCAAGAATGCAAAACAACATTAGATCCAAACATACTTAGCTAGTACAGTACAGAAATTAGGCCAGGCTAAGAGTGATTATAGAAATCTGAAGCCTTCCTCCTGCTATTTAGCACAGACCTGAAGGTAAATTTACATCCATCCATCCATCCATTTTCTGAGCCGCTTCTCCTCACTAGAATCGCGGGTGTGCTGGAGCCAATCCCAGCTATCATCGGGCAGGAGGCGGGGTACACCCTAAACTGGTTGCCAGCCAATCGCAGGGCACATACAAACAAACAACCATTCGCACTCACAGTCACGCCTACGGGCAATTTAGAGTATCCAATTCATGCATGTTTTTTGTAATGTGGGAGGAAACCGGAGTGCCCGGAGAAAACCCACGCAGGCACGGGGAGAACATGCAAACTCCACACAGGCGGGGCTGGGGATTGAACCCCGCTTCTCAGAACTGTGAGGCTGACGCTCTAACCACTTGTCCACTGTGCCGCCGGTAAATTTACATTCCAGTAAATTAATATCCACCTTGTATAAAGCAGAAGGCCATAGAGGTGCAGCTATGCAGCAGGTAATTATGAAGTTATGCAGAACTAACTAGAGTTTAATTGGAGCAGACAAACTGCTCCTATGAAATGCTGAATGCCGTCAGTGCATAGATACGGAATGAAAGGCGATGAGTGTGGCTGATTGAGACAGTAGTGCTCAACAATTCCTCAAGTGCAGTCCATTGAAGATGGTTTGCACATAAGATCATCAAGATATTAGTCATATGCTCGCCTGAACCTAATAGATAGTATAAAAAGAGTGAGTTTGTAATGACTCATATGGTACAAGTTTGTGCTGTGTCCAAGTTTTTAATAGAAAGGACATAATGAATTTTAATGAGCCGTAAGTCCACTCTGATTGCACCAATAATATACAAATAGTATACCAATGGATGATATACTATTGCTTTTGGTACCTTTCATTTCGGCATTGCGAACAGTACTAATTTGTTATCATTAAGAATTTGGTCAATTGTGTGGAATTGGTTGTCTACTGAACACGCCTTGAAGCATTAGAGATAAAACGGAGTGCAATATTCACTCTTGATTCAGTATCCAATAGCTTGTATCCCTAAGAACAACAACATGGAAGGAAGTTGAGCAACATCCATACAGATTTCTGCTACAGCCAAACTCCTGCAGGCAACATTATTCTGCTCAAAGCAACACTTGCATCAAAACATGAACATTCGGACAGATTCTCCAATCACATTGGAAATATTACAAAAAAAAAACAAAAAAACATTTGTGCTTTTTTTTTTTTTTTTACTATTAACATGCATTTTTATTCTCGCTGGACTTATATCCTTAAACTGCACATGTTGGTACTGAATGTATGATAAAAACAACAACAACAACAACAAAAAACTGACAACAAAATCAGCCCTTGCTAAATGATTAGCATTCGTGATTAGCATCAGCGCGCTAGCAATTACCATTTTAGGTTAAAAAAAATAAAGGCTACAATTCAGCTCACTCATACATCATGTTGTATGCACATTACACATCTAATAGTGTCTTACACATCTAAGAGTGTCTTAAAAATCATTTACAGACCTCCTCTGTCGATTTTGGGGGAAAGATAGTTTATTTTGGGTGAAAAAGGTTTATCAGTGGCCCAACACTGCGTCCGTGTGCAATAAATGTCCCTATGAAACATTGGTTGCGGCGGCACAAACATGATTCCGGATGAAACTGTTTTCCGTCCCCCCCTCTACCCCCCACCCCCCTTGGGTTGAGGGTTGAGGGAGGTGGCGCTTCGAGGCAGGAAATCTGCTTTGACTGATTTTTTAAGTGGACTTTGCCGAGTTATTGGATTCTTTTTTCCCCCTAGCCCTACATACATTACTACTCAAATGCCATAATGATTAGCAAGGACCCATACAGTAACAAATGAGCTCAGTCAACATACAGTACAATGCACTTAACAATTATTGTGGCATTAAAATGATTGAAAGGCTCTGGGGCCGATTGACATCAATTTCGTTCAATTTTATTTTTATTGTTATTACCGACATTGTATGAAAACAAAATTGTAGGTTTTTATCCCTCCCTTTCCCCATATGCACTATTGTACTGTATTGCATGTCGTCCCGCTTCTGTTGCCAGATGCACAGTTGAGTAACTGGTGAATGACATACAGAAGATTGAAATTTGTGTGTACTGTTTGATTATGGTCCACATTATTTTCAGATTTCTCTAGAATAATCTGAAGACAACAACAACGATGACACGTCATGTCCACACTCCAAAATGTTCACGGGCTTAAAGCGCTTACACACACAGTCATTATTACAAAATGGGAGGGAGGAGGTTTGAGGGATTTATGTCTTTAGAACATTCACTCATGTGTGTTTTTTACTTTGACAAATCACAAGTGACCTCCCACCCACCAAATGACTGCAGCAGATGAGCAGAGTGAAGTGGACATGTTCGTATGCAAACAACACAAGCATCTTGCTTGTAAATTAATACTGTGCTAATGTTATACATGCATGGGTGTAAAGCAGATACATGCTTGGATGCAATGTCTAGTACAATTACAAATCCTGATTAATCATACGCTGGAGTTGTTATTTGGGAAGTCTTGCCTCAGTCCCGACCTTTGAGTCTAGCTCGAGCGAGCAGACTGATTAGTCTGGCAAAATCACATGAAGCAGACGTTTCTCAGAGGAAAAATTACTTGCTTGGTGTGCTAATGTCTGAGGCGAGCTAATGCATCACTTTGAAAAAGACATTGTTTATGACGAAGGCATCTTTATAAATCACAAGGCATCCATGCTGCAACCAAGAACAAATAGCTCACACAAAGTTTAGAGAAAACTGCATTAAAATATATCAACTTTACAGTGGAACCTCTAAGGTCAAACACAATCCATTCTAGGATGCTGTTCATGCTCCAATTTGTTAGGATTTAGAAACATGTTTCCCCTTAAGAAAAAATGGAAATAAAAATAATCCATTGTAGAGTAAAACTTTTGGCAACATAAACCCTTAATTAACTTTACAAGCATTTTGATTAACATTTTACCATTCTTCATGCATTTTTCTTCAACTACTCTTTGTCATACAAGTGTTAAAGAAATAGGTTAACCACAGTAACATTTCAAAACATCATGTGTATGGGGATGGGCAAAACCATTGGGACATCGTTGAGCGTTCCTGCTTTATATGTGAGGCCGCTTCTTGTAAACTTTCGTATTTATTGTTTTCTCTTCTCTTCTTTTATCACCTCTTGAGGCTACTGAACATACAAAAACAAAAACACATGCCCAGTGTTTATCTGATGATGCTTGCTGAACAAAAGTTTTGTGCATTTTTGGGTGATTTTTTTTTTTTTTTAATATACAATCCTAAAAAAAAAAAAACTACAACCTTTGGGGCCTTTGCCTTTAAAGGCTCCTCTGTTTACTTTCAAACTGGTCAGAAATAACAGCAACTGGTGGTAAATACAGTCTATCATAATGACTGCTTGTGCCACAACACACACCACAATGATTTTTTTCCTTAACACAATTACAATTTTAGAGCAGGTCGGTCTTATAAATTAATTGGATTCTTTAATTTAAACATGAAGTATGTTCAAGTGACCTAAATACATCTAGTTCAACAGCATTACATCTTGTCAGTAAATTCTCTTAAGACGCTCAATACGGTGATACACAAAAGTCAAGTATTTAAAGATGGTTTTCATAGCCCTTGATTGCTTCATGCAAATGTGAATAGAATGCTACAGTGTGAACAGTACTGTAAAGTACAGTAAGTATACAAATAGTACTATGCCACTGTGTAACATGATGTCACATTCGTTCTCTGTATGTCACTTTCCCCTCAGTTACCTTCCTACTAAATTATTAAATTCAGTCATTGTTAAAATTGCAAGAACGACGATGTCACCCTTTGAAAATGACGTTTGCAGTCCACTAAGTATATTAACGTTTAGTATGAAATTAATCGTGCTCAATTGCATATCATTAGCAGGCATATCCAATTTTGCCAAACTTAGAGCAGATAAGCCTGGAATTCAGGTTGGAATCACTGAACAGGAGAGTGTTAGCGAGTGAGTGAGAGAGAGAGAGGTAGAGAAAGAGAGAGAGAGAGATAGGCTAAATGCAAAGAAACCTCTCCTCACAGTCATTCCAAAGACTTTCACCTGCGTAAAAGCCTGCATGATCCAACCCAGGAAACAATTCCTGGCTTAGCTTATCTTGACTTTGTACCCATAAATGATGGAAACGATCGAGATGGAAGAGCTGGCATCATCGAGGTTACATGAACATGTGCGTTATACATTTTTGTGCTGCTGTAATATGACAGGACGTGTCACACAATGAATTGGTCATTTTTATGGAAACAGGGCCTTTGCTCGATCCAAATAAGCACTAAATGTGGACACAAGATTAATTAGTGTAAATTTGCTTACGCTATCTTATGTGCAAACATAGACACATACTGTAAATATGTCTAAAAAAATTCATGTGACTACAGATTGATTCATAGGGGCACCGAACCCCCTGATGTAATGCAACAGCACTATCTTCCGTCTCCCCCCAAAACTGCTCGACTGCATTGAATCCCAATGAATGAATGTTTCTTCTTCTTCCCTTTAACTGATGGCAGCCTGCTGTTTCATGGCAATCCGTACTCGTTTGTCTCCTCCAGTGAATGTGTATACAACTCCAAATGCAAGCAATGCTTTGTTCTTCCATTTATTCTTCACTTTAACAATGATCGCCCCTCACACACACAATGGTCTTGCTCATCCTCTTCTCTTTTTCATTCACACTCCTCTTATCACAGCATGTTTTCTCTCCATTACCTCCACTGCTGTCTCTGAGTGCCTCTCTCCTCATTCTATCCTTCTTCTCTCTCTGCTTGAGTCTGACGTCATAGCAACCGCAGTGTATGAGTCTTTTTTTTTTTTTTAATCAGTCTACGTCACTGTATCAAAAATGATAGAGGCAGCCACACATATGAGAAATACAGAGGAGAAAGTGACAAACCAAGCCGCACCCACACACTATGACATATAGGGTGCATGCTCTATTGGGGCTCTCCAAGCCGTGGGCAAGGTCAGCTTTGGGCTGCAGCATTTTTATTGACGTGACTCACTTTGGCATGGTGCAGGGAAATGAGTGTTCAAGTAAAGCAAGGGGGTTAAAATAGCCGAAGCGCCATTCTGAAAGAGTCAAGAGTGGTGAGGTGGAAGCAAAGGAGGGTGAGAGGGGGAGAACGATTCAAGAGACACACTCACCAGTTTGTACATTATTATTCACACAGTAGGTTCATCTGCATAATCTACACTCTAAGATACGTCAACAAGTCTGCCTTGACAAAGATAATTATGGTCAAAATGTTTCTTAATAAATGCTTATTACTGTAGATTTATAGTTTGGAGAGGTGGAGAATTGCTATGTATCATGAGAGGCATATATGTGCGCGTGTGTGCACATGTGTGTGTGCACGTGTGTGTGTGTGTGTGTGTGTGTGTGTGTGTGTGCATGGAGTTTCTTCATCATGAAAGGAGGAAAATACAGTGGAGTTCTACTCCACTGGAATCTTCAACCGCAATTGATCACATTTGATCAAAATGTATTATTATTATTATTAGTAGTAGTGGTAGTAGTAGTTTAAAAGGCAAAAAGGCCTAAAAAAATGAATTTAAGATTTTCACCACACGCATTACTCGAATGAGAAACTGCATGACTGACTGCACTCTGAGGCGCAATTTAAACCCAGGCTCCCTCAAATTGGAGGGATTATTTTTTTATTTTACTGCATGTTCTTTTTAAGCAAGCTAGAGAAGTGCATTATGGTACATTACTTGATTGAAACATAATATTTTAAGAACAAAAATACAGCACCCCCTTGCCTCAAAATGGTTTGTAGTAGTTTTCCAAGGGTCTTTCCAAATCTTATCAAAGTCTTATGATGTAAATGTAACATGACTCCTATTAGGACACATAGAGAAGGAGACAGTTCATGCTTTAGTTACAGATTCTCCCCCGAAAGTGTTATGCTTCTCTTCCATAGCTATTGAGTTAAACTGTAGAAAACAGTGTTATTTATTTACCCCTAAACATCTGATCCTGACTCGCCCTTGACTGTACTTCTATACATATGATTTTCATTTTATGTTCTAATGAAGAGATTTTGTCCTCTGCAGAAAGAAAAAAAATCCCAAAAACTTAATTCATGTATTTCACGTGTGCTGGTGGTGGATTGGAAGGACATGTGTAACAATCAATTCATTTGTATCTCAATGGCTAAACTGTAAACAACGAGTCCTGAGCTTGCACACTCTAGAGACACCTCGTGGCACAACAGAGAATAGGTTCAATATTTATCACCAATGAAATTCAGGAAATTCACGGTTGGAAAGAAAAAGTAGATTTTATTTTTAATTAAATCTGGATATTTCTCTTACATATATATGTCATTGTATTCTTATTTTGTTTTTTATCAGTAGAAGTGAGAAAAGTACACTCTTTACTGATGCAGAAGTGCAGAAACCTGTATAAAAATAGACTGGTCAAAGTAGAAGTCCTATTTCAACTCATTTATGTCGGCAAAAGTAATAGAGTACAGACTCTGAAATGGTCAGTACAAAAGTTAAAATTAAAAATGATTTTTTTTTTTTTTTTTTTTTTACTGTCAATTATTATCGCTGCACTGCTAATGCTCGCCGAACAAGTGAACGAAATTGAAAAAAAACACCCGGACTCACCCCTCATTATTCTCAGGGACTTCAACAAAGCTAAACTCAACCACGAACTCCCTAAATACAAGCAGCACATCGACTGTCCTACCAGGGAAAATAACATTTTTAGACCACCGCTATACTACGCTAAATAACACATACCGTGCCAAACCTCGTGCAGCACTGGGCTTGTCTGATCACTGCTTAATTCACTTAATACCGACACACAGGCAAGAACTTAAATGCGTGAAGCCTACAGTGTAAAAATCAGTGAAAAAGTGGACCGATGAAGCAAAGATAGAACTTCTAAGCTGTTTAGACTGCACAGACTGGAGTGTCTTTGAAAATTCAGCTGGCAGCCTGGATGAATATACAGACACTGTCACATCCTATATTAGTTTCTGTAAAGATGTGTGTGTACCAACAAAGTCATTTCACACATTCAATAACAACAAGCTGTGGTTCATTGCCAAACTCAAGCAACTTCGCCAAGCTAAGGAAGGCGCATATCAGAGCAGGGACAGGGCCCTGTATAATCGACCTAGAAACCAGCTGACTAAAGAAATTAACATTGCAAAGAGAAACTATGCAGCAAAATTGGAAAAACAGTTTAGCGCTAACGATTCTAAATCAGTCTGGCATGCATTCCAATCGCTGACCAATTACAAGCGATAATCACTGACGTTTGCAGATGACACCACTGTCATCGGCCTCATCAAAGACAGTGACGAGTCTGCATATCGACAGGAAGTGGAGCGGCTGGAGCTGTGGTGCGGCCGACACAACCTGGAGCTGAACACGCTCAAGACTGTAGAGATGATCGTGGACTTCAGGAGGCATCCTTCGCCACAGCTGCTCCTCACGCTGTCCAGCTGCCTCGTGTCAACCGTCGAGACCTTCAGATTCCTGGGAATTACAGTCTCTCAGGACCTGAAGTGGGCGGTCAACATCAACTCCGTGCTCAAAAAGGCCCAGCAGAGAATGTACTTCTTGTAAAGCACGGCCTGCCACAGGAGCTGCTGAGGCAGTTCTACACAGCGGTCATCGAATCAGTCCTGTGTTCTTCCATCACAGTCTGGTTTGGTGCTGCTACAAAAAAGGACAAACTCCGACTGCAACGGACAATCAAAACTGCTGAAAAGATTGTCAGCATACATACATACTCGTGCACTCACTGTAGTAGTCTCGCCACGGGGCACTATTTGCATATCTGTTGTTGACCAATACAGGCCACTCATGCCAGAGTAGCATATGTCCCACTTGCACACTGACTGAGGAGTATCTGCAACATTTGCACAATCAACATTGTCCCAGATTATCGCGTTACTTGTCACTTTAAACTGCATATACTCCTTGAAGTCTCGGCGCCCTTTGCACAATGGTCATTGCACTGGACTATTGCTATATTAGTCATTCAAACTGCTCTAAGTGCTAGAGGACTCTGCATCTTTTTGCACAATTGTCAAAAAAATAAAAAAATATTTTTTTACCGGCATTACCAGATAACTAACAACCCTTTATTGCTCAGTGACTGTTTTTCTCAATGTCTTTATGTCTCAAAAGGGTTAGTGCTCTGTCAATTGATTGTCTGTTGTCGTACTAGAGCGGCTCCAACTACCGGAGACAATTTCCTTGTGTGTTTTTTGGACATACTTGGCAAATAAAGATGATTCTGATTCTGATAGTACTCCTAAACTGACAACAACAACAAAAATACCTAGAATTTGCTTAGGCTTTTTATGTTATCAAAACAATGTGTTCGGCAGCATTGTGAAATTACAACAACAAAAAATAATAATGCTGAATTAGCTAATGATCACAACTGAAAAAAATTTGTTTTTTGAAAATAGTGAGACATTTTTATTTTTATTTTTTTCACATCAAAAGCTGGTGGTCTTAAGGCTGTAGGCACAAGACAACACATTTGCCACAAACCATTCTTGGAGCTGACAACATCAATTCTCTTAAATAAGGCCATGAATGGGAAACATCTTGCTTCTCCGAATCTGTTGCCATTGTTGTTAATGCTCCCTGAAGTTTCTCCATGTTGCTGCTGTTACAGTACCCCCCCACTCCCCCACCCCCGATTTGTTTTATTTTATTAGATTCAGCTCCACTCAGAAGCTTTATTTTTATCTACAGGGATTTGTAACTGTTTGCAATGATATATTTTGGTCAGTCAGATAGACTTGTCATATGACTGTTTCACCAATCCAATGTAACTACTGTTGACTATATTTTGCCAGTCAAATGGAGCCAGGCAGCATTTTTGCCACTCAGTCTCCCCACACAAAAGCAACGTTTTCAAAATAACTCATTTACGTGAAACATGACAGAAATCTATATTTACATTACAGCTCCAGCTCACCTGTGACCCGAGTGAGGATAAGCACTATGGATAGGTGGGCTACAAAAAAGAACAGCTATGCACTGTCATCTATGACTGCCTAAAAATATCAGCATTTCAGCCTATAAGGAGTCTACTTGGAACTTGAGAAACATACAAGTGGCTGTCTCGGTCTGTGTTTGCAGAATATAAAGCTCTGTGGAATAAAACCAGCAGTGTTGACCACAGCATGTGAAAATCAAAAGTGTAAATAAAATGATTTAAGCCCAGTCTATTGTGGCTGAATTTTCCTTAGTTGATGATTTTAAAATGGTATTGGTGGGTAACATTTGAATTTGCATTTTAAGTATGACTATTCAAAAAAATAAACAATTCAGACGTTACTCAGCAGTATCAGTATCATTTTTTTCAATGAATACTTATTCTTAATTATTTGGAGGACTACTTTTTACTTTTACTTGAGTCATATCACGCTAAGAAACAGTAGCTTAATATAGGACTAAAATGTGAAGTAAAACAAAATAAAATACATATTTTTGTGTCTACTCTACCATCCTGTGGCTATTATGGTCGCAACTGTAGACGTCATTTCGTGTCGTTACTTGTCGGCATATATTCTGTTTATCATTTATTTTATTCATTTTTTGAATTGTGAATAGTCAACATTGTACATTGAGCCGGAATGAATGAGGAGGAAATGAATGAACCTCAGAATTGTTGTGCTACGTCACCTCTTGCTGCGCGGAAGGATATTGTCACAGAGACGTGCCGTTCTGGGATGTAGGACTACTTCTTGTAAAAGGCTAAGGAACAAGCGTTGAAAGGTGCAAGGATACAGCGGAACTACACGTCGCTAGCAGGTGCACCATAGCTTCGTGAATTTTCAAGTCCGGAGAGAGACACGTCATGGCGCAGGATTCGGCGTTTTCATTTTTTCGTTCATTGTAAACAACACCTCTGCTGCTTGTGTTTACACTTGACGAATGTCACGGTAAGTCTAGCTAGCTGGCGAATGTGCATCCTAGTGCGTAATTGCTAGCCGTATGCTAATGCTAGATAACAGCTGACAACCGAGTGAACACATTGCTGACACGTCTGCTACCAATTGGAGTTTTTCTTCTGCGTTAAGTACTGTGCAGGTTTTTAAAAATATCAATGTGAGGTTTAGGTTTGGACAAATGGATTGGCATGAAATAAAAAGTAATGCGTGAGACCTTTGACGTCATTCGGGGGACCTGAGTCGTGTTACGTCATATGACGTGCTAATTTGCATGTTTATATCATGCAGTTTCTATGGACCATATGGTTACTTTTTTTAAGGACCGAGTGGAGAGCGTTTTTGCGGTCTACATTCCCCCCAAAAAAAGTTACGCTAGAAAAACTTGCGGGGCAATAGGTGTAAGAATAATTTTGCCAAGCATCATCATGGTTTGACGTCACGGAACAATTGTTTAGAAATGACAGTGTTTCCACTAGTTCCCCTTGCATGATGATGATGATGATTATGATGATGAGGAAGTTGTTATCTAGATTGTGCACGTTTTTCATTATCCATCTTAAACTAAACATGTCATGTTTGTGTGGGTGGACGACTAGCATGAGTCACCGCAGTGTTGTGCTTATTTTGTGTACATGCTCAATTGTAGAAGCGCAATTAAAGTCACATCCTATGCACACACAGCAGAATCGTCTTGCAGTATGCTGTTTTTCCAGGGTAAACAAAGGCGAGCATAGTATTAACGATGTTTGACAAGACTTCCGTCAAGTTACGTTTGACTTCTGAACAATCTGACTGCTAATAGGAACTACAATTCCATCATGAATACTCAGTTTAATGAGATATGATGTACAGTAATTGAATCAAATTATCGCAGAAAGAATACACTGACCATTTAAAACTTGAATGTTTTCCTATAAGAAATAATGGGAAAACAAACTCTGTTCTTAAGTCAAACTGTTGCCATTGTTAAACCTTTGTTGACTTAAAGTGATGTTTTAACATTCTTAGTGGTGATTCAACTGTAAACATACGTTAGCCAATGTTAATATTAGTTTAAAACAAAAAAGCATAATGAGCTGATGCTTTGCACTGTAGATTCATCTCATACGTCAAGTTTTTAAAAAGTCTTGTCACAAAAGGGTAAAAATAAGTTATCCACTGTAAAATGTAAAAGCAATAACATACTCTTAACTACTAAGTGATGGTGTGTTGACGCTGGAGTTTTACTGATTTGAAGTTTGAATGAAAAGAAAACTTCTGGTAACTTCCCTTCTCTTATTTCTTTTGATGGATCACAAAAACTGTTTGTCGTGTAAGATGCTGATGTCTCACATTAAGTACTCCATGACTGTGAAGGTGTCGCATAAGCAAAACAACCACCTAAAATTAATGCTGACTGAGCTGAGTTCTTACATAAACTCTGGATTTATGTGCAACTTTGGAGGTTCTACCTTGCATCTCGCAAATGCAGTGTTGACCCCCCTTACTGCTTCTGAGTTGGTCCATATTGACGTGGAAAGCACACCGATCCTCCATGTCTATACATTTCATTTTGACATGCAAATTCTGTTTATTCATTTCTAAGTTCCTCACTATAACCAAATGTATCTTAATCTTGACCCAACAGTCAACCAGGAATTCTGATGGCCAATATTCAATGTTGACTTTTATAGGTGAACATTTTGTATTTGTACTATATATGTGCAACAGTTGATAGCAGTGGCTCTGTCACACTGGATTTTTTGGCAGGTGATTAAAGTCTATGTCACGGCGTAACTCTCAAATCCCAATACTCTTCTGAGTTCCACATACCCTGAAGCTGTTTGGCCGTCCTCCCATCCTCAAATTGATTTCTCATCTCTCTTAAGTCCTAAATCCTCCTTAGCATGCAGCTGAATGAATCATTTCTGTGCAGCCTCTTGCACGTCATGCTTAACGCCCTGATTTGTTTGTGTGTGGTCGCACACATAAATCTTACTTCCCTAGTTAGTGGGTATGCTGCTATACACGGCTAACTTTGTTGCCATGCACCAATCCTTAAAGCTGTGTTTTATCTAAATGTGACTCTATGGTAATGCGGGTATATTAAGTAATATTACACATTTTCTCTTGAAAAACTACAATTTTATTCTTGTAAAATTTAGGCTTTACAAGTATATGATGGAAGGAAATTTTTCTGCACAGTGGACGACTGGTTAGAGCATCTGCCTCACAGTTCTGAGGACCGGGGTTCAATCCTCAGCCCCACCTGTGTGGAGTTTGCATGTTCTCCCCGTGCCTGTGTGGCTTTTCTCCGGGCACTCCAGTTTCCTCCCACATCCCAAAAACATTCTTGGTAGGTTAATTGACAACACTAAATTGCCCCTAGTTGTGAATGTGAGTGCGAATGGTTGTTTGATTTTATGTGCCCTGCGATTGGCTGGCAACCAGTTCAGGGTGTACCCCGCCTCCTGCCCGATGATAGCTGGGATAGGCTCCAGCACGCCCGCGACCCTAGTGAGGAGAAGCGGCTCAGAAAATGGATGGATGGATGGATGGATGGATGGATGGAAGATCAGGATTTTTAGCGCCGATCACTGATCGCCGATCAGCAAGTTGAAAAAAAACGATCACCGATCCAATCATAAGATGGACAAAAGTGTCTATTTAAATGACCTGTTCATTTACTGTATATACTTGTGTGCTTAATTGCTCAAAAAATGACATTTGCAATTAATAATGTATCTTTGTTCATCTATTTATGCCAGTGAGGCATAGTGACAGACAGAACAAATGATAAATGGTCTTCTATTAGATGGCAGGAAGTACATACAGTAATTAATGTATCCAACTTTTTGTGACATTTTTGTTTGTTGGTGTCCCGTTAGATTTTTCAATTGTAAATTCTTCCTTAGCTCCATAAAGTTGGAAATCACTGCTCTAGTCAGATCGTGTATTCTAATCAGTCAGGTCAAACCAACATTACATGACAGAAATAATGGGTGCTAACTTACTGTAATTAAATTACTTTATTTTTAATTAATTTACTTCACCCACACCGAAACTTTAGAGCATGATATGACAGAACAGCGGCATGTTTACCTCTAACCGTTCGTGGTACCACTAGCTTGCTAGGCTACATAACGTTTTGTTGCCTGCTTGCGAGCCGTATCGTATTCAAAGTCCGGGAACATACCACATGCCTTAAACAAACGTCCTCCCCTGTCCTGAGCACCGGTGACCACCAACACACGTATTTCCCCATTTTGTCCTCATAATACAGTCGGCGTGAACCACTCTTGTTGTAGTTGCCATGGTAACGCGTGTATCCGGTCGCAGTTGAGTTGACAAGATAAAGCCCAATGATCGTAAAAAACGGGACACGGTGGTATCGGCATACAAAATTTTATTGCAGTAGTCTGACCTAGAGCAAATTTGTCTTGTAGTCTGACGTGTTGTCTGTTCCACACTGCCGACTTTTTTTTTTTTTTTTTTTAATAACTTAAAAATTTTTTGGCCGTCAGATATTTCCAATACTATGTCAAAAGATGTGCGACAAGGCTAAAAATAAACTAGCTTTTGGATTCAAATATACTGTGCACGATGGCGATGCGGGGCTTTTGTAAATGTCTTTTGCAGAGCTGATCAATGACGTCATTGATGTGATCGGCGAATTATGACATTAAAGCCGATCAGCATAAAATGCTAAATATCAGCCGATACAGATCATTCCGATAAAATCGGTGTAAAGTCTAGTAAAATTACTACTTTATCTTAATATTTTGGCTTTATTATTGTAATTTATATTATACTGCCGTATTATTATTTTTGTTGTGCGAGTGGCACCAGTTAGGTGATGGATGTGCAGAACTTTCATTGAAGGTTAACAATTAGTATTTTGTGTTATTCATGCTTTACAGAAAATGCAAAAAAATCATCATTGTAATTCAGCAGAGCCTGTTGAGGGAAGTGATGTGGAAGTCAATGTTACATTCACAGATCCTTTCAAAGTTGAACAGAATCAACTTCGTCATTTGTTGGTGAGAGATCTGTTTGCAAATTCTGCCAAAGGGCTGCTAATGTGCATAAAAAAGAATGTGGAGAAAAGTTCATACCAGTAATTGAGTAATTGTGAGAACAGCAGTCATGTGGTCATGAGAGGAGGTGTCCTCCTTTTTCTCATTACTGCTTGTTTTTCCCCCCCCCCCCTAAGTCTGTCATTCACAGAGACTCATGTTTGGATGAGCAGCTAATAGAACCACATTGTGCTGTTTTTTATTAAGCGGGTGCTGGAACTACTATTTCACCTGACTTCAGAGTGACTGCAGTCTTTGGATCAAGAAGACCGCACTCTTGCAGCCAATAGTGACCATGTCAGGTATTTATTATTTACGTATTCAATCACTCTTCAAAACACAGCTAATTAGATTCAGTGTTTCATATTTGAATGTTTTTCCTCAGCAGTCTTGTTTGATTGGATGTCTATATTTCAGGCACTTACACTCCAGCCCCTGGTGGGCCCTTTTCAGCTCTCACTCCAAGCA
Source organism: Phycodurus eques (assembly GCF_024500275.1). Taxonomy (NCBI): domain Eukaryota; kingdom Metazoa; phylum Chordata; class Actinopteri; order Syngnathiformes; family Syngnathidae; genus Phycodurus; species Phycodurus eques. The sequence goes on from NC_084540.1 coordinate 14,237,940, forward strand.
TGTGGCCTCAGGACATTTTGGCAAAGTACCATCAAGTAAGCACATGACTTCTCTTGTGCATATACAGTATGTTTAGTAGGCTTTAGACGATCACGATTTTTGGGGCCGATATCCGACCAGCAAGTTGAGGAAAACAAAAAAAAAAAAAAAAAAACGATAACCGATCTCCGATCACAAGATGGAGCAATGTGTCTTTTTACATGACTTGTTCATTTTTTGTATATACATGTGTACTGTATACTGTATCCATCCATCCATCCATTTTCTGTACAACTTATCCTCACAAGGGTTGCGGGCGTGCTGGAGCCCATCCCAGCTCAAATTGTTCTCTAGCATTTTAGACAAAAGTTAAAACACCAATGACCTCTAGGTGGCATTCAAGGATTGGCCACTGACATAAGTTTAGGTTAAATCAACATTACAACATGACAGAAATAATGGATGTTAACGTACTGTAATTAAATTAATTTATTGCAATTAAATTACTTTAATAAATACTGTTAATGACATGCTTACTATAACTTTCTCACTGTCCCGGTATATGGATGGGTGTTGTCCAGAGTCTGACTCCCCCCCCATGCTGCGTTGCTTGAACGTGGCATGCTCCCGTGTACATTCTTCATGTGCCTGATCAAATTTGTTGTGTTGAAGCATTTAGATGACATTCCCCACGACGTACTTCAGTTGTGCACAGACTGCAAATAACTTACGTGTTGTTTGTCTGAGACACCGCAAAATAGTCCCACACCGACAATGTGTTTTTTCACCGACAACATTGAACAAACTTTATTGGTCGTCAGATAGTTACAGTACTGCGCAACAAGACGCGTGACAAGGCTAAAAATAAACTAGCTTTTGGATTCATATGCGGCAAAGAAAATGTCTTGTGCGGAGCCGATCAATGACGTCATTGATCGGATCGGCGACTTATGACATGGAAGCCGATGAGCTGATCAGCATGTAATGCAAATTATCGGCCAATACCAATAACACCGATCAGATCGCCGTAAAGTCTGTTTAGATCAGTGATTCCCTAAACACTGAGGAACATTAGTATACTTTTGAGAGACCTTGAGATGTGAAATGGGAAATTATCCAACTTTTATTTTATTATTATTTTTGTTTTTATTAGTCCAAAAATAAGTTATTTACTACAAATAATATGCTATGTTTTTGGTCAACTATCTTTCCCAGTGAAGTACAGTGACAGGCATAACAATTAAATGAGATAGCAGAAAGTACATACAAAATTAACCTGCCTATCCAATTTTTATGAAATTTTTGTTTGTTCTGCCTTGAGATTTTTTTCAAATGTAAAATATGTGCTTTGTCCCAATAAATGTCAGAAAAACATGGTTTAGATAACATAACCATTCTGTCACGTTTACCTTCGAGCTAAATTAAATTGTTTTCCCTTCTACAGAAAGACAATTTGGAACAGAATGAACTCAAGTATGATGAGTTTGGCTTCAGGCTCGACACGGAAGGTAATGTTTCACCCATATGGACATGCTTATTTCTTTGCTAGTGAAGTTCCTCAAGTTCTCTCTGGGAAATATTCAATGGAAAATTAATTTGGGGGTCACATTATCCATCCATCCATCCATTTTCTACTGCTTATCCGAGGTCGGGTCGCGGGGGCAGTAGCATTAACAGGGACGCCCAGACTTCCCTCTCCCCACCCACTTCATCCAGCTCTTCCAGGGGGATCCCGAGGTGTTCCCAGGCCAGCCGAAGGATGTAGTCTCTCCAGTGTGTCCTGGGTCGTCCCCGGAGTCTCCTCCCGGTGGGACGTGCCCGGAACACCTCACCAGGGAGGTGTCCGGGAAGCATCCGAATCAGATGGCCCAGCCACCTCATCTGGCTCCTCTAATACAGTTTCTCTCGATGTGGAGGAGCACCGGCTCTACTCTGAGATCCTCCCGGATGACCGAGCTTCTCACCCTATCTCTAAGGGAGAGCCCGGACACCCTGCGGAGGAAACTCATTTCGGTCGCTTGTATCCGGGATCTTGTTCTTTCGGCCACGACCCACAGCTCGTGACCATAGGTGAGGGTAGGAACGTAGATCGACCGGTAAATCGAGAACGTCGCTTTTCGGCTTAGCTCCTTCTTTACCACAACGGATCGATACAAAGTCCGTATCACTGCAGACACTGCACCGATCCGCCTGTTGATCTCCTGTTCCATTCTTTCCTCACTCGTGAACAACAGACCCCAAGATACTTGAACTCCTCCACTTGGGGCTAACCCTAACCGTATCACGTGGTTCGGTACCCCATACACCCGAAGCACCCCCCGAGGGACACGGTCGAACGCCTTCTCCAAGTCTACAAAACACATGTAGACTGGTTGGGCGAACTCCCATGCACCCTCGAGGACCCTGCCAAGGGTGTAGAGCTGTTTCACGGCCAGGACGAAAACCACACTACTCCTTCTGAATCTGAGATTCAACTCCCCGACGGACCCTCCTCTCCAGCACCCCCGAATAGACCTTACCAGGGAGGCTGGGGAGTGTGATCCCCCTGTAGTTGGAACACACCCTCCGGTCCCCCCAGATGGTGATCAGTTGACAGCTCCGCCCCTCTCTTCACCCGAGTATCCAAGACATGCGGCCGCAAGTCCGATGACACGACCACTAAGTTGATCATCGAACTGCGACCTAGGGTGTCCTGGTGCCAAGTGCACATGTGGACACCCGTATGCTTGAACATGGTGTTCGTTATGGAGAATCCGAGATGAGCACATAAGTCCAATAACAGAACACCGCTCGGGTTCTGATCGGGAAGGGGGGGGGGGGGGGGGCGTTCCTACCAATCACGCCCTTCCAGGTCTCACTGTCTTTGCCCACGTGAGCATTGAAGTCCCCCAGCAGAACGATGGAGTCCCCTGCGGGAAGGCTCTCCAGCACCCCCTCCAAGGACTCCAAAAAGGGTAGGTACTCTGAACCCGTCAGGACCCGTCCCCCCCACCCAAAGGTGGAGGGAGGCTACCCTCTCGTCCACCGGGGTGAACCCCAACATACAGACGCCGAGGTCACATTCATTGCCCTAAATTATTATCTACATGTGATCTTGGTGTTATAACTGCAACTGACTTAGTATGTCTTTGTACACGTACTGGCATGAAATTAGCATTTCTTTTTCTGAAATGGTCCATCGAGTCTATGAGGTTTTTCCACACTTCATTGGATTTTTTGATGTTATTCAAAATCTTTGACAGTCATTGTCACATGATAATTTCATAAGGGTCATGCATTTTTTACAATTACATTGTCTTGTATTTTTCCTGTCTTCTCATTCAGAAACTGATCCCAGTCTTTGCCTGGGCATTGAAAGCTCACCACAACGTGAAAATCCTCAGCAGAGATTGCGGTGGCAGGCCCATTTGGAGTTCACACATAATCACACAGTGGGCGACCTCACCTGGGAGCTCATTGCACCTATCCTTCCACGCTCCGAACGCCTGCGAACGCTCGTACTGGGTGGCATTCCTCATAGCATGAGGCCACAGGTAAGTGGCGTGTGCTATATTTCCCCAAAATGGTATTAAAGGGAAAAACCAACTCCAACATGCAAAATGTTTTCTCTCTGGCAGTTATGGATGCGTCTGTCTGGCGCACTCCAGAAGAAGAGGACATCTGAGATCTCGTACAAAGAAATCATCAAGAACAGCTCCAATGATGACACCTCTACAGCTAAACAGGTGACATTCCCAAAATGTGTGCATACATATTCACTTAAGATTGCAGGTGCCTGCACAATCTAATGAGAACCATTCAAGAGGTTTATTAAAACATATGTTTTTAATCTACCATCCCTTTTCATATGTTGACAAATGTAGTGTACAGAATGATTCTAATTACATGACTTTTTTTTTAATTTTTTTTTAATCCATCCCTTAGATAGAGAAGGACTTGTTGCGGACGATGCCCACCAACGTGTGCTTCAGTAACCTAAAAAGTGTCGGGGTCCCAAGGCTGCGACGGGTACTGCGAGGTCTGGCCTGGCTTTACCCTGACATTGGGTACTGTCAGGGAACCGGAATGGTGACTGTTTCTTTGAATATCTCTTTATCTCCTCCAACTTTGTTTGTTGTTTCTTCATCTATGACTCACCTCCCCCCTTCTTTCTAGGTGGTTTCCTGTCTGTTACTCTTCATGGAGGAGGAGGATGTGCTATGGATGATGTGTGCCCTGATTGAAGACCTCCTCCCTCCGTCATACTTCTCATCCACCCTGCTGGGTGTCCAAACAGACCAGAGGGTGCTTCGTCAGCTTATTGTTCAGTACCTACCGGCCCTCGATCGCCTTTTGCAGGAGCATGACATTGGTATGGCTTGTTTAGCTCAAATAAAGGAACTTGCCCAAGAGTATTTAAAAAGGAAAAAAAACATACAGGTCCACATTTTATTCTAACATCTGCGTTGAAAGATTACTAAATGCAACCATTTCCTCGCTGTACATTTAGAGCTGTCGCTGATCACATTGCACTGGTTCCTGACATCCTTTGCCAGTGTGGTGGACATCCGTTTACTCCTCAGGATCTGGGACCTTCTCTTCTACATGGGCTCCCTAGTGCTATTTCAAATCACACTGGGCATGCTTAAGATCAAGGTATTTTCTGAGATAGTTCATTGGAGATAATTTAATGTCTTTATTTATTTCTGAAATAAATGTTTATAGAACACCAAGATGAAATGTCAAAAGGTGTTTTATAATGTAATGCTAATGATTAATCCTCACGAATGCATTTCCACTGCCTCAGGAGGAGGAGCTCATATCTTCGGAGAACTCTGCATCGATTTTTAACACTCTGTCTGACCTACCAAGCCAGTTGAGAGATGGGCCTGCGGTTCTTGGTGAGGCGATGAGGCTGGCAGGGAATCTGTCACAAGACACACTGGATGCCCACCGGCACAAGCACCTTGCCTACATCCTGAACGAACAGGCCCAGCTAAACAGTGGAAACACGCCACTCGATTCTAATCTCAACAAGGCCAGTCATTTAAGACTAAGCTTCATTGGTATACATTGGTACCTTCTCAGCACTCACTTAGAACGCATCATTATAATAAAAACAACATTAAGATACTGCTGTATTTGTTTGTTTTTAAATGTTGACATACAACATACGTTGTGTTGGTGTGTGTGCAGGTGGTGAGGAGACAGTCCCTGCATAGAAAGTCCACTCTAAGCTCTCTGCTGTTTGGGGAGGATGAGGCCGAAGCTCTCAAGTCCAAGAACATTAAGCAGACTGAACTGGTGGCAGCCCTTCGGGAGGCCATAACCCGCACTTCAGAACATTTCCACTGTCTGGACCCACGCCACTCCAGCTCCGTGAGTTCACAACACTGTAGTACCGAATCACTATGCCGTGGATATTCAAGCCAATAAACCAAGACTTGCAGTCATAGACAGATAAATCAATAGATACTTTAATTCAATTAAATATCGTGTGAATAAAGTATTTTGCCAATCTTGTCACTGTAGGAGCTGACCCCTGATTATTCTATGGAGAGCCACCAGCGGGACCATGAAAATTTCCTGGTCGTGTCCCGAAACCGACGAAGACGAGCGAAGGCTTTGCTGGATTTTGAGCGGCATGATGATGACGAGTTGGGTTTCAGGAAAAATGATATCATCACTGTAAGATATCACACACAAACACAAAATTAACATTGATAATCATGAACAAAATAAGTGACTGAAACAAACTGTATTTATTGTACTCTCAGATTGTCTCACAGAAGGATGAACACTGTTGGGTAGGAGAGCTCAACGGTCTTCGAGGTATGTATGTGCTTTTGCAGGTGTGTTTCCTGTTGCACTATGGGTAATCTATATTTCTATAATCTGTCCAATGTACCATAGCTGTGTCTTGCTCTCAACAGGCTGGTTCCCTGCAAAGTTTGTAGCGATCCTAGATGAAAGAAGTAAAGAGGTATACAATTAGTTAATTTTCTTCATAATTCATAAATTGCACTTTGTATTAGACCAGATGTGCCTTTGCAATGTGACATTTGCATCATACTACTAGAGCTGCTTTCACCTTCTGTGTCTGTAGTACTCACTCGCAGGAGATGACTCGGTAACAGAAGCTGTGACTGATCTAGCCAGGGGAACTCTGTGTCCGGCCCTGAAGGCCATTTTTCTGCACGGGCTCAAGAAACCCTCCATTTTGGGCGGGCCCTGTCATCCGTGGTTATTCATAGAAGAGGTATAGTCTGTTTTCAAATTTCATCTCACTCCATATTTTTTAGAATTGTTACAACTTCAGTCATTGCCCCACAACCCTTTTTCAGGCGGCCAGCAGAGAGGTCGAAAGGGACTTCAACTCTGTCTACTCTAGACTGGTGTTGTGTAAAACCTATAGGTAAACTCTCATTTACAATTGGTTGATCTTATTTGGTAGCAGGGGTACAGATGTACAGTGTGTGTTTATTATTGTAGATTTAATTCAAGATAATGTTTTTATTCCAGGTTAGATGAAGATGGGAAGGTTTTAACACCAGAGGAGCTCCTTTACAGAGTGAGTAGGCATTCTATATACAGTACAGTATATTATTTTGGTTGATTCATTGGCTTGTGAGAAGTTCTGCATTAGAAATATCTTGGTTTATGTTGCTTTCAAAGATAATTCTCTGGATGTAAATTATGTTGTCTGAGGGCCTCCTGTCTGCTCTCTTCAGGCAGTGCAGTCAGTCAACATGAGCCATGATCTGGCTCATGTTCAGATGGATGTCAAGTTCAGGTCTCTCGTCTGCGTTGGCCTCAAGTGAGTTCACGCACACGTGCTAGAATTAACAGATTGTTTCTGATTAGAGGGTAAAAGTTGGAAAATAACATGCACATGCATCTTTCCTAACAGTGAGCAGGTGTTGCACTTATGGCTGGAGGTGCTGTGTTCCAGCATGGCGGCTGTAGAGAAATGGTATCATCCGTGGTCATTTCTACGCAGTCCCGGATGGGTTCAAATCAAATGTGAACTCAGGTAAGAATTTGCCCAAATGGAACCTCTGGATATTTACTTATACTTGCATTTGAAAAGGATTTTTAAAAAAATCATGGTTGTTGATGAATGTTATCAATCCAGTGGCAGAGATTACCTGGGAAAATCCTTGTACAGTGCCATGAAAAAGTATTGGCCCCTTCTCAACTTCTTATATTTTTGCATATTTCCCCCTCTTTAAGATCATCAAACAAATGTAAATATCAGACAAATATATCCCAAATGAATTTAAAATGCTGTTTTTAAATGGTGATATCATTTATTAAGGAAAAATAAACTATTCAAAGTTACCTGGCCATGTGTGAAAAAGTAATGGCCCCTTAAACCTAATAACTGGTTGATTAAACCGCATACACTCCTTGAAGTCTCAGCGCCCTTTGCACAATGGTCATTGCACCGGACTATTGCAATATTAGTCATTCGAACTGCTCTAAGTGCTAGAGGACTCTGCATCTTTTTGCACAATTGTTTTTTGTCAATGTCTTTATGTCCCCAAAGTGTTCTGTAAATTGACTGTCTGTTGTACTAGAGCGGCTCCAACTACCGGAGACAAATTCCTTGTGTGTTTTGGACATACTTGGCAAATAAAGATGATTCTGATTCTGATCACCCTCAGCAGCAACAACTGAAGTTAAGCGTTTTCCTCTTGACTTGCAATGAGTCTTTCACATCCCTGTGGAGATATTTTGGCCCACTCTTCCTTGCAGAATTGTTTGAATTCAGCAAAAATGGAGGGTTTTCAAGCATGAACGGCCTTTATAAGGTCATGCCACTGGATTTCATTTAGATTCAAGTCTGGACTTTGAGTAGGCCACTCCAAAACCTTCGTTGTTTTTTTAAGCCATTCAGACTTTGACTTGCTGGTGTGTTTTGGATCATAAATCCTGTTGCAGAGCCCAAGTGCGCTTCAGCTTGAGGTCACAAACTGAATGGCTGAACATTCTCCCTCAGGATTTTCTGTTAAAGAGCATAATTCATGGTTCCATCAATCACAGCAAGTTGTCCAGGTCATGAAGGAGCAAAGCAACCAAAGACCATCACACTACCACCACGTTTGATTGCTGGGATGATGTTCTTTTTCTCAGTTGCTCTGCTCTATTTATTCCAGATGTAACGAGACACACACCTTCCAAAAAGCTCAACTTTCATCTTGTTAGTCCATATAATAGTCTCCCAAAATTTGGGAAAGATTCAAATATTTCGTTTTTGCAAAGGACGAGACTTTGTTCTTTTTGGTCAGCAGTGGTTTTCGCCTTGGAACCCTGCCATGGATGCCATTTTTGCCCAGTCTCTTCCTTATTGTTGTGTCATGAACACTGACCTTAACTGTGGCAAGGAAGGCCTGCAGTTCTTTAGAAGTTGTCCTGACTTCCTTTGTGGCCTCCTGGATGAGTCATTGATGTTCTCTTGGGGTAATCTTTGTAGGCTGGCCACTCCTGGGAAGGTTTGTGACTGTTCAATGTTTTGTCCATATGAGGATAATGGCTGTCCCTATGGTTCACTGGAATCCTAAAGCTTTAGAAATGGCTTTTGTAACCCTTTACAGACTGATAAATGTCAATTACTTTATTTCTCGACTGTTCTGGAATTTCTTTGGATCGTGTCATTTTGTTGCAGCTTTTTTTGATCTTTTATCTGACTTGATTTTGTCGGGACGGATTCTGTTTGAGTGATTTCTTGATTGAACAGGTCTGGAGGTAATCAGGCTTTGGTGTGAAAATTAACCATAAATTGTGATTAGCCACAATTAATTAATGATTTAATAATGGGGGCAATCACTTTTTCCACACAGGGCCAGGTAACTTTATTTTTTTCCCTTAAATGAAATCACCATTTAAAAACAGCATGTTAAGTTCACTTGGGTTATATTTGTCTGATATTTACATTTGTTTGGTGATCTTAAAGTAGGGAAACTATCCCAAAAAAAATATATATATTTTAGAAGGGGGCCAATACTTTCTCACTGCCCTGTAAACAGTCGTTAGCACAAATGCAAATTCTTCCTCTTTCCACAGGGTCCTTTCAAAGTTTGCCTTCAGTCTATCTCAAGATTGTGAACTACCTGAGCAAAAAGAGGTATGCTAAGAAAGTTGCTACACCATAGAGTTTAGAGGGGAGCACATCTTTACTGGTTATGGATTTTTAAGCATCTTCCATTCAGGAGGGGTCTTCACTTATACTTTTGTAGTCTGATGGTGCTGCTTCTGTGCATTCTGTTCTAGGATAAGGAGCAGAGGCCACTGAAAGAGGGCGTGCAGGACATGCTGGTGAAACATCATCTCTTCAGCTGGGACATCGACGGATAGAGAAACACTAAACAAAACTGCATCCTAACTGGTCTGCGTGTGTCAATGTGTGTCTTTGAACCATGTTTGTCTGATTCTTGGGACACATTATGAACTTTACTGTTGAACAACGTTAACATTTCAAAGACTATAAACCTCCAGTGAACTTAAATGTGTGTGCATCAAGATGCATCCTATTTTTGTTCAGTGTGGTATTGAAAGCTATTTTGTCAAAGTTTTGCGATGGTCAAACAAACCCAAGTAGTACAGAATAATCTGTAGCCACTGGACTGCAGCACTTTATTTCAGCCATTTTCCCCCAAATAATTGGTTGTTGGTACAAGGAGACCTGAAGGACAATTTCTTGTGAAGTACAGCTACAGATTCTTCCACACTAATTGACTTTTCTATTTGTCACAAATATATTGAGACCAAAACAGAACATTCCGTAAAGTTATAAATTATTTTTCAGAGAAATGTTACGTGTCTCATATTACACTAAATGTTGAAATACTAACATTGCACATGCCAAGTATAGCCTGTTATATTAGAGTGGATGTGTGTGAATGTGTGCTACCTGAACAGTAGTAGTGAACACTGCATGTAATTTTTCTGCAATCCAAACAAATCTTACCTTGAATTGTTTATACACATTCCCCCCCCTCTCCCTCATATAACCTCATAGCAGAGACTGGTGATTTATGTTAACCCTAGAAAGACAATTATGACTTAACATAAAACAATAAGCCCAGTCTAGATGAAAAAAGAAAACTACTATTGTGCAGCTTGGTACAACCAGTTTATTGAGTTTTTAGCTGAGCAAATGTCACGTTAACAGTAGCAAGCTGTAACACAATAGGTACTAGAGTTCACAATTAGCACTGCATGTCTTAGAATCATGAGTGACTGCTGGGGAGACAAGATTACTGTAGGGTGGAGCCATGTTGTAGCACACTAGTGGGTAGAAGATCACAAGTGATACAAGGTTAAAAATTAAGAACAAGTATCCAAGGGTAAAATTTTGCATGAATGCCAAATAGATTGACAATTATAAAACTTAACGGCTAGTATTATAGTTTCCATACATCTAGGATTAACAGGATGTGTTCCCTGCTACATTCAGTTGTATATTTATATTTTCAACCAGGGTGCAAACAAGTATAAATAGTACACGAAATATTCTTTTCATTGCAAATTCACAGGAAATGCATGGGCAAGTGTCACTTTTAGCTGCTCGTATTTCTTGGACCCTTGATTTGGGTTTTACCCCCCCTTCCTATCATTAAGCCACTTTATAAAAAAAAATTATAAATAAAAATAATGATTGTGACAAACTATTCTCGACTGTGTCATGTAAACCATTCTCAACAGTGATGGCAGATTTATTGACATAAAATCCAATCTTCATGTTCCCTTGATAATAAAATCCTGGTATAAAAGGCAATGAGGAGTAAGACTGAGGAGTGTTTTGCACTAAAATAGCTGGAATGATTGATGGAGAGGGAGGTAAGCAAAGAGGGAGTGGAGTCAGTTCAGCATCCTGTTCCTGAAGTGGAGGCTACTGCTGCAGAGTTGTTCTGTCCTTTCCCTTTGTGTCGCTGGCCTCCTCTTCTTCTTCCACCTCCTCCCGTCTTTGGCTAGGCAGAATAGATACCAAATGAAAAACATTTACAACTTTTACTGAGCAAAAGTGGTAAGACAAAACTTCAATATGCAGAAAACCTTAAGAAAAAAACTGTAATGAAAGAAGAACCATCTTACTCAATCCCCCACTCAGGATCACCACTATTACGATGACCCACTTTACCTTGTTCTCTTTGTTGCCCTCCTTTAACTGAGGGTCCTCCTCCCCCTCTCCCTTTCGGGAGCCAGCCACGCAAGCAGAGAGGTGAGAATATGACACATGATGTATGATACAGTTTGAATGGATGAATGAGATGTTCCAAGAATAGAATAAGGACACAGAAGAGTTGACAAGTTAGAGAAGCAGTTAACAGTGTGAGTTCACAAGAGAAAGATAATAAGCAGAATCCAGTTTGGTATTTGTCTATTTTTTGTACTCTGTATCTCACATGTGTCGTGCTTGGGCCCGATGACTGTGATATCGTCATGCCCTCGTCGCCGGTTGCTGTGGTGCCGTCCTCTTTTCGAGACTGTGTCTTTTTCGTGGATTGCATTTTTATCTGTGGAGGTTTGGAGTTTGATGGCAAATTATTGGTGGACTGCAGGAGCTGAAAAGAATGCGATAGGAAATAATTTGGATGGTTGAACTGTGCAAATCTCCTGCCCTGAAGGTAAGGACATTTGATTTTCTGGAAGCACCTCATACAAACAAACTCTTGAGGCGTCCTTTATCTTACCTTTGTGATGGTCCCTACAGCCTTTGTGCGTCCCTCCCTGAACACCAGCCTCTGGTCACAGTGAAGGTACTCGGGGGTCTTAATAAAGCGGAAGTGGACAGAGGCCTTGTCTCCTGTCCGTAAGCAGTCTCTGTTCATGGACAAGATGGTGGCGGTCTGCCTTATGCTGCCACAGTGGACTGTGTGGAGAGTTAAAGAGGTGCAAGATGGGAAGGTAAGTAACCGTTTAAAAAAAAAGCAGGTTGCCTACGTGTATGAACAGAAACACACCAAAACAAAATAAGATCCAACTTGTGCCTGTCAGTTACCCACCCATAGCCTGGTATCGGGGTGATATCGTAGTGGGGTGATGTAGAACAAGAATCTCTGCCTCAAACTCCCAAGTGGCTTGTGGGTTCAACCTTGAGGACACCATCACCATGCCTTTCCTTATCGTCGAACGCTTGATCTGTATCATACAGAAATATGGTGGGGGATCATGGAAACAATTGTTCAAATATGCATTTGACTTTGGCCAAGTGATTCCCAATTACTATAACATACTAGGTGACTGTGTATTAATATGGAATAACAATGCATGGCTTTTTCAGTCCCAGTTTGAGTCAAAAGTCTCCCATGTTCAGCCTTTTTCTCGGAATTTATCTGCAGACCTGAACGTGGCCACTAAGTGGTGCTGTTCTCCCACTTACCTTTTTAAGTGCAAACGAGGCAGTCTGACCCCCTCGGACTTCCTTCACAGGCATTCGCTTGCGGTGAATTGATTTTACGGCGATGGGAATGAAGCTGCCCAAAGGGTCTGGCCCCAGGAGCATAGTATCGTTCAGACGAATTAGTCCACGTAACGTAGTTCCAGATACTACTGTTCCAACTCCCTAAGACAGGAAATATGAGGAGTTGGTTTAATCGCAAAGTGGGTACGGCACATTAGTAATTTCCAACCACTGTGCCTTGTAACAGGTAGAATTAACGTGTAATTATCTGTGCCCATTCATACAACAGAATAATGATGTTCACATTCCCAGATTTAACAATGAGTAAGTACATTTGTGAGTAATTTGAGATCATTATTTCAGTGTACTGTATATCCTTTTTGGGACATTGTTGTTTGGTGGTGCATCACGTCATTCTTAAAATGTAAAATATGTGCCGTGGCTCAATAAAGGTTGGGGAAACACTGCTATAACAGGTCCTGCACTGTTCTAAACTCAGAAAACATACAGTAAAATGGAAGTTCGTTGATCGCAACAGACACCCACCGGTACAGAGTAGGTGTCGTCAATCTGAAACTCAGCTGGCTGGTCGTCTCTGTAGCAGGTCCGGGATGAGAGCAGGTTGAGGAACATCTTGAGCAGGTCCATGTTCTCTCCAGTCACGTTTGAGATTTGAAAAATGGGACACATCCTGCAGGAAGGAACACTTGCAGAAGTTACTGAAGAGAATTCAACTCTCACACTCACTTGAATCTGCCTTGGGATAGACTTTGTACCTCTCAGAGCTGAAGTTGGATGCCGTGACAATGACGTCGTCCTTGTTCTGCACCAGGACAGGGATTTTCCTGCAGCCAGGGGACTTCAGTAACCTCTGAAGCAACTTTAATGTTTCTGTTAGGATCAGCACACACAAGAATGACAGCTTCTCTTAACGTTTATTTTTAATCTCTAGACTTCTAGTAAAGAAATAATGACCTGGTTTCTTGGCCCCAAGAGCAGTTAATAATGAATGTCTACGTTCGGTTCTAATATACAGTGCCATGAAAAAGTATTTTCCCCCTTTCTGATTTCTAGAGTGGGAAGTATCTCTCCAATATCTCACACAGACAACCCAAGTACATATAAAATGGACTTTGAAAAATGATGTGTGGTAGGTTTGGCGGACCACTTATGGGAAGGTTCACCACTGTTCACGGTCTTTTCCATTTGTGGATAATGCCACTGACCGTGGTTCACTAGAGTCTTAAAGCCTTGGAAATAGCTGTGATTTCAACCACTTTGTTTCTCATTTGTTCTTGAATTTCTTTGGATCGTGGCATTGATATGTTACATTTTGAGGTATTGCAGCCATACATCACTTTGCCTGACAGGTACTATTTTGGTGAGTCCTTGATTTAACAAATGTGGCCAGTGAAATTATATTTGGCTTTCCAAAACTGTGATTAATTGACTAACTTATGATTTAACAAGAGGACATTATTTTTTCTATAAGAAAAAGATGGGTTAACCCCCAAATAAAAATTATCTTTCAAATTGCATATTATATTTATTTGGATTGTCTTGGTGAGATATTAATATTGGTTTGATAATCTCTAAAATTTTAATGTGAAAAACACACAAAAACCAGTAATTAGGAAGAGGAGCACTATTACATGACACTGTATTTCCTTAAATACTGCCCTACACTAACTGATACAACTGAAATTTCCCCAGCAAACATTACACAAGGATATACTGTGTTTAAATGTATTTAATGCAACTGGATTCATCCAACAAATTTAAAAGTAACATTTAATTTTCACTCAACTTTATTTTAATTTGTATTAGAGAAACAACATTTTGCTGGATGTTAATTAAATGTGGTACAATTAATAACATCCATACATCCATTTTCTGAGCCGCTTCTCCTCACTAGGGTCGCGGGCGTGCTGGAGCCTACCCCAGCTGTCATCGGGCAGGAGGCGGGGTACACCCTGAAATGGTTGCCAGCCAATCGCAGGGCACATACAAACAACCATTCGCACTCACATTCACACCTACGGGCAATTTAGAGTCTCCAATTCCAATTAATAACAACAATACACAATTTCAATTTGTGGCTCAGTGATTTAGAAGACTAACTTGCATGGTAGTTGGACAACAGCTGGGTTTAACTTCACTTGTCAATTAGAGAGAACCTTTGTATGGGTGAAAAAATTAGGCAGACATCTGTCATTTTGACCACCAAAAGTGGCAACCAAAGGGAGCTTAAAATTATTTCCCTAATGATCATCTCACACTCTAGAGCACAGCTGCTTTTAACAACAGCAGATGGAGTCGTTATGTCTCGACCAAGCAAGCACATTTGGAGAAAAACAAGCAAGAAAGGGCTTGCCACACAACTGACCTTGCAGGATGTTAGCTGGACACATGTCTATTTTTGTCACCACAACAAAGACGGGAACGTTGAGGGCTAGGGCCAGACCCAGGTGCTCTTTGGTCATGCCCACAATCCCTGCATTACTGCCGACCTGGAGAGGAGGAGGGCGAAGGTTAGGGCAAGCTTGTAGAATTATAGACCACTCTCAGATGCCACTTCTCACCATGAGCATGCAAAAGTCTGGTAAGTGTCCCGTCATTCCAAACACGGTGGTCTTGAGGTATTTCTCATGGCCGGCCAGATCGATGAAGGTGATAACCTTTGAGGAGTTCTCACAAATTTTGGTCCAATCCAGACTTCCTCCATGGCTGTCCGGTTTGTTCACCACCTAAAAGCATACAGAGTGGACAACTTGAATCCAAATGCCACTTGAACGATTATCCGTTTGAGGTCACATGTTTAAATGCATAAAAGGAGAGGGTAGTTCATCTAATACAATGAAACAAGGTAATCTTCTCTCAGAATGGCGTAATTCACTTGTACAGTACACCACGATTGATATGACAACAACACATTAATACTCTTCTGACAGTGTCAAATAAAACCATGATGATTCTTTTTGTAAAGGCAACATTTTTGCTACAGGTCTTGACTTTCAATAATCATGTCACTCATTACTTTGTGCAGGAGTACCTTATGTTGTGGCTGGTTTGAACATATCATACTTAATAGCTTGTTGGGGTGGTACTAGCTGCTTATTTTAAAAACCATCACATCAAAAGCTAACACTTGACTGTACTGTAACTGTTATATGAATGTGTTAATGTTCTAATTCTTAAAACTAGTTGTTTCTATCCTAAAGTAAAAACCAACTTCAGCTTCATCTGTAGGCTCTTGTAGGCATTTGTAGGTAAAGAAGCAGGTGGTGCTATAACCTCAAGTGAGACATAACAATGGTGTATTGGGAAAAGAGGTAATTAATTTAACAATGGGAATGATTTGAAAAGGATTATTGCCTGATTATTGAAGGTGAATATGAATCTGGCATCAGTACAAAATGTAGATAATAATAAGCCACAATGCATGTTCCAATTGTTTCTTTATATTAGATGTACTATAAAAGTTGTTCAACAGAATTATCTTAAAACAACTCGATCAAAATTGAAGAGATTCTTGGCCAATGTCGACATCTCAAGTACTGTTACATACATTGCTGAAATGGTTTTGTGTTGTGCACACAAAAATCTACGCAACAGTGGATAATGAATCCAGTGCACCCCTTTGTATTCCCCAGGTAGGATACAAGCCTTTCCAGTGCACAAAATCGTCATTCTCACCTGTCCCGCTTGGTCGAATCCGAGTATATCGTTTCCCACACTGCTGGTCCTGCCGCTCTCCATCTCATGCTTGTGTCTGAAAAGTTTCTGGCGAGCGAAGCCTCTGCCATTATCCAGCTCTCCATGTGTTAACACTCCTAAAAGAGTACTCTTACCAGCATCCACATTCCCTACCACTGCCACCCTGGGTGAAAAAAAAAATGTCATGCAGAAAATGTGATCAAACAAATACAAAGTAAATACAGTACCAAACAGATAGTCTTTTGTTACTCACCTGACCTCTAGGAAGTCCAGCTCCCCCACACGCCGACGAATCAGATAATCCCGTACCAAACCCTCCGCTTCAGTGCGCTCCCTTAGCGGGATCAGATCAGAGTCCAGTTGTGCACACATAGATCGCACCGTGGCCTCTGAAGCCTCCATGTCCTTTTTATTGAGACCCCAATCGCCACCATCTTCAAAGACCAAAAAGGATATTTAAAAAAAATTCAATAACAAGATCCAACATAGGATTTATATAAAAGTCTGGAATAGGATATGTATGAATAGGAGGTTCACCAGTGCATGTGTATTAAGTGAGTCTCACCTGAACCCATCCCAACCACATAGATGGTCTCTCCGGACCCTTCTTCCATTCTGTCCTTTAGCTGGCTAAGTAAGGAGTCATACTGCTCTCCATTTGGACTGACAAGGGCCAACTTTATTCCATGTGGGAGAGAGAGAAAGAAAACAGAGCATTACATTGTAATGTCAGGATTATAAGAAATCTGCTGTCAAAAAAATCATCCCTTGTTCTAAATCACTAATTGTTAAAGGGAAAGGGCACAACTTTAGGGTAAGAAAAACTGGAAAAAAAATTCCACAAATACAGCTTTCTCTTTTCCTATGGAATATGTAAGTCATTTTACAGATGACTGCTGATGAAAGTGTGTATTAACATCACAGTAAAACTATGTTAACTAAAACTTCAAGCCCTTTAATTCATGGAATGCATTGAGAGTACCGTTTACTGATTTAAATTAAGGAATGGATTCACTGACTGGAGCCGAAGCGTAGGAAAGTGATGCAACCTATGTGCAATGTGGTTGGCACTTCCCAATCTTTTGTGATGAGTAATTTGACCTTTGCAGCCAATTGTATATTATTACAGCCACTGTCTTAAGTTTACATCATTCCATCCATACTCTGAACTCGTTTGACACGAATGAATACCAAAACAAAAGCAGGGCGTATTTGTGTTGGGGAAGGGAAGCCGTTTTTTAAATCAGCTCACACTGAAAATAACAGCAAAAGTTTGTCACACTTACAAAACTGGTTATTTTTTGAGTTACAAAAAAAAAAAAGTAACTAAAAAAACGCACTTTTTTTTTTGTTTAAATATTGTTTTCAACTAAATGTGACAAAATGTGAGCCACTTCACAAACGGCACCCCATGTTTTTCTCTAAAGAGTAACCAAATTACAGGTCCTTCCATATGTTGCTCTACTAGTTTCATCAGCCTGTTTATGAACTAACGTTAATCTACAGTCACGTGCTATTATTGATAACTGTCACTCGCTAAACTGTCACTAACTACCAAATTGTGTGAAAGCTTTAAGGCTACAAGTTTCAACCACGTAAAATAAACAGCAGTTAATACAATACTGTGCATTAATTTACACGTAACGAGAGCTTTATTATCGTCGGTAGTAACAGCTCGGCGTTCCAGCTTCACTGGCTAGCCTTAGCTGCTACAACAACAAACAACCCGTCTTGTATCGTGCTCGGTATTGTTAATGATACAGTATGTTCGATTTCTGATATGAAATACAATGTTTGGCAAAAGATACGTCCAAACTGAACCACTTTCTCATTCATTTTTCACGGACAGATAGCTAGCATTAGCAGAGTGCTATCGAGGGCCTAGCTTCACCTTGCTTGTAAAGTCGATCCTCCGGTCCTCGGGCTCTCCGTTGACCACGTCCCCGTCCTCGTAGAACTCGTCCCCAGGGTCGTCCGCGCATCCTCCACGGTCAGGTGCGAATATGCTCGCCGGGAGTAAAGCATCAGCGAGCGCAGAGCTCGACTCGTGCGTCGCCGCTGCTATCGATGCCATTTGTAGATGCGAGGAGCGTTCCTGTAGATTTGTATCAGGCTCGCTTGGTTGTTGTGATGACGGCTAGGTGCTAACGTCGGATAGCGGCTAGCTACACCACTCAAACTTTACATTGTGCAAATATTGCAAATAGGGAGATGTGCGGCTATTTGTAAGCTGTCAGTTTGCCTTTCAAAATATCACGTCACCACCCTGTTGATAATAATGAGGTAGGTGTGGGTGAATATGTTACATGCTCGCCAATAGTCTCTTGTGATACTCTGGAATATGCGAGCAGAGAACCAATGCCGCGGAGGGGGGTCGAGCATGTTTCCGCAGCCTCCTCCTCTCGTTCCCCCCCCACTGTTTTGTGTGTAACGCCGGCCGTCATGCGTAAACAAATCTGCCATTCAAAGTCCACTCTAGTTTGATAAACACAAGGGCTAACCTAGAAACTGTTATCATCATCGTCGGTCACTTTAAAACCATCAGCTGCTCTAGTTCAAATCGACGTCAGCGTACTGTGACGTATGACTCTCTCCCACCTTATTAGATCTGACCATCTATTAAGAAACACTTAAGTGCCAATATAATAATAATAATATCGTCCTATATATATCTTATCCAATTTATTCATCAAGCTAACTCGTCCATCTATATGTAATACACCTTGCCTACGCTTGTAAACTACCGGTACTGTTTGAATGGATCATCAAGTTCAGGGGTGTCAAACTCATTTTAGTTCGCGGCGCACATTCATCCAACTTAGATCTCACATTTTTTTTGTCTTAAAAATCCATAAATAACAACTATTCAAAAATTTGCTCCGTTTTTTTTGCACAAATGATTACAAGTACTTTTGGAAAATATTCACATTTGTTCATTATCTTGTTGCAAATCATGAGCATGAGTTAACCAAAAATGATTTCAACAGTATTATGAACCAGTGAGTGTTCACCAGTCAGTTATGCATCCTTTGTAAAAGTATACATTAAAAAATTTAAGTTGTGGCATTGCATGGGGGAGAAAAAAATATTCAAACATTCCTCTTTTAAAGTGAAGCTTTTGACTGAAATTTGGTAAGATTCAATTTCTTAAATCATTTCTGCAGGGGGTATTTATTTTCACGGAATTGTAGTGTGACATGGCACGCCATTTTATATTAGTGTTCTCCTGAAACTTGCCATCGTTTGGCCTTCACAAGTGCATCCATGTCATTTAAGTGTTGTCAGTGCACCCTCCAGTTGACAAAATTAGAAACACAAGTTACTTTTATTGAAAAATAGCAATGAATGTGTTCAACATCACACTCCCCTGACGGGCCGGTTCTGGCCCGCGGGCTGTATGTTTGACATCACTGAGCTAGATTCTAGTTGAAGAAACTCAAGAAAGCCTGTGTGTAACGTTGAAGCAGGTATTTGTGAATATCAGATATCAGTAGGGTCAAACTAAATCTGTCTCGAGATCACAACGGTCTAATTCCAGCTCACCTTGCCTATTTATCTCGCGGTGTATTCTCATTCTTTCAGTCCTCTCTCACGCTATCAATCTATATTCTATCTATCACATTTATGTATGTTTCTGTCTGTCTGCACAGCAAATTCGAAAACACAAATTTAACACCCGCAGAGTTGAAATCAACACTCGCCCAGAGCTTAAATGGCAACCGCTGGTTCAGCGTTAAATCAACACTTTTGAAAGAGTTAACCTTATTAACACTGCGACAGTGTTACTAAATAACTCTGGTGTGCTTGTAAGTACATGTAGTAATTACAAAACGCATACTCAATGTTTTTTTTGTTTTTTTAATCATTTTGAATATAATCATATTTGATAAAAAAACATTTCTTATTCCTAGAACTACAATTACTGATGCAGTGAACCTGGCCGGAAGATAATTATTCATCATATAACACACAGTCATGGGTTCACTAAAGAAAAAAGCCCACTAAACGCACATTTATTACAGTGTGGGCAGAAACAAAGCGATTAAAAAAAAAAAGGAACGTTTAGCCCCCCCCCCCCTTCCGCACACCCACACAGACTGTTAATAGAGTGCTAATTCGAACAACATGGTTGTTGCTGTAGTTGCAGTATAATGTAGTTTTATACAACTGCAATACAAAATGATACTCCTCTCTTATAGTGTCAACCTGATTGAGCAAAGGTAGTTATTTTAGACCCCTTTGCATAATGTCTGCTTTCCTAACAAAGTCTAGAGTAGGTTTATATTGTACAGTACTGAATTTGCACATTATAATCATGCAATATACTGTAGATCTGAAACTGCGCTGTTGTGTTACAAAGGTCCCTTTGTCATCAGCCCTCCTGACTGCACTTCCTGATGGCCAGTTACTTCTGCAAAGACACGCGTCATGTCCGTTCAAGGAAAAGATAGAGATCATTTAGATCGATACTATATCATAGATCATTTTACACTTGAGACTATGAGTCCCAGGATGCACATCTGATGGAAACGACGAGTCCCAGCTCTGGACCAATGAGTCCCTGCAACTTATCATCACAAAATACAGATACAGTAATCCTCCGTTACATCGAGATTCTTGCTTCACAGTTCCGCTATATTATAATAGCGCATAATAAAGACTTGTACACATATTACGAATTATGCCCTTGTGCTCATGTTTGCCAATCAAACATGAGCACAACTGTAATGTTCTCTCATTTACTAAATAAAAGTAGGACTGCATTTCACAATAAGAGCAAGTAAATAAAAAGTGAAAGTTGTGTGTTCAGCTAAAGTGCTCAATTTAAGAAAAATAGTTTTAGTTTCCCCTTTTCTGTTTGGCCTCTTGACACAACAGTGAAGTCTCAAACAATTTGACATATAGTTTAATTTAACGAATCTTAACTAAACCGTTTTCGAGGCCGGATTTGAACCCAGGTCCCCAGAACTGTGAGGCAAATGTGCTAACCAGTCGTCCAATGTGCCGTCCAAATAAACAACAATATTAAACA
Organism: Phycodurus eques; assembly: GCF_024500275.1. NCBI lineage: Eukaryota > Metazoa > Chordata > Actinopteri > Syngnathiformes > Syngnathidae > Phycodurus > Phycodurus eques. Next base: position 14,259,053 of record NC_084540.1, read on the forward strand.
TCTACAACCCCAATTCCAATGAAGTTGGGACGTTAAACATAAATAATAACAGAATACCATGATTTGCAAATCATGTTCAACCTATATTTAATTGAATACACTACAAAGACGAGATATTTAATCTTCAAACTGAAAAACTTGATTGTTTTTAGCAAATAATCATTGACTTAGAATTTTATGGCTGCAACACGTTCCAAAAAGGATGGGACAGGGTCATGTTTACCACTGTGTTACATAACCTTTTCTTTTAACAACATTCAATAAACATTTGGGAACTGAGGACAGTGATTGTTGAAGCTTTGTAGGTGGAATTCTTTCCCATTTTTGCGTGATGTACAGCTTCAGCTGTTCAACAGTCCGGCGTCTCCGTTGTCGTATTTTAAGCTTCATAATGCGCCACACATTTTCAATGGGAGACAGGTCTGGACTGCAGGCAGGCCAGTCTCGTACCCGCACTCTTTTACTACGAAGCCACGCTGTTGTAATGTGCAGAATGTGGTTTGGCATTGTCTTGCTGAAATAAGCAGGGGCGTCCATGAAAAAGATGTTGCTTGGATGGCAGCATATGTATCTCCAAAACCTGTATGTACCTTTCAGCATTAATGGTGCCTTCACAGATGTGTAAGTTACCCATGCCATTGGCACTAACACAGCCCCATACCATCATAGATGCTGGCTTTTGAACTTTGTGTCCATAACAGTCCGGATGGTTCTTTTCCTCTTTGGCCCGGAGGACACGACGTCCACAATTTCCAAAAACAATTTGAAATGTGGACTCGTCGGACTACAGAACACTTTTCCACTTTGCATCAGTCCATCTTAGATGAGCTCGGGCCCAGAGAAGCCGGTGGCGTTTCTGGCTTTTGGCTTTTGCTTTGCATAGTAGAGTTACAAGTTGCACTTACGGATGTAGCCTCGAACTGTATTTACTGACATTGGTTTTCTGCAGTGTTCCTGAGCCCATGTGGTGATATCCTTTACACATTGATGTCACTTTTTGATGCAGTGCCACCTGAGGGATTGAAGGTCACGGGCATTCAATGTTGGTTTTCGGCCTTGCCGCTTACATGCAGTGACTTCTCCAGATTCTCTGAACCTTTTGATGATAATATGGACCGTATATGATTAAATCCCTAAATTCCTTGCAATTGTCCGTTGAGGAACATTGTCCTTAAACTGTTCGACTATTTTCTCACGCACTTGTTCACAAAGAGGTGAACCTCGCCCCATCTTTGCTTGTGAATGACTGAGCAATTCAGGGAAGCTCCTTTTATACCCAATCATGGCACCCACCTGTTCCCAATTAGCCTGTTCACCTGTGGGATGTTCCAAGTAGGTGTTTGATGAGCATTCCTCTACTTTCTCAGTCTTTTTTCCCACCTGTCTCAGCTTTTTTGGAACCTGTTGCAGCCATAAAATTCTAAGTTAACAATTATTTGCTAAAAACAATAAAGTTTATCAGTTTGAAAATTAAATATCTTGTCTTTGTAGTGTATTCAATTAAATATAGGTTGAACATGATTTGCAAATCATTGTATTCTGTTTTTATTGATGTTTAACACAGCGTCCCAACTTCATTGAAATTGGGGTTGTACATGTCTTTTTTAAGTTATATATCTTGCTTATATTTGTATTGAAGTACATCTGCCATATTTGACCTCATAAGAAAACCATGCTCCTCATTGTGAATACAATGCATTCATCTCACTTGCCACAAGTGGGGTCAGACTGGAGTCTCAACCCACTCCAAGCTGGGCTGACTGTCATCTGATCTTTCTGCAGGCTAAAGACAGTAGGGTGGGCATTGCCGCATTCAGCTGAGCTAAATATTTAGTTGTCTCCTAGGTGACAAATTAATTTCTATTCTGGCCGCTTGGCGTAGAGACTCAATAGAGTTACAATGTGACAATGTAATGTAAAGCAGTAATTAGGTTTACTTCACTAGTGTCTGCAGTTGCTTGTTAAAACCGTTATTAGTGGTGTTTAGCCTTACTGTGAGCTCATTGGTCGTTGTCTTTCAAATGCTAGAGTGCTGTGGCTGCCTGGACTGTCAATGAATTGGAGCCACCTCCCACTCTGCATAAAACCTCTTGAGGTCAGTGGGGCGAGGCCCTGCACTCGCTATTTCCTCTCCTCAGCTGCTCATCACCATTGACCACATCTGAAGTCACAATGGCCGTAAGTTAAAGTCTCATAAGTGTACTTGTAGTTTTACTTTCTACTTAATAACTAAACTGGTTAACAAGCAGTGCTGAGCATATTTTTCTTGTAATTTGCACCCAACTCATGGTTGACGTGTAACAATCTAAAAAATGTCAGTAGTATTCGTCAATTAAAGGTTAATGAAAACACTTTAATGGATATTTGTTTGCTGATGTTTTTTCTTTTTAGAGATGTGATTGTCTTCTGTTGCCTTTTATGGTCAAAGTATTGCACTGCAGCACTCCCGTGAACATTTGCCAACTAATGGCTGAATTCTCAGCTGCTTCTCAGTCAGCACATAAACTTCCTGCGTTCCTTCTGCAATTATTAGATTGCTCTACAACCTCAAGGCTTGTTTGTTTGAGCACTCTGTCGACCTTTTTCGAAAATAACGTGGCATCCAAAATCACCCAGTAGTTTTTTGAGGTCTCTTTGGACTCATAAACTAAGTTCAATTCTAGAAATGTCTGCTTTTGTTGTCTACCGGGCCATGACCATGTGTCTGCTGAGGAATAAAAAGCAGGCCTCCACGTCACTAGATACCCTCATAAAGTACAGTAATACTGTGGAGTCGAGAATAGATGGACAAGGGCTGTTTTCAGACATGAGCCCTGCCCCGCAAAGATTTATTTTTCTAATACTGATATGTCAAATCTGTTTTAGCCAGAGAACGTCATCTTGAACAAATGTGCTCCCTATCCGTAATATTAAGTACAGCGCTCAAATGAGATGTGATGCAAGAGCAGGATCAAAGAAAGATGCCTGGACAAAGATGCTGAGTATTTCATACTCAGAAGAGAAGTCTAGATTGTCTGTAGCCTGCACTGCATCATACTAAGTGTTTCTCGTGTTTTAGTCATCTTATTGTTCAAATAATAGGGGAAATGTTAACTATTAAACCACAGCCACACTAATAAACATTGTTAAATTAATATCTCTGTCAATCCAAATTGAGCATTATGAAAGGCTAAATTTTTGATAGCTTGTATATTGGATTCCCTAACCAGACTATAGGGCCCCCGGTGCCATTTGTTGCACACGCCCACTTTGCAATTGGACTCTTACATGGAAAGAATGTTGCAGCCATGCTGTTCCTCCAAGCCCGCTTTTCCAATCATGGCTTGGCTTGTCTTCAATTTACTATTTTTCAGTGTCCCTTAACGCTTCCTTCTAATCTGTGGCAGGATTCACCTCAATCTCCCTGCCTAATTTAGATGTTTTTTGTTTTTTTAAGTGAAGAGAGAAATGCAAGCTTCAACTGACTAGTGGTTGATAATCGTAAATGGCAAATACTTTCTTAATCTGAATGTAGATGGCAATGGCAGAATTGAAAATCCTCAAATGGCGGCTGTGTTTGTATGTTCTCCCATTTTAATAGTGACTACACGTCACACAGTCATCTAACACATTGCTGTTGTAAAATGTCCAAATCTTAACAGAGCGGAGTTACTCCACTCTTACTGCCACGTGCACAAAAGCGTTTCTGCTGCGCTCAGCCTTCCTCCCCCCCCCTCCCCTCCTTCAAGTATATCTGAGGAAATAGTTACACCATACACTGTATCATAATTAGTTCCTCAACATTTGTAACCTCCGCCAAGATGTGGCGTAGTGTGGAAAATCGGGGTGGAACTGAGCTTCAGAGAACCAAGAGCTGAAATCTTGAAGCAATCTTTGAGTAGGAGTTCAATGAAAGCTAAAAAAAAAAAAAAATTACAGTGAGATTTGAACGGGATTGTAGAAGCTACCTATTCTGGATTTCACGGTACATCTTGTAGATGCTATTCACTCATATGCTTGTGTCTGTGTTTCTTCTGCACAGGGAATGGTTATAAAGAACATGTCCTTCAAGGTTGGGCAAACTATGACTATTGTTGGAAAGGCTCTGCCTGATGCTACTAAGTAAGTACTATTTGGTCTTTTAAAATGTGTCCTCAGGAAGTGACAGAACTCTGATTAGCGAATGGATAAAGAATTTGACCTTGGATTTAACACTATAGATCCTTTGCAAAGAAAATGCTGAGGGAATTGAATATTTTGGAGCGATAGTATCTGTGCTCCTTGTGTCTGTGTGCTGCAGTTTTGCACTAAACATTGGCCCAAATGAGAAGGACATCACCATGCATATCAACCCACGTTTCAATGCGCACGGAGATGAGAACGCAGTGGTTTGCAACTCTTACCAGGAAGGCAAATGGTGTGAGGAGCATCGTGAGGGAGGTTTCCCATTCCACCAGGGAGAAGAGTTTAAGGTGTGTCCATCAGTATTTTTTATTTTTATCTTTATTTTCGGTAGTTCTTTATATGGCAAGGAACCATGTGGTCACTTAAGTGTCCATGGTTTTAAGGCAGAAGAACCATGTGGTTTATTCCCAGCCAAACGCAAAAGAAAGTTAGCTATCTTAAAAGGAACTATAAAATGAAATGTAATGAAAGAAAAAATTTTACTGTAATTAAAATTGAGATTATGCATGGTTAAAAATTACAAGTAAAAAAATAAAATAAAATCTTACACCTAGACTACAGTAGTTTTCTGAGATTGAAGCGTTGAATTTCCAAGTATTTAAGTGGGCTATACGAATTGAGTTGTGGTAAAGGATCACTGAACTCGAGCTGCCATTTTCAAAGAAATGAGTATAATTAACTTACTGTCACAAATCCAACAAATTCCTACAGTTTTACAAACAATATTTTTCTTTCCCTTCATAGATCATCATTGTGTTCACTCCCACGGAATTCCAGGTCACTCTGTCGGATGGCTCTCAAATCCATTTTCCCAACCGTATGGGCACAGAAAAATACTCTTTCATCAGCTTCACTGGAGATGTTCGTGTCATCAACTTCGAGATTAAATAAACCACAGTGACTTTAGGATTGTTCATTGAAATTGGTGTTTACATCAGAAATCATTGTAGCCCTTTTATTTGCTCACACATACAGTATTTACTTACAAATGAACCCAGCAATGTTACTGATTTAGTTGGTATCTATGTAGTCATTTTGCTGTTTTACATGTGCAGATAATGGACATAGAGATGAATGGATATCTTTAACAGTAATCGTCACACTGTAGGAATGTCTATGATTGACTGTACAGTAAACCTAACATAAAATGCTTTTTTTTTTTTCCAATAAACTGAAATTTCTTTTATCCTCCAAAACATTCCAAATTTGTACCAATGCTTGCATTTAAGGAGTATTAAAGCAGAATAAAACACAGACTTTTGTGATCGTGTTCACTGAGTCCTGTAAAATGTATCTGGTATGATAATCCAATTTAGCCACTAGATGACGCCATTGTAGTAAAAATGTATATTACTGTACTTGTTTGTTGCTGGTAATAATTTCAAATGAAAAGCGAGTTAACTAGCCATTTATGGTACTGTATAATTCTAATTCTGACGATGGTCTTTTCTTCCTGTTACTTCCCCCATGTTAAGCAAAAATACAGTCCCACAGAAGTTCAAATGATTATTTTCAAGTGTAAATGTCAGTTACAAGACTGAAATGCTAGACTTCAGTTAGTGTGGCAATTGGAAACTATATATTGTGGCGCATACAAATGCAAGGTCACAGATCAGGAAAGATATCTTTATTCAGTCCAACCAAACTCAATTTTGAATGCTGGCCTGTGTGCGAGAGACATGCAAGTGTTCTTATAATTGAATCTGATGTAACAAAAGGCAATGTGGCTGATTTTAGAAGGGTAGACATGTTAGGAACCAGCTATGCATGTCAACAAGTAGTTATGCTATGAGCTATAATAACCCAAAGATAGGTGACACTACTTTTGATGTATGTTTATTGGTGTGACTACGGATTGGCACACACACACTGCTGTTTTTAATTTGAACTAAAACTGTCCCAGCAAAGAGGATTGCAAACTCAAGAAAAGGTGGGATGTCAACTAAGGATGGTGCTGCACCAAGACATACGAACACACCCTCTTAAAACATTTACCTGCGCAGTGTCACCTCATGGGAGTGTGAGGAAATGTGAAATGTGTGGACTAAAAATGATTCACCTCAGCTTACATAAAATCTATATTTAGCACCCTCATGACTCCAGAGTTCTGCAGCAAAGCTATCAGCCACACATTGAGATGTGCGTGGGCCTCAGCACGGGCTCGCTGCGGTACTACATCAACATCCTCTTCTGCAGGGTTACTATTGTATTAATATCTTATTAACACATACACATAATGTAACCTGTTGAGTCGTGGCATCATTATATGATGTTAACTTAGGGAATTATTTAAATTCAAACATCCAAAAGATCCATTCATTTACCACCCCGTATCCTGTTCATGGTGAGCTGGACCCTATTGTAGCTGCATTTGCATGTGTGATTTTAAGTATAATATTTGCTGGTGTATGCATCAAAGGAAGTTGCATCTAACCCAGAACTGGTTTGAAACTTCCATCCATCCATCTTCAATACTGCTTATCCTCACCAGGGTCGCGGATGGGGTACACCTTGGACTTGTCAGCAGTCAATTGCCGGGTACAACCATTCTCATTCACATTTACTGTAAACCCACAGACGATTTTGAGGTGACAACTGGTAGCAGTATCAGTTATCTGACCACATTCCCCTTTAGTAATCGTAACAATTGGAATTTGCTTTCTCGTAATCATCTTGACTGTCCAGATGTGCTCTGAAAGAGTGATCGCGTCTTCAGATGTTCTTCACCCAGAGCAATGATCAGAACAGAGAGAGAGAGAGATGAAGGTCAAAAGGGCCAGACTTTAAACTCTGGCTCATATGTCATGATTTCCAGAAAGAGGTGATCGTGGTCACTGAGGGAAATATGAGAATCAGAAAGATTAAAGCAGCCAGAGCTTTGTCTCTCACTTTGCCGTTTATCAGAGCAGCCGCCTTTATAACAGTTAAGTTGCTTCATTTTAAATCAGATTCTTACTGAGGCACAGATGCTAAATAAAGTTTTGCTGAAGCAACAACACTAAATTAGGATAACTATCCTAAAGTTGATTAATGTCGTCATTCACTCATATACTAGATACACTCACTGGCTATCTAACATTTACTGTTTGACACTCATATTTTGCGTATTAAGATACCAACAATTAAAACACATTTCAGTAGGGTGATAATGAACATGTTGGTGAATTATTGTCCATTGACAGTCTCAATGAAAACCGAGCATTATTATCTTTTAAAAGTAAAAGTCTCTGAAACAAATATGAAAGGTTACCATTTGCATCTGGTATGCACCACTATCTGGTCCTAAGAATTTTACCCATTTATCCCAGCAGACATCACAGTCATGCTGACAGCTTCGAGAGTGTGCGTTCACTAACCCAACCTGACGCTGTGTGTGTGTTTCGGGAGTATAAGTATGCTGAACAGCACAGGTGACCTTATTCATGAAGCAAGCCCGTTCAAATATTAAGTGCCAGTCTTTAGCTGAACTCTGTGCACTAAACTATGAACTTGGTGAGACACATTTCTATATTCTTTAGTTGTTGGAAATGTTCCCAAATTTAAGGTACAACTGAATTCGATATACAGTATGCAGAAAACTGCAGTATAAACTGCATAAGAGTAGTGACAGGTGGCCCCTTAAGAGGTTGAAGGGATTCTGCAATATACCTTGAAAATGATTTATTTAATCAGAATCATCTTTATTTGCCAAGTATGTCCAAAACACACAAGGAATTTGTCTCCGGTAGTTGGAGCCGCTCTAGTACAACAGACAGTCAATTTACAGAACACTTTGGGGACATAAAGACATTGACAAAAAACAATTGTGCAAAAAGATGCAGAGTCCTCTAGCGCTTAGAGCAGTTCGAACGACTAATATTGCAATAGTCCGGTGCAATGACCATTGTGCAAAGGGCGCCGAGACTTCAAGGAGTGTATGCGGTTTAAAGTGACGAGTAGTGTGATCATCTGGGACAATTTTGGTTGTGCAAATGTTACAGATACTCCTCAATCAGTGTGCAAATGGAGCAGATGCTACTCTGGCATGAGTGGCCAGTATATGCAAATAGTGCAGCACGGCGAGACAACTACAGCGAGTGCACGAGTAATACGTAATTGGCCCCACAGAAATGTGGCAACGAACTCAAGTAAAAAAATTTCCAGCTTGTTGTAATGGAATTATAGGTTAGGTGTTTAAGAAGAGGGAAGAAGCTGTTGGAATGTCTACTAGTTCTAGTTTGCGTTCGGTTGATCGGTAGCGCCTACCTGAGGGAAGGAGCTGGAAGAGCCCGTGACTGGGGTGCAGAAAACTAAACTTCATTTAATAACCTCATGTGCTTAAAATTCAAACAACCTTGAGGTGCCAATTTAAGTTGAACACGCAGTCTAACTATAATTACAAAAGATACGTTAAACACTGTTTACACTTTCTTCTCTTTGAGGCTTGTCTTTCTTGGAATATGTGTTGCAAAAAGCTAGAACCAAATGAATTCATCCTCTGCTAATATTTATTGAACTGAGCCCTTGTTTGACATCATTCATTGCAACTGTTCGAACTCTGAGGTTGTGAGTGACTTTAGGGGGCATATTTTGTATTGTACAACTTCAGGCGCGGTCATCTTAACAGTTTCTGTTCTTCTGGAAACATAGCTGCTAAAAATGTATTCAAATATATACCTCACGCATATTTTTCTTTTCTAGAAAAAGAGAACACTTTAGCAATTGTTTGTCTTCCCTCTGCCGTGTGATTGCAGTGAAGCTCACTGAGTCCACGTTTAGTCAGGATCTCTCCGCGTTGTACGCTGCACAACTGATAGACAAATCACAGCAGCAGGTCACTGTAACGTCTGTGTTGTTTTTTGTATGTTCAAATTTTTAGGAGGGGGATGTCTGATCTCCTATATCACCTACCACTTCTTTCGCACCCACCACTCAACTAATCTCTTCCTTTCATCTGCTCTGTCAACCCTTGCCACCACTTTTTATCACGTTCTTCATCCACGCGTGCCTCTGAAGAAATGTTCCTCATTGTCTCCCTCTTTTTTTCCTTTTTCTTTTTAATAGCCAAGTTTATTCACACTTGCACCCTCGGGCTCCAGTCTGCCTCTTAATTTGGTCGGTGTTGCACACGTGTATGTGGGACTTATATGGGGCACCCTGAACACTGTATGCCTGCTGTCAATGTGAATTAGTGTGTTGTGGTAATGCGCAGAATCAGCACCTCCAAATCTGAGACCATGGTCCTCAGTTGGAAAAGGGTGGGGTGCCTTGTTCACGAGTGAGGGAAGAATGGAACGGGAGTCGACAGGCGGATCGGTGCAGCGTCTGCAGTGATGCGGACTTTGTATCGATCCGTTGTGGTAAAGAAGGAGCTAAGCCGAAAGGCGAAGCTCTCGATTTAACGGTCGAGCTACGTTCCTACCCTCACCGATGGTCACGAGCTGTGGGTCGTGACTGAAAGAACGAGATCCCGGATACAAGCGGCCGAAATGAGTTTCCTCCGCGGGGTCTCCGGGCTCTCCCTTAGAGAGAGGGTGAGAAGCTCGGTCATCCGGCAGGATCTCAGAGTAGAGCCGCTGCTCCTCCACATCGAGAGGAGCCAGATAAGTTGGCTGGGGCATCTGATTCGGATGCCTCCCGGACGCCTCCCTGGTGAGGTGTTCCGGGCACGTCCCACCGGGAGGAGACCCCGGGGATGACCCACATACTTCGGCTGGCCTCGGGATACCCCCGGAAGAGCTGGAGGAAGTGGCTGGGGAGAGGGGGGGAGAGGGAAGTCTGGGCGTCCCTGCTAAAGCTACTGCCCCCCGCGACCCGACCTCGGATGAGCGGGAGAAAATGGATGGATGGATGGTAATGCGTGTGACCACACATTGATGTTTAATGTCAACGCATCACAATGCAAAGACGCTACTGGTAATCTTGTGTTGTTTTGTGTGAATCAGTGACGGGGTGTGCATTAGCTACCTGGGCCTTCAGTGGGGATTTACCAAACTTAATCTACTTTAATATCGCCATTATCGCCATTATATCACGTTGCGGCGCCACGGTGGACGACTGGTTAGAGCATCTGCCTCACAATTCTGAGGAGCGGGGTTCAATCCCCTGTCCCGCCTGTGTGGAGTTTGCATGTTCTCCCCGTGCCTGTGTGGGTTTTGAGGGCCAGGGCTCTGGCCCTGTGAGGACAAATTTGAAATCTGATTGGGTAATGAAACACTCTTATTCCTAATATAAGTGTTATGTCGGTTATGTCAAACCGACCAGCACTCGTGATGAAAACACGCTGCTGTCAACTGGACTCCACTTTCTACTTTTCCTGCACGTCTCTGTATCGTCGTTGGATCGATACAAGCCAGGTGCGTAATAGAATTAGACTCTAATGGTAAGTACAAACTTGACTCTAATGGTAAGTACAAACTTGCGTTATATTTACCCAATCCCCCTTCGGGGCTTTTCTGGCAAGGTAAGAAAGGATCAGACTGTGAAATGAGACTATAGTCAGAGATGTATGTGCACAATTTGTGTGTGTAAGTGTTTGTGTGGTGGGAGTGGAGGCATTCGGCAAATAGACTTGACAGTGAGTCAAATGGGTTTAAATTCTTCACTTGCTGCCTCAATGTCAAGTTGATGGATGTGTGTTGCGCTTGCAGGGGGGCGCAATAGTGGAAAACAGGATTTTGGCTCTGCAAAAATGTCTGCCTTTGGAGAGGACAAAATTATTATGATTTTATTGTTGTTGTTATTGTTCGAGTTACTTTAGTTACTTTTCCTGTTTAGGGTCATGTGTGAACTGGAGCCTATTCCAGCTGACTTTGGATGAAAAGTGTGGTACACCCTAGACTGGTCACCAGACAATTAGAGAGCACATTGTCATCCCATTGTCATCAACCATCTGATAGTGACATCTTCACATGCCGTTAAAGAGTGTCTCATTGTTAGCATGCCTCTATGTGGCCTGCGCACTTGTGAATGATGTTAAACTCACCTGGACACACATTCACCGGCTGATCCGCTCAAAGCCGAACGTGTCTATTCAAGCGGGACGATGAACGTTTCACTGGAACACAGAGAGGCCAGAGTTCAAGCTCCAGGTAAAAGTGTGTGTGTCTATCTGTCAACTACAATATCTGCATGATGGCGCATGCATCAAGTAAGGTGAATCTAACCCAGAATGGATAACATATAGAGGGTGTAAGTTTGAATTTTGGGTTTATTTTCGCCCAGCCAAAATGGTTCTTGTGAACTAAACAAAATTAGACCTGCTACTTCTGTAGAAAGGTTTAAATTTTGACTTGACTTATTTTCACACACTCACATTTGGTAAAACCACACTTTGTGTGTCGAGAGCCTCTAGCCCTGCCCTACCCACTGACATCTGGATTTTGGATTTTACTACCTCTTTCCTCTTATTCCCCCCTCTACTTCTGTTCAGAGATGGGGCCAGGTGGCAACGATCAAAGGGGGGCTGTTGCTGTAAGATTTCTGCATCGACCAACCGGGACAAGAATTGAGGAGGACCACTGCCCTGAAGGTGCTGTCATGGAGGATTCTAGATCAACTGACTGGGACAAAAGGAAAGTGTACAAGATAAAAAGGTGACACCCAAAGTAAAACCAAAGATCTTAAGGTAGCATGGTGCCGTGGAGTCGGAGGTGAGAAATTGAGAGCGAGAGGAATAGAATATTAACTTTTGAAGACATTTACAAGGTTGAAGGAAACGTATTCAGATCTAAACACATCTGTTGTGGCTGATCTGTGGCGCATGGTCGAGGCTCTTACCGGCATTGTCGAAAATTATCCAACAGAAAAGTTAAGTGCTTTTGTGCCCGAGGAAAAAAATGTCTTCAAACTTCACAATCCTCATGGGCACACCGACGAAATAAGACAACTACTACCACTACATTGAAGTTTTCTTGGTTGAAAGCCATTTTGTCCAAATTCAATTTTTTTTTTCCCCCAACTGTCTGGCACACATCGATAAGTAACTTCTTGAAACACACCTAACATACATTTAATACAGTCACTCCCTCTGTAAAACTAAAGTCTAATTTTGAAGAACATTTTGAACACAAAATGTTTTAAATGAAAATGTCCAAATTCATTTTCATTTTAACTTATTGATGCATGAAAAATTAACTCCATCATCAGCGAAATTTTTCTCGCTACATTTTCCGACACTAATATGGCCTCATGTTTCCAAAAGAAAAGCTGCAATGGTAAGTCAGTGAGATATCAATTGTTAACACAGTAATAATGGGATATGGTAGCTTGTCATCATTAAAATATGCAAGTTACCTAACTTTTCCTCTTCAGTATGTTGTGCCAGCTAATTGCCTGACCCAAGCGTTGTATTCTTCCTAAGTGCCAAGCCAGACAAAGCACACAGTCAGCAAATGTCTGTTTTTTTTCTTTTCTTCCAGCTGTGTTCCCAAAACTTCAATTATTCACAACTTATGAATAACGCACTTCACCTCAAGCTGGCAAGTGGGGGTATTTTTGCACTTGATGCTGTGAATTAGTCATAAACTCACAATGGCAAAAAATACAATTTTCATAGCTCCGCCCTTCTCCCCACTCACTGGGAAATTGCCACATTTATCTTCAATACAGGTGAAGATCATGTTCAATCTACATTTAATTGAATACACTGCAAAGACAAGATATTTAATGTTCAAACTGATAAACATCATTGTTTTTAGCAAATAATCATTAACTTTGAATTTTATGGCTGCAACACGTTCCAAAAAAGCTGTTACAGGGTCATGTTTACCACTGTGTTACAACACCTTTTCTTTTAACAACATTCAATAAACATTTGGGAATTGAGGACAATAATTGTTGAAGCTTTGTAGTTGGAATTCTTTCCCATTCTTGCTTGATGTACAGCTTCAGCTGTTCAACAGTCCGGGGTGTCCGTTGTCGTATTTTACGCTTCATAATGCGCCACACATTCTCAATGGGAGACAGGTCTGGACTGCAGGCAGGCCAGTTTAGTATCCGTACTCTTTTACTATGAAGCCACGCTGTTGTAACGTGCAGAATGTGGTTTGGCATTGTCTTGCTGAAATAAGCAGGGGCGTCCATGAAAAAGACGTTGCTTGGATGGCAGCATATGTTTCTCCAAAACCTGTATGTACCTTTCAGCATTAATGGTGCCTTCACAGATGTGTAAGTTACCCATGCCATTGGCATTAACACAGCCCCATACCATCACAAATGTAGGCTTTGGAACTTTGCGTCCATAACAGTCCGGATGGTTCTTTTCCTCTTTGGCCCGCAGGACACGACGTCCACAATTTCCAAAAACACTTTCAAATGTGGACTCATCGGACCACAGAACACTTTTCCACTTCGCACCAGTCCATCTTAGATGAGCTCGGGCCCAGAGAAGACTGCTGCGTTTCTGGATGTTGTTGATAAATGGCTTTTGCTTTGCATAGTAGAGTTCAAGTTGCACTTACAGATGTAGCGCCGAACTGTATTTACTGACATTGGTTTTCTGAAGTGTTCCTGAGCCCATGTGGTGATATCGTTTACACATTGATGTTGGTTTTTGATGCAGTGCCGCCTAAGGGATCGAAGGTTACAGACATTCAGTGTTGATTTTCGGCCTTGCCTCTTACATGCAGTGATTTCTCCAGATTCTCTGAACCAGATTCTCTGAACCTTTTGAAGATATTCCCAATTAGCCTGTACACCTGTGGGATGTTCCAAGCAGGTGTTTGATGAGCATTCCTCAACTTTCTCAGTTTTTTTTTGCCACCTGTCCCAGCTTTTTTGGAACATGTTAATGATTATTTGCTAATAACAATAAGGTTTATCAGTTTGAACATTCAATATCTTGTCTTTGTAATGTATTCAATGAAATATAGGTTGAACATGATTTGCAAATCATTGTATTCTGTTTTTATTTATTCTGTATTCTGTGTAACACAACACGCCCAACTTTATTGGAATTGGGGTTGTAAAATCCTTGCAACCTCACGCTCCTCTGTGTACATTGTTCTTTAAGGAATGGTTATTTCTAATGAACACAGTATGGATATTGCTGTGTTAAATTATCAGTTTTACAAGATATTTGTGTCTTTTCTTAGTATTCTTTTCATTTATATAAATGTTTAAACTGATTAATGTACATACAGTATTAAGAATTATTGTAACCTCTTATTCTTTATTTAAAAAAAGACACTCAAGAATTCTTTATCCCATTATAACAGATCCTGGTGTAAAATTTCAAGGTTTGTCTTAAACTAGATAAGTCTGACTCCTGTAGTGTAGGTCGCGTGGCAGAAAGAGAGCAGACCTGATGTACATATATAATGACTGGGCATACACAATTCGAGTCAAATCAACATGCGCGGTTGTAAAAGTTGCAGCTATAAATTATTGCGCGGCAAAATGAAAAGGTTGTTCAGAGGATGTGACTATGAAAGGCCTATTCAGTTGGTTAGAGGACTTTTAAATGCTAAACTTGCTTCATTTAAACAAACAACCGGGCGCATTTTGTGACACAATTAGGAAACATATTGAATACTCAAATAAGGTAAATAGGACTTTTCAGTTTTCTTGACAGTAGTACTACATCATCAAAATGACCTGTGACCAAAAATAAAATTAAAAAAAATCAGCACTCTTTGGCCCTATCTTGTGCTTCTCATTTGATATACAAGAAACCATAGTGGCTGTGAAACAACAACCAATTGGAGACAAGGCGTGACTTACAGTATAAGGAGTCAGTCGTTTGGCATACACTCGTGGGCACACTCATTCCGGGCTTGCGCTGACCTTTTTCCTTCTTCAATCAAAAAAGCAACTTTCTTGTATAATGCAGTAACACTATAACACTAAATATCATCAGTTTGAAGATTGTTTTTTTTTTTTTTTTTTTTTTTGGGCGAGCGCTGGTGTGCCTGTGATCAGTATGCTCGTGAGTAAGTAACAAATGATGGCAACCTCGTAAGACACGCCTTCTGTCTGATTGGGTGCTTTTCCTTGGGTGTTGTGATTTCTTGTATATCAAATTAGCGGCACAAAATAGGTCCGCTCACCATAACCAAATGCTCCACCGTGCTGCCCTTTGCCCGAATCAGCCATCCATTTTCTGTCCCCCTTATCCTCACTAAGGTCACGGGCGTGCTGGGGCCTATCTCTACTATCTTCAGGCGAGAGGCGGTGGGTACCCTGAACTGGTCGCCAGCCAATCGCAGGTGTCTTAATCATTCAAATGTAAAAAAATAAGTTAATAAGTTAACTTCAAAAGGTGCTACATCCATTTTCTCTACCACTTTTCCCCATTTATGAGCGGGAGCCTATCCCGCTTTGGGCAGAAGACACCATGGACCTATCGTCAGCCAATCGTAGAGCACATCAAGACCAAAAAACATGAACACTCTTATTGGATAATTTTGAGTTTTCAATTAACCTAACATGCATAATTCCAACTCCACATTTCAGAACTTTCAGGCAGACCTGCTAATCAAATATTAATGTTAAAGCAAGAAAACACTCCCCTTGACCTTTATTTGATTTGAATGTCTTATGCCCTTAAATGTGAGAGTACTTATAGCTTTATAAAACTTCCACAGTACTATTTTATTTCTAACTTAATATAAAAACCAGACAAATAAAAACTGCTTCTCAAATTAGAATTTGTATTTTTTGACGAGATGTCTGCAGCCACCCGCAGCCATTGAGACCAACTGGACTTTGGAGGTTTTGCTGTGTGCTCATAGTCCCTCTCCAAATTATCTTCTTGTCATGTGTCAAAAATTCTCCACCCTGCACCGTTCTTTGCAACCGGCAACCCCCGCTCCGGTGCTTCCGGTCGTGCGCGCTCACGTAGCGACGGTGCGTCCGCTTGTCCGATCGCATAAACACATTAAGCACTCAACCTGATTATATGCACCGCTCTGCGTTTGCGTGCATCCAATTACCAAGCTAGTGTGAGCTGCTGGTGCCGCTAAAGGTTCTAAACACGGCTCGTTAAATATGCAATCCGGCGTGCAACATTTTCCTCGCAGTAGCTTAAAAGGATGATTTAAAAAAAAAAACATGCAAATAAATTAATAAATATAAAGTAAAATGTATTTATCATTTAAGGCCACTAAAGGTGGAGTTTAGTATTGTGCGCCCTATTTTAATCCATCAAGTGCATCAGCATTCTCTTTCCATCTCTCTCTCTCTCTCTCTCTCTCTCTTTCCATCTCTCTCATTCACTCACTCACGCGGACACAGACGCGCGCACACACTCTTGGATGTCTTCAGTGAGAAGAGGTTATGCTGTGGCGCGCTGCAGGAGACAAACTATTGACAAACGCGCGGGAACTATTTTGTCCGTTTTCACATGTTCCATGAGGACACGTGATGAAGTGAAGTCTCATCGGATTTTCTTTTTTTTTTTTCTTCTTTTTTTTTTTTTCTTCTCCCTACCACGTTGCAATTTTGTGAGGAAACGTCTCTTGGAAAATTTGCAAGTGGGGCTCCTAAATTGGGGTTTTCACACACATCTGTCCACTTATTATTATTTTTTTAACTAACACACCCTAGATCGTGCAACCCCCCCCCCCCCCCCCCCCAGCCCCCTTCCCCGTTACAGCGTGCTTGATCAACGTGACTGAGGGTGGAATACAAAAGTGCCCCCCCCCCCCTCCCCAAATTTCTCAGCACATGCAGCTTCAAGTGAAACTGCAAATAATGATGTACTTTTTAAACATTTGCTGTCTCAGAATGGTGCACTAGGAGCCCCCTACCCTGCGTACAACCTGGTCAGGTGGAAGACTTTATTGGACATGTGAGTCCAAAAAGGAGGACCGGCGCGCACCAGACGAAGGCACAGAGGCTGCAACGCGCGCGAAAAAAACAACAACAACAAACAAACAAACAAAAAAAACATTTTCTATAGCCGGGCTTCGCAGCGTGTGCACGGCAACATTTCGGAGACGTTCTTGGAGAAAAACTACTTTACACGGACTGATCATGGCCAAAGGATAGTGATTCTTTATGGTGTGCACCGAACAGGAAACCATTGGCTGGATTGTCCAGTAATTCCTGGACACCCTCTTCGCTTTTAATGACAGTAAAGGTAAGTTTGACCCATTTTCATGGTGACTATTTGTCCTATATTAATGTTTGTTGTTAAGGAACAACTGGATGGAAATGAATTCAAAGGATGGGAGGTCCATAAGACCTTTTTATTTATTTTGGGTGGAAGACATATAATCAAAATTAATTTATTTATCTTTATTTTTCAAAATTAGTTGTCTGTAACGTGTGTACCTGAATTGTGCGGTTTATGGTGCTGTCCATGGTTCTGGATGTGGTTCAGACGCTCTCACACGGGTGAAACAAGTTACAGAAGGTTTTTTTTTTTTTTTTTTTCCTTTTTAACTTGTCTTGTTGGACATATGAAGTGTAACAGTAAGTCCTTTTTCATTTTCAATCAATGATTACCTTGTATGTTTCCATATATTTACTGTATGTTTTAAAGGAAATGCACATGAGACAACAATCCTAGTCACATGTTTCACCACCATTGCCACCCACTCTTGTCTCTACTTTATCTTCATGAGGATAGTGCAATACTAAGCTTTGTCCACTTCATTGCTACATCACAAGTAAATGAGAACCAATGTGAGACAATGATCAACATTTCAATAGACTCTGCTGGAGACATCATCATTTAACATTTTTATATAAGTTTGTTTTTGTGGTTTTAGTTAGCATGAGTAAAACTGAGCCTTACTGTACTGAAACCTGTTCTTTATTGTCGTTTTTCATGTTATCAAGATACACACAATGGGTTAAATATTGGATCCCCTCAGTTTTGTGCAACAAATTGCAAATTACAACCACAATAATAAACAGGTTGTTGCATAACTGTCTATGTAAAGACAAGATTTTTTTAACATATTGAATCTCATTAGAATGTCTTGGTGGTCCTAATCTTGAGGCTGGGAGTGAATAATCTGCTGTAACAGTCACTTCAGGGTGATGTGATTTATATAATATAGTCTGACTGTTGCACTATACCAGTGGGTTCATTCCTGCATGCTGTAAGTGTCTCTGCATAAGGCTGCCATCATTTGAGTCCCCTAGTAATATGATTGGATTGCCCACATAAACAAACATAATGCAGAAGAGGGACAGGCTTCCCTTCTGCCAGCCCTCCCTGGATGAATTTTATGCTTCATGCTGTGGAATTACTGCAAGTGCCGACGTTCCGCCTTATAATAATGAAATGCCCTGGAGTCGAGGCAGGGGGCAATTATTTCCATTGAACTTTGACCCCTTTGGACAACACATCAATGCGTCTGATCATTCATTCTAATAGCATCACACACAAAAATCCTTGTTGCTGTTAATTCTGACAAAGCAGCTGTAAAGGCTGCATGAAGACTCAGCTAATAACCAACAAAGGAGTAATCAACACATTGTACCCAACATTTGGATAATTTTTATTGAACACACAAGCTCCCACCATAACAACGAGGATGTTAGCAAATTATATGCCTCTGGAAAAAGAGAAAACAGGCTATGAAACCATGAGTTTCATAAACACAGGCACGCACGCACATGCGCACACACACGCACACACACACACACACACACACAGTAAGCAACACAGTGCTTCTTTCATCCAACAGACCTAAAACAATACTTAATACTACAGCACCTCCAATGCTGAACACAATCTGTCAGATTCATTTGGATTTAGATCAAATTTCACCGTAGCAAATAATCAAAATAATCTGTTCCAGTGTTAAACTGTCTCCATTATTAATCATTTGACTGTACAAGCAATGTTTAATGTAATTGCAATTTCCATGCAAGTGTAAAAATAAGTAAACCCCTGTTAAATTTTGACTATTGAAACATTCAGTCTAAGTCTAACAAAGAGCCAAATCCGTAATGCAAATGTTGAATTCATATCACATCTTTTAACATTCTTGCTTGTCATAAAGGTGTAAAAAGAAGTTACTTTAATAACAAGACACAAGAGAGTAAGGCAATGCTGTAGTATTACTTCTTCCATATATTTTCTTCTGTCTCTCCTCACGTTTTTCTCTTAACACTCCTTGTAGATTTTGGAGGTATCGATTTACCAATTTCTATAACCATATTCCTCATTAGGGCTGCGAGTGAGCCGAAGCCTATGCCAGCTCACTTTGGGCACACAACCACACATCGACGTCGTGTCTGGGTTGGTTCGCCACAGGAGGGAAAGAGAGGGCAGCGGCGGCTCTCTATAACCTCAAAGTAACAGGAGATGGTGTGAATAAGGAGAAATGAGACGGAATCTTAAGCAAAGATGAGAGCCGTTCGTGCCAAGATAAGAAGAAATGCATGACTAGAGGAAAGACGGACGAAAGAGGCTGGGAGTCAAAAGCAAGGGGGGCGTCGAGTGCATCAGAGCGACACCGGGGTGAGGATGAGAGGAATCAAGTGAGGAGTCTGGGGAGAACGAGGCTAAGCGTATAGTTGGAGGGGGATAAAAACAAAAAAAAGGAGTAGAAGAAAGGGATCGTGAGGCGGATGTGAGTGGAGGCTGCTGTGAATGCTGCCGTTATCCAGTGGAGTGAAACAATGGCTGTACAACTGTGTGCTGAGGGCAGCCACATACAGCGCCTGGATGGCTTCCTGAGAAGGCGAGAGAGAGAGGGAGAGAATCAGGCCCAGAGAAGGCGGGCGAGCAGGGAAGAGTTTCGATTTCTGCGACTGTCGATATTCTGCACTGAAGAACAAAAAACATGTAAATGTGGCAGGTGGAGGCAGGGACACCAGCAGAGCAAAAAAGGCACATAGATGACTCAAAAAGCCACAACCACCACAATAGAAACTAAATGACTGACTCAAATATGGGCAAAAGAATTTGATTAATCTAAAATACCAACATGTAGTTTCATCCTAAATGCCCTACAAAACCTACAGATAATGATCTCAGCGTGTCCCTCATCTTTATAGAGATTTCTAGAAAGACAAGACTCCTCAGCAGAGTAGTTCAATGTCCTTCGTGCATATTGTAAAATTATTCAAAGTCTGGTCCCATATTTTTAAGCTGCTCCCACGACCGACCATGGATAAGTGGAAGCGAATGGATGGATGGTTGAATGGATAGATATGGCAACTGTCCATCAAATACCGCTACTTTGACCTGGAATAATGGATGCTACTCAGTGTTGCATCTTTCTCATGCCTACACATAACTACGTTTGAGGCACTTTAAGCCTCCAGTGGCTGGAATTTATCCCACCGGGTCGTCACAGGGTTTTTCCACGCTGAGACATCGAGGCGCTCTGAAGCAGCCATGCTGGCGAGAAGCCCCTGTCCACACGTTGGCTGTCATGTCTCACTTTTTGAAATCATTTTTCCAGCTCCTCGTTCTTCCGTCTTTCTCTGTGTAACGTGCATAAACTCGTGTCCAACTAAGAGTTGTTCTAAAGCGGCCACGTCAGAGGACTGTGCAAAGGGAAGCTAGCTAGCGCCCTAATGGCATGTCACAATAGCGCTGGATAACCGCTGATGCAAACAAAGGCGCTTAAGTTCTCATATAATCGGGGAGGTGGGAGTCATGCTCAAGCTGTACGAGGCACTGTTTTATCCATGCCCCCCCCCAAAGAAAATTACGAACATTGAAATGGTGAGGAAAAGTTTAACACTACATCTCCACAACTGAGTACTACATACAGTAATTCCAAGCAGCAAATTACCTTTTTGAGAGTTATTTTTTTTATTTTTAATACACATCCTGCAAACGTGAGTCACATATGCCTCCCAGCGGAGCAGGCTCTTGACTCTTGCACAGTCACCCACGGGCCCTGCTATTGTGTCATGGTGAATATGACCACAAGTGCGTGTGACCAATGGGACGGTGGTGCAAGCATGCATGCTTCTGACAGATCGTATCCAGGGGACTCTTAATGCTTTAGCTCCAAGAAAAAGATACAGCAGTTGGTAAAATAATACCAATACCTTGTGGGGAAAAAAAAAAGCAATTTAGCTGCTGTTAGACAAAATCTCAAGGTCAATGCATGCGCCTCAATTTTCAAATCCCTCCATAAGACATGGCATCATATCATGTCTAAAATATGGAGTTGCCGACAGTTCCACAGTGAATAAAATGTCAAAATAAATTCCTCTAATAAACATGAATGAATCACAGAGTGCAAGAATTTCTCTGATTGTTACTTAGTTTACTTCTTAGGGGTTGACATAGAATGATGTAAGGCCCGAGGATTATACGGATGGCAGTGGGTCCATCACTAACGTTCATTCATCTCCTTGAAATTGGATTCGTTTAGAGAGCATCGAAAGATACCAACTCTCTTTTGCCAGTAGTTTACTCTGGCGGAGTAATAAAGACAGGTGGTCCAAATCCTGTTCCCCCCAACCCATTTTACTTACAACTGTACCAAAAGCATTCTATTTTTGGTGTTCCTATGATATAAAGTGGTTTGTGTTCCACCAATCAGATTTCCCCTTCTTAATCCTAATTGGACTTGCTTAACAGACAAGCATCTGTTATTGTTTTTGGCAACATTAGAGGGTTGGTTTGATCAATAGACTTTTCTTCCACTACCTGCTTCCAGCTTGCTTGTTTCTACCAGTCTGCACCAGCAGTTTTAATATAATCATTATATCATGCTTACTTCACTCTGGAGATTGTGCTTGTTGTTACAGGTGAAGCCCTTGCATTTATTCCTGGTATGTCTTCCTACTATTATTATTTATGTCACATATATTTCTGTACTGGCCTTTTATAAGAGACAGGCAACAGTGAAGATAGATCCTCCGCCCTCAGCCAGAAGAGAACAGTGTTTAAAGGTTGTGTACTTGTTTGTGCACAAACAATCGTGTGTTTGTGTTGTGTTCTTATAGTTTGCAGTTAATCCAGGTGCTTCCACCAGGGTGCAACAATAGTGACAAACCCACGCATGGCACACGTCTCCAGCTAATCTCTGATGACAAGCCGCAGTGTGTGGCCCATCACAATATATCCCAATGATAGATAATTATATGCTGCACAGCATGTGAGTGTCGGGATTTGTTGTGGGTCATGTCAGGGATTACTATGAGCACTTGACACTTGCTACTTAAATGTGGTTGAGAAGTAAACATGCTCATGGATTAGTGTGTAAATTGGTACGAACATTCAGATTGGTGTTGCGCAGATGGGGGACTGCATAGCAAGTTTCTGCAAAATTGACACATCAGTGGTATAACAGTAGAGCTGGCATTTTTTTCACCAGTGCCTTTCAGACAGAACTCAACAAAGCGGGACACGGCACTGGCTGCATGTGTACTCTTGCAAGCAGCAACTGGTGTGACATAAAATTCTCATTGGACAGATACTATTGCCTTCAACATTAAGGAGCAAATAGTCACTGATTTTGTAGTGGTACACTTGCCTGACTTCGATGCAGTCAGCATGCGTTCAGTTTCCACTCAGGAACAGTGTGAATGTGAGTGTGAAAGCTTGTTTGTCTCTATACATGCCTTGTGATTTACTGGCAACCAGCCCAGGGTGATGTTTCGTTTGAAGTCAGCAGGGATGGGCTCCAACACCAGCGACCCTGAACTGGATCAGCGGTGTAGAGAATTGATAAATGTTTGGATGGATGTGGAGGGGATGGAAGGGGCACAAGGGAAGTGAGTCTCGGGTGTTAACACCGCGGCCCCAGCTTTCTCATATCTCCTTTCACGCAGCCACCATGCTGCCTCTGTAATGCCTGCGCTACTATGCCGGGAAAGTCGACTATGATGTGTCACATGAAACGGACTATTGGTTCAACGTCGGGTTCTCCCCCAGATTAATCAATGCGCCCTTGAGGAAAATACACAACCCCCTGTTTCATTAATGTAGATTTCCCTTTTGATCTTTCCTAATTATCTACCTCTTTTATCAAATGTGGTTGAGGGAAAGAATGTCGTCGTGGAAGTATTCAATTCAGACCACAGTCCACCTAAGGGACAGCCTGCTTTGAAAATGATCAACTTCCACCTTGGAGCCATGATAAAGATACCATATTTAGTAACTTATGAAAGGGTTCAAAAAGCAACCGGTGCGACATTATGGTGAAGCAGAATAGAATAGAATAGAATAGAATAGTGCAGGAGAGCAGCAGTATGTCATTGTAGGAATGTAGGTTTGGTTAACACGCAGTCTTTCAGACCCAAGGCAAGTTCTTGCAGACTGAGATGGATTCAGCGCAATTATTATCCAGCTAGCAGCAAGAAAAGATTGTGTCTCATGAGTTGTTAACCCGATAAACACAAGGCAGCACAATGGTCGAAGATTTGTCTCTCCTAGTTAGTTTTTAAATGCAACAATTGTGCCTCCAGTCAGTTTTATCATGTCATTTATCTTGAGGCAGAAGCCCGCCCCACCTTGAGGCATTTAACATTAGCATTATAATCTGATGGTATGAAATGTCGCAAAGACCCAAAACAGGCAGGAAATATCTTTAAATGGAACAAAATCCTATAGTCATTGTATCAGCTTCCCCCATTCCTTCTCGCTGTGACACACACGGATATGCCTGTGCGCTCTTGGCACGCCTTTCCCGCAGCTGTTTTGTTACCTGTCACTGCAGACACCAGCGAGGAAGGCAGACTCAAGCCTGCTCTACCATCACTAAGTCATTTTGACGGACAACACGTCCCATCGTTCAACCCCTATCTGCTCACTGCTTAGTGATGGGAGCAAATGGGCTCCCTTAACGACAAATTGTGACCTTTTCCGAGACAGAGTGGTGCAAGTATAGTCTTAGAGTGTTCATGAACGGGTCCTTTAGCATTTGTGCGGGTTGTACTGTATAAATTGACATTGAATTGACGTTTTGTGATTCCGCCCTTCCCCCCACCCCACAACATGGCTATTACAATAAAAGCCAATGTTACGTTGTTGTAGATAAAATATGTTTTACACCTTTGGAGATGAGTGGGGCTGCTATAATGACCGTCATAATTGGTCATCCAATAAACTGCATGAGCAGAGCCTGAAATGCTAGCCAATCCTGGTTACCGTTACACATTACAGGAAGGCAGCCAAATACGGTCATCTGGTCACTCTATTCTAGTACAACCCCACCACCCTCCCCCCTCCAATCGCTCTTGTGTGTTTTGTATGTTGTATGTTTTTTTCCCCCAGGAACAATAACTTTCACAGCAATGTTTTAAAGAACTGTTCTGGCTGCAAATTGATGCACTTGTTCTATTATGATGTTACCAAAAGTTCTCATTTGTTGTTTGGCTACACACAAACTACATACGCAAGAGAGCATGGATACTCGAGTGAAATTATGTTGAAAAGTCAAAAATCAGCATAAAGTCAATGAATGGCATTTTCATTGGATAGTGACATTATGATTCATTATTGAAACTTGAACAACTGAAACCTGAACAAATAAAGATTTAGCATTCTAGAAGATCAGACACTTTCTTTTTTTTTTCCCTGGTCCTGTCACATTTGTCGAGCCATTTGGTGTCAGTGAGAGTCCATAGGGCCAATGGGAGATGGAAAAAAAAAAACACACACACTTGTTTTTTTTTTTTTTTTAGATAACAAACTCGTGGCTAATGATGGTGTATCCCTGAACAGAAAGCTGTCAGGAACAGGAAGTCAAATAAACACTAACTAAAACAGTTAGTTCTAAAACTACACTATAATGATCGCGTTTATCAATATAAAAGCAGTTGAAACCCAACTCTGTATTAACTATAAAATGTTTATTAAAATACAAAACAAAACAAAAAATGCCAATTATTTGATCTGCCTTTGCTTCTATTCTGTAGTGATTTCACAAGAACAATCAGTCCCTACTTTCTCAGCATGTCCTCACCTTCATAGTAGGCACTTTCATAGTAGGCTACAATACAACAAAAACATTCCAACAAAAATACCTATACAAGTATACACACACATGATGTTGCGTACCATGTTTGCTGGTGACAAAACATTGTATTGAAGAGTGCAAAGCTCTTTTAAGCCAACAACACTCCCCGACGTAATAATGACGATGCTCAGTGCTCATCACTCTTCATGAGATCTTACCTGGGTGATCATAGCTCATTTGTTCACTTTCTGCCACTGCTACTCGGTGGGTACAGGAAGAAAAGTGATCTGTTTTGTGTAAACACTAAAATGTCAGACTGAATTGTGCTTTTAGTTAAAGGTTAGCGGTGTTAAAGATACCAGTATGATGGAGCATCACTTATGCGTATCATATCATTCAAGCACTTTATTTGCCCTCTTTCCTGCCTCGTGGCAAAGCCAACCTGTTCTTTGGGGCCACCTTTCTTTCATGCTGGATATGTAATACACATATGCATGCACACACACGCACACACAAATACAAGTCCACAGTTCACACAAAGCTGAGAGCTGCAGGGGTGTAAATGTCAGCCCTCACTCTGTCTATTTGTTGATAGATTTGATTGATCGTGGTATACAGACAGTGTGCGTGTGCGCGTGTGTGTGTGCGTGTGCGTGCAAGCGCTTTTATATATGGCTTTACGAGGACAGTGTTTATACAGTAGGTACCTTTTGTTAAGTTGGAAACGCCATCAAATGTACTACTACCTCAGGGTATCACAATGAACTGAAATAACTATTTCAGTGGAAAGAGATGTGTACCTTTTTAAATTTGGCTGCATGTTAATCATTGAAATTTCATTATGCTCTGCACAAATCATGCACAAAATGCCTTTGCAAGTATTGAGTGATTAACAACT